>NC_071592.1:1400000-1700000 GCF_024509145.1 Vidua macroura
TTGGCCTAAAACTCACAATCCAGATGAAGCACTTGAAAAAAACCCAGCCTTGGTGCGAACAGATTTTGGAAATTTTGGAGAAATTTTGGAGGTTTCTCCAACACAAATGAAAACACCAAGAGAAAGAACTGCTGCAGTTCCCAGCTTCCCCCGAACCATGCCCACAGGTTTTACAGAGGTTTGGATCTGGCTGGAAACCTTTGCCTTTGGGCAAATTCTCCTCAAAGTTCCTGATGTAACTGTCGCTGAAGTGCTTTTTTAATCACTGAGTATTCATCTGTCACTCAGGCTTCAATGCAGTCATTCTTCCTTCTTTATGCTGCCTATGGTTATGTATATCAGAGCAGAAATAACTGAAGAATAGATATCTTATTCATTCTATTTTCAAATGCAGTAGGGCTCTATTTTTGTTAGAGGGAAATATACTTTTTTTTTCATCACATGTCAAACACAGCAGTCCGAATAATTGCTATTAAACTTAATTGGCAAAGTTCAGCTTCAACAGCAAGAGAAGTGAAGAGGAAAAAGGCTACTGGTGCCTGGAAGTGTTATCATTAGTTCTTTGTCTTTAGCACATCGTGTGGAGTGTTAAAGGCTTTTCACTCGGAATTAAACTCATTCTGTTCACCAAAAAAAAAAAAAAAAAAAAAGATAAAGGTGAGGAATGCCTAGCCCGATTTTTAAACTAAGAAATGAAAGGAAGCTCTTGCTTGTCTGCTGCTGACCTTTGCTGGGTGTAATTGGAAAAACTGTCTGGGAAAAAGCTGTAAGTAAAATCAGAGGTGCTTGGGAATTAAAATGAATGTATTTCCCTCCTCATTCTGCCTTGAAATGCTTCAGGGAGCTGTTTGAGCTCCTTTATCTCCCCTTGTGAGTTGGAGGAGCCTTGTGCTCCCTGGTGGCGCTGGAATGTGAGCCCAGGTTTGTGCTGGGGCTGCCCAAACCCGCAGAGAGCAGCAGGGTGGAACCACAGCAGCGCCGGGGATGGCTGGGACCGGGCAGAGCTCTGCCTTTGAGCCGGCACAGCCCCAACCACCCCCCAGCCTCTCCAGCTGGTGCCAAACTCTCCTTTTGTGCCCTACCAGCAGTCCCAGCCCCAGGGATTGATCTCCAGCCGCAGGGATTGCTCACCAGCCTAAGGGATTGATCTCCAGCCCCAGGGATTCCTCACTAGCCCCAGGGATTGATCTCCAGCCCCAGGGATAGGTCACCAGCCTAAGGGATTGCTCACTAGCCCCAGGGATTGCTCACTAGCCCCAGGGATTGATCTCCAGCCCCAGGGATTGATCTCCAGCCCCAGGGATTGCTCACTAGCCCCAGGGATTGCTCACTAGCCCCAGGGATTCCTCACTAGCCCCAGGGATTCCTCACTAGCCCCAAGGAATTGCTCACTAGCCCCAGGGATTCCTCACTAGCCCCAAGGAATTGCTCACTAGCCCCAGGGTTTGCTCAGCAGCCCCAGGGATTCCTCACTGGCCCCAGGGATTCCTCACTAGCCCCAGGGATTGCTCACTAGCCCCAAGGAATTGCTCACTAGCCCCAGGGATTCCTCACTAGCCCCAGGGATTGCTCACTAGCCCATTCTCTCTTTGCAGGTGGTTGGGGAGTGGCGGTTCAGCCGCATCCACTGCGACATCTTTGTCACCCTGGATGTCATGATGTGCACTGCCAGCATCCTCAACCTCTGTGCCATCAGCATTGACAGGTGAGGGCTTTGTGCCACCGGGCTGGCAAGTCCCAGCCACCTCCGTGTGGCCACACTTGCCTGGGACTCAGAGGCCGGCGGAGCTTTTCGAGGAGCAGCTTGGAGGATCTCGATGAGCTGCGAGCAGGGAATTGTGTCAGGAGGCACAGCAAGGCTGCTGCTGGCCGTGCAGACGGAATTGCCTCGGTGTTCCCACGGCTTTGGCCCCTCTCTCTGTATTCCGGGATGTGCAGCGGGCGTTGGTGGGAGGGCTGGGCTGACCCAGCCTCACCTCACCCCTCCTGGTGTGGCTGCAGCCACCCTGGGGCACGGGAGCTGTGCCTGCTGGGCAGGAGCTGGGCGCTGGCAGCCCTGGCGGGGTGACAGCAGCCTTGGGGGGGTGTCCCCTGCAGGTACACGGCCGTGGCCATGCCCATGCTCTACAACACCCGCTACAGCTCCAAGCGCAGGGTCACCGTCATGATCGCCGTGGTCTGGGTGCTCTCCTTTGCCATCTCCTGCCCGCTCCTCTTCGGCCTCAACAACACAGGTGAGGGCTCTGCCACCTGCAGCTGGCTCCTGCTGTCCTCCTGGGTCCCCAGACAGGCAGGAACGAAGGTGGGATCAGGTCTGAGGTGTATTGGAGGTGTTCTCTCTCTCTGCCACCTGCAGCTGGCTCCTGCTGTCCTCCTGGGTCCCCAGACAGGCAGGAACGAAGGTGGGATCAGGTCTGAGGTGTATTGGAGGTGTTCCCTCCCTCTGCCACCCCTCACTATTTGCAGGCTGGTTCTGGGTCTGTTTCATCTCCAGCTGCTCCAGAGCAGGGTTTCAGACTCGCCAGAGCTGAGGTGATGTAGAAGTTCACACAACACCAATCCGTGTTGCCTTAACATTTGTCCACTACAAATTCAAAATCCTTCTTCTGTTAAAACACACAAAGAGGAAAGCCATGGGACAAAACCTTCCCTGAGGCAGGAGAGAAAAGGACTGGCAGTTCAGGCAGCAGTTTCCTGGGAACGCTGGGTTGGATACAGCAGGGGATCAGCAGTCCTCAGCTGCAAGGCGAGGAGCAGCCAGGAATTTCGGGGTGATGTGACTCCCCACAGCCCGAGGGGAGCCAGCACGGTGACCCCCCCTCAGCGGGGACAACAACCCTGAACGCTTTTCTCTTCCAGATGAGAAGGAGTGCATCATTGGCAACCCTGCCTTCGTGGTGTACTCCTCCATCGTGTCCTTCTACGTGCCCTTCATCGTCACCCTGCTGGTGTACGTGCAGATCTACATCGTGCTGCGGCGGCGCAGGAAGCGCGTCAGTACCAAGCGCAGCAGCCACGTGCTGGACTCGGACACGCAGGCCCCCCTGAAGGTAGCCAGCCTCGGCATCCTCCCCCTGCCCTGCTCCTCCTGCCCCACACCACCCGCCCGGGCCAAAGCGCGGGTGCTGTGGTCAGCCTGGGGTCCCAGCTCGCTGGCTGGGGCTCCTCGCGCCTCCCTGGATCTCAGGGCTGTTCCAGATCTGCACCAGGAGCTGCTGCATGAAGCCCGAGCGTTGCCTCGGGCGGGGCTGGGGTAGCCAAGGACAGAGGCTGCGCCGTTGTCTGAGTCAGTCCTGCAGAATCACAGACTCAAGGAATGGTTTGGGTCAGGAGGGACATTAAAGCCCACGGCAGGGACGCCTTCCACTGTCCCACGTGGCTCCAAGCCCCATCCGACCTGGCCTTGGACACTCCCAGGGATGGGGGAGCCACAACTTCTCTGTGCCAGGGCCTGCCCACCTCACAGGGAGGAATTTCTCCCTAATATCCAATCTAAACCCACCCTCCTTCGTTTGAGGCCATTCCCTCGTGCCCTACCACTCCAAGCCCCTCTCCAGCTCTCCTGGACCCCCCCTTTAGGTGCTGTCAGGTGTCCCCAGAGCTCGGTGGCAATGCCTGGGGTGCACAGCCCCTCTGTGGGAAGGGCAGCTCTGCAGGGATCAGCCTCTCCCTGCAGGAGCTGCGTGTGAGGGAGCCCAGCTGGGCGGGCTGGCTGTGAATCCACTTGTCAAAGCACGGCTCTGGCAGCACGGCAGCACAGCCAGGGGGACGTGCAGACCCAGAGGCTCCAGCTCCAAACGCTGCTGCCTGCAGAGGAGGCAGCCAGACAGGGACACACGAACACAGCAGAGCTTCGTGGCCTCCTCCCTCTGGTGAACAGCACAGCCTCCATCCCTGCTCCTCCACGGCAGTTTTCCATCCACTTCTCCGTCCTGCTCGGCACCTCAGCCGCGCGGATGAATTCCTGATTCATGCCTTTGTATTCCCACGTGCCTCCCTTACCAGCTTCCCTTCCCAACCCCTCTCTGCCTGTGTAACCTCTGAGCTGGTGCTTGCCCCTTAGGACAAATGCACTCATCCAGAAGACGTCAAGCTCTGCACAGTTATTGTGAAGTCCAATGGGAGCTTCCAAGTTAATAAGCGCAAAGTGGTGAGTGTTAAAGAGAAGTGGGAGCTTTCCAGAGCCTTCAGCCTTCCCCTTCTCCCTCAGGACACGAGGTTAATTTATGTAGGGTGGGAGAAAAATAAACCTAAGAGCAAAGGTTACCATTCAATCTCAAAATTTAAATAGTCTTCCCATTCCTTGGAGTGAAGCAGGGGCTTTAAGCTCACAGAGCTCATAAAGCCAGATTAAGCTCACCGAAAGATCAGCTCTAAAAGCCACGGCATTTGAACATTTTTGTGCCTTTGATTTCCTTCTCCTCTCTGTTATTTAAATCTTGGACTGCATTGGCTTTGTTGGGTTTTGGTTGTTGATTCCATTTTTTATTTATTTGCATTCTGAAAACCTGAATAAGATCTGTAGAGAGCGGAGACAGCGTCTCCCCCATTTCTGAGCCTCTTTGTGCCAAAAAGGAGAATCCTCCAGTGCAGCTCTGTCAATCCCATCTGCCCAGAATATCCAAACACAGCACAGCCCTTTCTCCAGGCGCCAGGCAGGGAGGGAGAAGAGGGATTCACTGTTCTCCAGCATCGTCCAGCTTCACTCTGTAAGGAATGTTCGTTGCTCCTCTCTGTGTATTTACCTGTCATTATGTTGTGGACATTTGATTCTTGTCCAGGAGGCAGAGAGTCACATAGAAGAGATGGAAATGGAGATGGTGTCCAGTACCAGTCCCCCTGAGAAAACGGCCCTCAAACCCACAGCACCAAGTAACCACCAGTTGATTGTGCCAGTTGCTTCTAATCGGGGCAACAACTCTACCCTGCAGGCACCCCTGAGCAGCCCTGGGAAGGTGGAGAAGAATGGCCATGCCAAAGAATCCCACCACACAGCCAAGGTCTTCGAGATCCACTCCCTGCCCAATGGCAAGACGAGGAACTTGCTCAAGGCCGTGATCAGGAGGAAACTGTCCCAGCAGAAGGAGAAGAAAGCCACCCAGATGCTGGCCATCGTGCTCGGTGAGAGCGTGCCCTGCCTGCCCTGGGGTCCCTGCAGAAATCCCAGTCCCCGTGTCCCGTGCAGGCCGATTTTCCAGCCCCCCTCAGAACTCATTTCCCTTCGTGCATTAGAGGATAGCAGGCAAGGGCTGCCCACGGGAGGGGTCCCTCCTCCCCAGCTGGCACTGCTGCACTAAGGGTGCCCAAAGCTGCCCCTCCCGGGGGCATCTGAGCTCCCAAAACCAGGGAAGAGCTCCTGGGCTTTCTGGAGCAAAAGGCAGCAGAGCTCAGCAGAGCTGGCACCTCCAAAGGGCAGAGTTTCTGCTGTGCCCGGGCTCATTCCTCGAGCAGAGGAGTTCTTTAGTACCAGGGCAGAACGCAGACCAGGACACTGAGCACACAAAGCTCATTCCTCCGGGAAACGCATTCCCCTTCTACCAGAGAGAACCTTGCTGCTCTCCCAGCCCGAGAATCTGCCCAGCTCTCAGCAATCAAAACCCTGCTCTCTCCTTTTCCCCCCTAGGTGTTTTCATCATCTGCTGGCTCCCCTTCTTCATCACTCACATCCTGAACATGCACTGCGACTGCAACATCCCGCCGGCCATGTACAGCGCCTTCACGTGGCTCGGCTATGTCAACAGCGCTGTCAACCCGATTATCTACACCACCTTCAACATCGAGTTTCGCAAGGCTTTCATGAAGATCCTCCACTGCTAAAAGCCACAAACAGCGCCCGCGTTTTTTTAGGGACGGAGGGGGAAGAGGAAGCGATGCCATTCATGCACGGCGGGGCAGCCGGGGACGGGGCTGGAGCTCTTGAGCTGGGCGCCGCCCGGTGCCCGAGCACCTCGTGGGGATGGAGCGAGGTGGGAGGGTCTCTCACCCCGCTGGGTGACCTCTGGACCGGTCCCAAGGGCGCTTTTCAGAGCCACCCTCGCACTGTGTTGGAAGTGGAAGTGCAAGGATCGAGGCGCTCTCGCTCGGTTCTCGCCCGTGGCCGCCCGGCCTGGAGTGCACTGGACACAGAGTGGCCACGGGGCCACCAGGAGGTAGCGCTGGGTCAGCGGCACAACTCTCACCAAAGACAAGGCCATCCTTCCCGCTTGGCAGAGGAGCCAGACAGGGCCTCTGGATCTCCGTGCAATAGCTTTGCCTTCACCTCGAGCTGACCCACCCGGCGTTTAACTGCTGAAGCCTTCAGAAATTACATAAAAACCAACCCAAAAAACTTTCAGAGGCCCCCCAGGCGGGTCGAGAAGGTTCTGCCACCCGCAGACCCTGCAGCAGCGTGAGCCTACAAGCCGTGGGTGGAAGGGAGGAGGGGGCATCAGTCTCACGTCAAACCATCGGTGTAAATAGGAATGAATAGGATGGATTTTGGAGCCCCAAGCCAAAAAAAAAAAAAAAAAAAAAAAAAAAAAAGAGATGGAGAGAGAAATTCGAGGAGTGGAACCTTGTCTTGCATGGTGTGCATCCAACAGGACCCCCTCACCTCCCATCAGCGGTTTCTGCCCACCAGCAGCTCATCCCCAGGCTCTGCCCAGGGTGACAGCAGGGGAGGGGTGGCAGCGTGGTGAATGTACAGACACGAGGACACTGTGCCAGGGGAGGCACCCTGAGCACCCAGCCGGGCCAGGGCTGGTTCTTCTCACCTAAATCAGGGGTCCCAAGGAGCACCTCGGCTCTGATTTGCCTCTGTCTCTCCCCAGAGAGTGCAGAATAACATTGTGCCTAATTTAAATCAACAGTCAAGGAGATAAAACTGTGCATTTTGGAAAAAGCCAGAATAAAACCCCAAGAAAGCCCCTACCTGGACCAGCTCCTGTGTCCATGCTGGACTCTGGATAGGTCTGGATGTTTCCAGCATCCCTTACTCTCTGCTATCTATTTTTCCATGGGTTCTAGGAATGGAAACCCCATGAGAGCATCATTTCACCACGCTGAATCTGGCACTGCCAAACCCACGCTCTACGTGCTATCTGTACTCAGCTCACATGATATTTTGCAATATCTCTGTAAATAAAACACAGCAAGGTGAATAAAACAACGTGGAAATAGGTCTGGCTAGAAATTCCTGCAGGATGTGGAGCAGCAGAGGGTTGCAATAGCCATAAACAGGGGCAGACTCCCAGGGTGCAGTTTCCTGCTGTTTTCTAAAGGTGTAAAAACACAATTGGGAGAGCAATAGAATCCCTTTTTTTTCTCTATGCAGCTCGTGGAATATTCACTCAGTTTCTGCTTCAGATGAGGTGAAGATCTGCCAAGGTTTCCTCTAATTCCCTGGATTTCCTGTATTGCTAGCAGAGCACTCTCCTGTGCTGGTAGGATGTGTTCCAGCTCCGATTCAGGAAGAGATTACAGCAAGCAGCTCTAGCACATAATCTCAGCTGTTTTCTAAAATTGAAGCAGCAGTCCCACCTTAATCCGCAGGTTTCTGTTCCAAACCTGGCATTCCTGGAATGGGCTGGAATCCAGGGGTTTTGATTTTCAGCCCACAGCCTTGTGTAACATTTGAACCTGGCTCTTCAGAGCTAAAAGCTGCAAAATTGGGAATGCCAGCTCGAGAGATCTCAGGCATGCATGAGCTGTTCTTTCTTCCCCACAGTTTTAACCGAATTCACTCAGTGATGGGAATCAACTCAGACTCGTACCCCAAAATTCACAGAATGATGCAAAGGCAGGAGGTTTTTGGGCACAAAAATAGCAACAAGCTACTGGTCTATTTTTTAATGTATTTACAAGCAGAAAGATCCATTTGACTTGGGGAATTAACAGGTGGGGAGCTGAACAAAAATAGCAGATATTACATATACAGACAAAAAAGCATGAAAGCATTTGGAAGTTGCCATAGGTGATGTTTGCCCTGTACTAAAGCCTGGTGTGAGCCCTCAGGATAAGTGGAATAATAATATCCCTCAGGATAATGTGGATAATATCTTAATTTTGTGCCATAATTTTACTTTGTGTCCAGTTTTATCCCAAGGAAAATCCTCGTCTCCAAGGCTGTGTACCTCACTCCCAAATTTTTTTTTCTGAATCTAGAAGCAGAACCTTATAGCTCAACCCACCTGAACCACTACCTGAAAAACTCTTCCAAAATGCCATGGAGGGGAAAAAAGCTGCAGGAAAAGGCCTCTGTCCTTCACGTGGAGCAAAACTGGCCAGGTGTGATTTCCCAGAGCTGCAATATTCGCTGTGAGGAATCACCTGCAGCCCACTGGCCATTCCCAAGACACTTTAAGTGCTCCTTCCTAACGCTCCAGGCTAAACTGTGGGAATGTGAACGTCCCCAGTGCCCCTGGGGAGGTGGCAGTGCCAGGTCTGGCCATCTCCTGCAGCAGGTTTGCCTTCCCCATGAAACTCCTGCACTTCCAGACAGCAAATAAAGCACTTTGAAACCCAGAACTGAGCCTTGCCCTTTTGGAGACAGCACCAGAACTCATCCTCGCCTCTGGCTTTCCAGGGAGTGAAGCAATGGCCAGAGCAGGGCAAGGGGAGCAGTGGCTGGGTGGAAGCTGCTTGTAGGAACTCCTCAGAGCCCACCCCGAGGGACTCGGGGGCCTCTCGCCACAGCTCTGAGCCTGGCAAACCCAGACCTCACTGCTCCTTCCACTCTGGAAAAAATAAACCTCTGCTTCCCCAAGGACTTCTGCTGGCAGGACGTGCTGGTGATGGGAAGGGCACTGAGCTGGTTTTTAAAAACACCTTAACGAGAAGATTTCATTTCTTTGTTCCTCCAGAACTTCAGAGCCTTGCTCTAGCCCCTCTTTTGTGATTCATTATTTATAATTGAAGCTTTCCTTCTGCTTATTGAGTCTTCCTGTTCCTGCTTTCCCTCCCTGTGATTCCCAGCTTGCTGAAGCCCTGGGTGGGGATCTCTGCAGCCCCAAACAGGTTTGAATTAAAAGCCAGTGAATTCTGCCTGCACTGTATTTGCTGCTTGCCTGCTTGCTCCCACTCCACAGAACTGTTTATCTTCCTGGCTGAAGAATAAATTAACTCCAGTAGGTCTAACCAGCTTATCCAATCCTGCTGAAATAAATTAAAAAAGAAAAAAAAAAAAAAAAAAAAAAAAGGAAAACAGGAAAATAAAGCCACTACCTCTTGTGGTGAAAATCTCCAGTGCAAACGCGGCTCCCCGGGAGTCAGGAATGTATAAAATGCCCATCACAGGTACATGTGACACCAACCAATGTCTTCATGCAGCACTGTAATTAAATAGAGACTTGCACAAGCCACCCTGATGTCGATCTGATTGTTTTGTTCTGGTTTCCACTCGAGGGCTCAGCTCCAGGGAGCCGTGGCTCTGCTGCAGAGCTCAAACACGCAGAGGAAACGCTTCCTTCACATGAGAATTTGGCTTTTTTCTGACTTGCTTTTCAGACTACTTTCCTTTCTCCTCCCTTACCCCAGTCTATCCTTGAGAATCCTGGTGTTTGTCTTGCCTGCAGCCACGAGAATCAGACATGGGAAAGGAAAGATGCAGAAAGGCACAGACAGAAAGGAAATGGTCTGAAATGTCTCTCCTCTCCCAGACAGAAGTGGGCTGGGGAGGATGGGAGGAGGAAGGGGTGGAAGGCAGAGGTGCCCAGCTGAATTTATGCTGGACGGCTTAATTGTTTTATTTTGGAATATTTTCATTTCTGTTTTATCAAGCTACACGCTCAGGCTTGGTGTTTGTGCAGGTGGACCCTCAGCCAGGCTTAATCGGCACTTTTAAAATAAAGATTATTTTCTTTATATAAAAGAAGAAGAAAAAATAATACAAAGAAAATCCTTCCCACTGCTGGGAAAGAAAGCTGTCTGTCCATCTCCAAGAACGAACAAGCTAAAATTTCAGTTCAGTGGCATTTCAGATCCAAAAGTCTGCTCAGTTTTGAGCCAGCACAGAATAATCTCTGCCCCAAAGCCCTTAGTTTAGGCAGAAACCAGAATCTCCAGAACTGCTGAGTTCAAATGAGGCTGAATTCTCCCTGTTGGATGATTCACCTCAGTGCCACCGTGACGGAGGGAAAATGAGGAGCTCCAATGCCCCCTCCCCTCCCGAGCACACCCGAATAAATGATATTTTCAGATCAAACAGGACACTCCAGGTTGTTTTCTGCCTGTCTGGCCTGAGCCTGGCAGGATCAAAGGCAGCTACTCTGAGGCTCACCCTTACAGCCAAATTTCAGTTCTAAGCCTGTGGACAAAAGCCGTTCACAGCGGCCAAAAGAGATAAAAGGAATGATCTGCCCATCTCCTGGGGCACCTGAGTGAGTCCTGCTGCTCCAGGTGAGGCCTGACACATCCATGGGTGTGCTTTGTTCTGCACACCCAGGGAAAAAAAAAAAAAAAAGAGAAAACCAGTTATTCTTGTTAAATTAACTCCCTGTCTTTAATCAAAGCTTCTTTTAATAATTCCAACTGCTCCCCCAAGTTTTTCTGACGATTCCAGCCCGTCTGCTTCATAAAGAGCTTTTGACTCACAAGTAACAACTTTCTTCACCAAAGAAACCGTGATCACAGTGGACTAAACATAATTAAGGCGTCATGAATAATTAACAGACCTAGAAATGCCTTTAAAGAGACTTAAGAAGCAAAGCAAAACCCTTTCAAAGGAGAGGAAAACATTGTGCCTCCCCAAGCTGCCATGCTGGGCCCGGGAAGAAGGAGTGGGCTAATGAGAGTGAGTGAGCACATTTATCCACATTTATCCTCCCTGCTGCCATCCTCCCTGGCACGCAATCAACTGCAGCCCTGATGAGCCTGCCAGGGGCACTGCACCCCCAGCTCAGCTGCAGCATCCGTGCCAGGCTCGGGGAAGGGAGGGAGCAGCACGGGTTTGTCCTTGCCCTCGGTGAAAAGCGATTTTTCCTGGTTTTGCCCAAGCCCCCCCTCCCCTTGGTGGCACAAAGCAGGGGCACAGCAGCAGGACAGGCACAGGGGCACAGGAGGCTGGGGACAATGGGCTCTGCAGGGGGATGGGGCTCAGCTGCTGCCCCCGCTCTGGGGCAGATGGGGTAAATCAGCCCCCAGAGCTCCTGGCTGGGAAGGGACACACTCCTCTGTGTCTGCTGCCTTCGGCAGAGGCGCCTCTGGAATGCTGACTCTGCAGGAACAGGAGCCTTCATCCCCTCCCCTCCATCACCCCACACCCCATTCCAGAGAATTCCCTGCTGCCAGGGCAGCCCTGAGCCCCTCTGGGGCAATGCCAGAGCCCAGCTCCTCCTGGGGACAGGAGCTGCCTCACCTCTTCACCTGGAGCCTGGGAGCCTTGGGATGGGGGATTTTTAAGGATATGAGGGGTGAGCAATTCCTGACCACAGCCTGCCACATCAGCCCCTGCCCCGACCTCAGGACAGCAGGACAGAGCAGCCAGGCACCACCCAGACCCTTCTTCCCGTGCCTGATGTGGGGTTTTAACGCTGCACACAGGGGAAAAAACAAAACCAGCAGAATTCAAGGCTCCTCATGGCTTCTTCTGCTCCCCATCTGTATCCAGCTGTTCCATAAATCCTTCTGAACTGTGTGCAGGGCAGATGGAAAGGGCTGCAAACCTCACCTGGCAGAAAACCAGGGCGTAACCTCGGCCCTTGTCACTGCATCAAATGTTTTGTGACAACCATCGTTAATATTTATTTAACAGTGCAGCCACAAAGCTGATTTTTTTTTTAATTCAAGCTGTGTGAAAAAAGCAAGAAAAGCCCAAACTGACATCAGCCAGAAATGTAATCTCGTCTCCAAGTGCTAACAGCAACACAGAGAATCTCTGAGCAGCTCCTGAGTGTGAGTTCAGAGAGCTCTGTCAAATCACCAGCTGGAAAATGTACAAAGCTTCAGAGGGAAACCCAGGAGCTGCAAATCTGATTGAACAAGACAGGTTATGAGCTGGGAGCTCGTCTGTGTGAAGAAATGGGCAGTCAGTGCCAGTCTAAACAAATATGTACATCTCCCTCGGAACACCTCCCTCCCCCTGGGACAGCTCCTGTCAAACACAAAAGGGGCTTTGATCTGGCATCGTTCTTGGATTTGCTGGGAAAAACCCCGGCAAGATGGCAAAGCAGCTGCTGTGGGTCCTGCACAGGGACTGGGCATGGGGGGCACTGTGCCCACAGCAGGGCCAGCTCTGGGGTGACAGGAATGAGTGTGGCGAGCTCTGGGAGGGGGCTGAGCCCACCCTGGATCAAATCCACGGCACGAGACGATCCCATGGCATGAAACAGTGACGGTTCCGTGACATTAAAGAGCTGAGCTCCTGCCTCTGCCTCCCTCTGGGCCGTGGGCTGTGTTCCCTGCCAGGGAGAACGATGAAAACGTGAGGCTTTGACCCAGAACTGAGCTGGGAGAATGATGAAAGTGCTTTGACCCACACCTGGGCTGGGAGAACAATGAAAATGTGAGGTTTTGACCCACACCTGGGCTGGGAGAATGATGAAAACGTGAGGTTTTGACCCACACCTGGGCTGGGAGAACGATGAAAACGTGAGGTTTTGACCCACACCTGGGCTGGGGATGGGCCCCAGAAGCCGGCCCCGCTGAGGGGGGCTGGGGCAGGGACACGGGGGAAATGTGGGTGCCTGTGTGTCCCTGCACCCCCAGCTGGCACTGCCCTGCCCCACTGCCAGGGGCTCGGCTTCTGGAGGCTGCAGCCAGCGCCAGTCACACGGAATTAACCTCGGGAGCGCGGATTTATGACTGAATTACCGAGGCTGGCAATTTGCTGCGCTGCAGTAATTGAGTTTGTGCCTGTTCCCAGCTGGTGGCAGATGCTCCGGGTCACATTCCTTCATCGTGTTTGCATTGAAATGCCCACCTGGAGCTCGCTGGCAGGGCAGGCCAGGCAGGCAGGGGTTAGCTGGGCTCAGGCAGTGCCTGGTAACCGGTTTAGCTCTGCCTTTGTGTCTGAGCCCCCCTAGCAAAGGGAATATTCGGCTCCCTGGCAGTTCCAGGGTGTCTGGGAAGGAACATGTCTGATTGCCTTTGTGATAAACAAGCCCTAAATCACTTCAAAGCTGAGGCCAGAATCACTGGGGAAGATTACAGACAGTGAAATAGCAGGGACTCGAACGTGATTCAGAGATACCAGGGAAAATCACAGTAAATTCTACCTCCTTCTTAATTAAAAAAATAAAAAGAAAAAAAAGGCAAAAGGAAGTGTTCCATGAGTAGACTGACTGAGACACTCTTCTTCACCCAGCCAGGCTGGCAGAGCTGGGAACAGGCATTTAAAGCTCCAAGCCTCGGGGAAAGCTGTCCCCCCGTGGGTGACATCCCGGGGGTTCATCCCAGCACATCCCTGTGCTGCAGGGGAAGCAGAAGTGTGTTTGGGGAGGAGGAGCTGCCTGGGGTTGCACGAGCTCACTGACAGCTTTAACTCATTGGCAAAAAGCTGTTTCTGCAGCAAGACTCATCCTCCAGCTGTCTAAGCGTCCAAAATTCCCAAATCCATGCTTGTGTTTCAGGCACAATTTGAAATTTCCCCCCTCAGCCCACGAACACAGTGAGGCCAGGCCCTGGCCCAGATTTTCCAGGTGAATTCCAGCCCTTCCCTGCTGCCCTGACTGGGATGGAGAAAAGGCTGGAAAATATGATCTTGGAGGCCTTTCCCAACATCAGTGATTCTCTGGGGCCAAGGAGATGCAGCAGGAAGCCCCACGAGCTGCTCCCAGACTCCCAAAACGACCTCAAAAGCAGCATTTTCCGAGCTCACCAGATTTCAGATGAATTCCACCTTTTCTCTGGTTTTGTCTCTCTCTCTCATGGCGGTTGTTGATTTTTCCCTGCCACTTTTTAATGTCTGAGTGGGCTCACGCCCCGTGGCATTTTCCAGCATTCCCTGGAGCAGAACACGACCCTGCTCAGCCAAAAAAGCCCAGCTCAGCTCTCCTGGGAGAAATCCTGGAAGAAATCCTTACAAAACAAAGACTTAAACAAAATAAAGACAGGGCAGCCTCAGCAAAACCTTTTGGTGGACTGCAGTCTTTTCCAAGGCGAGGAAATTAATTCCCTGAATGCCTTGTAAGGATTGTTTTTTTTTCCCTGCTTGGAGCAGATATTAAGGGTTTGCCCAAAGAATAACAATAAAACCTTGCTGGTGCTAAGAAGGTTGCTGTGCCTTGCTGAGGAGCAGGAACCAGGCCAGGAATGCCCCAAACCTCAATTCTGACCAAGCTGAATTTTCTCAGTGTCTGTGATATTGCTATTTTCTTTCTGAGGTAATGGCCTTGTAGCACAGCAGCAAAGAAAAGCTCATTTTAGCCCTTTCTGCAGCTAATTACTGCACCTCCTGATTGCTGACCCCGGCCTAATGCTCCTCTCTGTAATTGCTCCAGATGGACTTGGAGTCTTGAATAGGAAATTTTCTATCCAGCAAGGCTGGTGGGGATTATTTATTTATTTTTATTCAGAAGAAATTCCCTCTGGAATGGGCAGTTCAGCCGTGTTCTCTGGATTTTCTCCTGGATAATCTGGAGGTGATCTCTGTCCCTGGTATTTTTTTAAGGGAAGTTCAGAGCAGGGATGTTCCAGGGGTGGTTTTCTGTTCCTCCCAGCACACTGCTGTGGGTAGCACCAATCCTTGCCGCAGAAAGAGCTGTTTAGACTCACACATTCCATGGTTCCATGACCCCCCAAAACCAGGCTGGGCAGCAGATTTAGGGCTCTGAATCTCTGAGGTAACCTGTTGTTCTTGCAGGAGGGATATAAATCTTTTCTTGGGCTTTGTTTCGGTACAAAAGATTTTTTCCCAAGGCCACAGAGGGTGTGAGGAGCACTGAATTGCCAAAACAAGAGCCTGAACTGTGACATCTCCTCCCCAAACTGTCCCCACAGAGCTGAACTCCACCTCTCACTGCCAAGAACCTCAGGCTTTAAAAACAATCACTTCGGGGCTCGGCTTTGTGGGGCTTTCTTTTTTTTTTTTTTTTGTTTTTTTTTTTTCCCAAAGAGGAGAAGGAGGCCAGCAGCAAATTGCACAGGAGGAGGGTTCCCTGCTGTGCTCTGAGGCAGAGGAGAGGAAAGCAGCAGCTGATCAGAAGATGTTGAACTTGCTGGGGATGAGCTGCCTGCTAGGAGCAAACAGCAAGTGCCCCTTGATTCCCAGCCAGGCCCTTTTTCCCATTATTCTAATGGAAGTGGAGCTCACACCTGCACTGATGGAGAGGGTGGGGAGCTGCTTTTGGAGGGCACAACGTGGTTTTATTGCAAAGGAAGGGGACAAAACCCCTGCCTGGATCTGGGGAGAGCTGGATGGCCTGGGGAGGGGGCAGGAGGAATTCTGCCAGGCCAGGGAGAGGCTGAGCAGGAGCCAGGCACGTCTCACACTGACGTCTGCCACAGCACAGAGCCTACAACCACCTCCTTGCAAGAAAAAGAAACACGGAGAATTCACTATTCCTTCTTACATTAAAATCACTCCCTCCTACATTCACATCATTGCTGTCAGAAACATCTTGATTTTCCACACCTAAGGGGCTATGGAAAAAAACAAGCATTTCTGCTAAAAATAAGGGTTTTTTTTTCCCCCCCCACAAGCTGTATTTATTCAGATCTCTTTTCCTCTAAAATGCAGCATTATTTTAATTTTAATTTAATCCCATATCTGCATAATTGCAGCACTGCCAAACAAACAAATCACAGTCTCTGGGAAGCAGGAGCAATGCAAAACGTGGATTTAACCAAATTCAATTCCAAACATTTTCCCGTGAACATTCCCTCCCAGAAGAGCCACACTTCTCACTGGAATGTCCACGTTTTCATCACAACAAGCATCTCCCCTTCAAACGAAATTTACATCAGAGAATTTATATTACAGTCAGATCCAGCACGGAGAGAGCACTGAGGAAATCAATGCTTCCACCCCTCGTGAAACCATCCCCTGCTTCTGCTGATTTATTTCCTCTGAGTTTCTTGGTGTGCTGCTCGTGGGGAACACGGGGTCTGGAAAGTCACATCCATTTCCCCACGTGTCGGAGCCCAGCACATCCCTGTGGCTGCCCTGGCTGGCTCCACACCCTGGAGGGGGCTTGGGGACCTTGGCACCAAGTCAAAAACACCTGTGGCTTTGATTTTAGCCCGTGGGAAAAGCTGCCAACTCTGTGTGAGGAATTACAAACCACAAGGGTTTGAATGGTGTAATAGGGGAATTGACACAGGGTGGAAAAGTGGAATTTTGGGGTTTTTAGAATGTGATTCAGGGGTACAAGATGGAGGGATTTGGGCGTGTCCTGGCCTTTTTCTCCTTTGTCTTGCCCTCCATGTCCTGCTGTGCTGGTGACACTTTTCTGCTGTTTAAGGCAGAGATTCCCTGTCTGACACGGGTGGTGGGCATTGGCACAGATCTGTAAACAGGCAATGTGTAATTTTGAGTTTATCATGTGGGAGCCGCCCGAGGCAGAGGCAGACTGCCATGGCTTCTGCACTGGACAGACCTGGGCAGGTCAGACAGAGAATGTTACAGATAAGAGAGAATAAACAACCTTGAAACCTCCACCTCACACATTCCAGACCTCTTCTTCGGCTGCTGGGCTGGGGAACAAGGACTTTTACAATTTTGGGGTCATTCCAAGCAAAGCAGACCCCGTCACCCACGGATGCCCTGGGTGGGAATGATGGAGAAGTGCAGGCAGCCCAAGGGACAGGCGGGATTTGCAGAGCTCGGGGCGGCTCCAGCAGGGAGCAGGGGTGGAACAAGATCACCTTTAAGGGACCTTAGATTTCTCCTCTCTGGTTTTCTGCCTTAATCATCCCAGTTCTGGGATTCTCTGAGGGTTTTGAAGAGCAGTTGGTTTGAAAATATCCCCGTGGTTCAGGATGTCTGGAGCTGCTGCAGGACAGGGATGTTCAGGGCAGCACTCCAGAGTCATTCCACACAACTCCCTGCCAACACCAGCACCACCACCCTGCTCACCCAGCTACCTTAAAAGCACCATTTTTGAGGCGTAAAGGTCAACAATTTTGATCTTTTTGAATCTGAACGAGCTCTTTAGGAGGTTTCTGCCCTGCTGCTGCTGCCATGGCCTGCCAGGAGCTGCCTGGGCTGTGAACTTTGGGTAAGAACGTGAGATAATCAGCAGCAGATTTATCAGCAGGGACAAAAGACTGAAATGGAGTTGAAAAAGGGGAAAGGAAAAAAAAAAAGTGGGGGGATGGAGATCTACGAATAATTTTAGAAATAAGCTGCAAGTTGCACAGTCACAAAGCGGAGGCTGGAATGCACTTTTCCAGAGTTTGTAAAGACTCATTTAATTTCTATAGAAACTGAGCAGCAAACAGGTAATTTTCTCTGCAAATTGCTTCTATCACCTCTGGAATGCTCTGCAAGAGCAATGTATTTCCCTCGTGTCTTCTTAATCCCCTGTTATTTTCATTATAAATTTAATTAAGCTCTTGTATAGAACATTCCATGACATATGAGCTGAGTTTTGTTTTTCTGCTGGAGCAGGGACAGAAAGGAGCTGCTGAATTATGTGGCAATTGGATTTCTTTCTTTCTGGGTAAATATTTCAAATGACACCGAGCAGGGGAGACATTTGCTGAATCAATACAGCTGAAGCTGAGGGAAGGAGCTGCACAGGAAGGTCTGAGCATCCCAAGAATTCCTTCCAGCCAGGCCTTTCCTCCTTGGACCAAATTAGGGAATATCAAGAGCAGGCAAATCAGGGAAATGCCAAGGGGGTTTTCTTGGTGGTTGCAAAAAAGAGCCAATTTTTTACACTCCCTGCAACCCAAAATGTCACCAGCATTTCACATTTCATTTCATAACCTGCCCAGCTCCCCACTTCACCAATGGCAAATGTTAAAAATGAATCATTTCATTACAATTCATTTTAAATTATTTCTAAAGGCTCTGGGGCCAAAGCATCGTGAAAAACTGGGTTTGAATACGATACCCATCCATACCTTAAGTTAATATAAAATGAAAACTACATTAGTAGAGGTTGGGCATTTTAACCCCTCTTTTTAACCCATTTAATCTCACGTTGTCAGGCAATAACAGCTCCCCTGCAGAGCTGGGGTTGTTTGTTTCTGTTTCAGCCTCTTCCCAGCTCAAGGCTGTGACAAGTCACCCTCCCAGCAGGCACGTTTGGGGACGCTCAGGAGGCACAGCAGGGCAGTCAGAGCTGCACACCAGGGCTGCTCACTGCCACAGGGGAATCAAATCCACCAAATAGATGTTTTTCACAGGACTGATCGAGCTCTGGAACATCTCCCTGAAGGAAACCAGGAATTATTTCCCCCCAGAGACAGGACTCAAACCTTGACCTGCAAGCAGCCAGACCTCGTGTGTGATTATGCTGGAATTTCTGTTCCCTGTGCTGCATCCATTTCGCTACTCTCTAGCAGTGATTTTTCCTCCCTGCCTTGTTTTATTTGATTCTTGTTACAGAAAGGAGATGTCAGGAAATCTGACACATTGCTGTGCCAGCAGCAGGTGAGAATCTCACGATTCAATTCCCACCTGTGCCAGGGCCATTTTACACCAATTTTCTCTGTAGGAAAACATGGAATGAAAGCAATAAAAGCCGTGGAAGATGTGTGTGTGCTGTGCACAGCTTCAGCACTGCCTGCATGAGCAGGGGGTGCATAAATCCCTGCTCAGGAAGGATTCAGTGGGAAAGCACTGCCTAAAGTATCAGCAAGCCAAAACATTCTACAAGCTTGGGAAAGAACTTGTCATCAAACAACTTCATTTTCTTTTGCTCTCTTGGTGTTCACGCTTAAAAACTTCCATGTGGAAAGGGGAGATATTTTCCTGTAATCAGCAGGTGACAGGACAAGGAGCTCTAAGGGATCACAGCCGATGTGGAAAAGCTCGAGCTGCAAACTCCAGAGCTGACAAATTCACAAATCTGTCCTTCCCGGGATAAGCCTGGCTCTGGGGATCTTGACGTCGTTCGGAGTCCTGTTCGCGGGTTTGCTCCCCGCGGCCTCCTTGCCCTGGAGCAGGGTGATGATGTTCTCCCGCTGGTGCCTCACGGCCAGCTGCAGCGCCGTGCACCCAGTGATGTCCTCCACGTCCAGCAGGGCCCCTGCCTTCAGCAGGGTCTTGATGATGGCCATGTTGCCCTTGAGCACCGCCAGGTGCAGCGGGGTCCAGCCCACCTTGTTCCTGGCGTTGACGTCGGCCTGGCACTCCAGGAGGTTGATGACGCTGAGGAAGGAGCCCCTGAGCACGGCGAAGTGCAGGGGGGCCCAGTGGGCCCTCTCGGCCGTGTTGGGGTCGGCCCCGCAGCGCAGCAGCTCGCTGACCGCCGGCTCGTCCCCGTAGCGCGTGGCCAGGTGCAGGGGCGTCCAGTCCATGCTGCCCTTGGCGTCCAGCCGGGCGTGGCTGCCCTTCAGCAGCCGGATGATCTCGATGTGCCCCTTGAAGGAGGCCAGGTGCAGGGGGGTCCAGCCTTTGTCCGTCCTCAGCTCCACGTTGGCCCCGTATTTGATGAGTTTCTCGCAGATCAGGTACTTGCCCCTGACCACAGCCAGGTGCAGGGCGCTGTAGTGGTTCTGGTCCAGGCTGTTGACGGAGATGCCGTTCTTCAGCAGGTACTGCACCACCCTGAACTTGCCCCTCTCCACAGCCACGTGCAGCGGGGTCCTGAGGTTCTTCTGCTTCCTCTCCAGGTCGGCTCCCTGGCTGGCCAGCAGCTTGACCAGCCCGACGTGCCCGAAGCACGCGGCCACGTGCAGGGCGGTCTTGCCGTCCACCTCCTGCGTGTTGGAGTCGGCCTGGCGCGACAGCAGCACCCGCGCCACGTTCTCAAAGTTGTTCTGGGCCGCCAGGTGCAGCGGGGTCCACCCGTCGCGCTCCTGGGCGTCCGCGCGGGCCTGGTGGTCCAGCAGCAGCCGCACGGTGCGGTCGTCGCCGTGCTGGGCCGCGAAGTGCAGCGGGCTCCAGCCGTCCTCGTCGGCCGCGTTGACGTCGGCGCCGTGCTCGATGAGGACGGAGCAGATCTCGGGGAGCCGGCGCTGCACGGCCAGCAGCAGCGGGGTGCAGCCGCCGCCCGCCGCGCGGTTGACGCCGGCCCCGCGGCCCAGCAGGAAGCGCACCTTGCCCACGTTGCCCTGCATGACCAGCAGGTGCAGCAGGGTCAGGCCGTTCTCCTGCACCCTGCCCAGCTCCTCGGGCGCCAGCTCCTCGGGCCTCCCGGCCTCCTCCCCGCGCGGAGGTGGGAGAGGAACATCCTGGTTGTCCTTCCCTAAAGGCAGGGAGGCAAAAGGGGAGAAAAAGAGTGAAAAACTCCCAGGAAGGGAGGGAGAGCTTGTGATTCTCTGTGGAATGACATGAAATGGAGCCAGTTGAGAGGTAAGGAATGTAAAATAAGGCCAGACAGGCACTGGGACATCTGGCCTGTCTCTCTCTCAGTGCCTATTTCCTGAATGGTTAATTTTCCTTAACTTAAAATGTCACCCACGTGGAAAACCTTATCAGACACATCCTTCTACAACAAAACAGACAACTTTTATAGCTTCCCCTTCTTTGTTTTTCAATCTAAAGCCAGTCCCCTACTTACCCCCACTCCTGGTGTCTCGGGGGAAGGCGAGCTCCTCTTTGTCACTCTTGTTGTCGGAAAGGAGGAAAGGAAAAGGATAAAACAGAGTGTTTGTTTGCATTCTGTAATGTTTGCACAAAGTCCTTTGCTGCTGCTCTGCAGTTTTGTGTCATCATTGGAGAGTTTTTTATCCAATCCTGTTTTTGCACCCAAAACTCAGCTAAGCCAGTCATGACACAGGAGGAATGGGGGAGCCTGAAGATGATCTCTGGATATCCATGAGCTTTTTCTCCTTGTGCTCATTTGCTCCCAAACACACACATATTCTTCTTCCTGACTGCATGGCAGCATCCCAAAATTGTTTCCTTTGTTGTTTAGGGACCCTCAAGCCCCTACTTCTTCAAGCCTCTGGTTTCTTGCACATCTTGGCAAAACCCTCTAAATACCAATAATTCCCAACTCCTATTGCTCCCTGTTTTCTAGGGATAATTACTCCAGTAGCTGAGATTACATCATGACTATCCGGAAGCCTGATTTTTTTTTTTAGCCAGAGAAACACGAGGATTTAAAACTATTTTTTAAAAAATTTCTGTAAGAGTTGTTCAAATGGGAACATCCTCAGTTTTGTGCCATGAACAGAAGCCTGAGATTCTGTGTTTGCTTGTGTTTCTTTTAGTGACTGAATGATAAACCCACTTCACCTGAGCAGGTCCAGAAAAGGGTTTTCCTCTCGGACTATTTATCATTTAGTGCATTTGTTAATTAATTTGCAAGTGTTTTATCCCCATAAATGAATTACAGAGGCACAACCTCTGCAGGCACCCCGCGAAGATGCTGAGGTGCACCTTTGGGAGGGGAAAGAGCCCCGAGATCTGGTAAGAACAAGCAGCAGACTCAGAGGACTTTCCTGAGAGGCCCAGGGGGGTTCTCCTCACCTGCTGGCTCCTGGAGATGGCCGGTTTGTGGGACATCTTCCTCACCAGCCGCTCGTTCTCCGGGTCCTGCACCAGGCTCTGGATCAGAGCCAGCAGCACGTCGGTCTCCACAGGGATATCTGACAGGGCAGAGCAGTTCAGCTGTGCAGGCTGCCCCCAGCTCCAGAGCCAGGCAGGAGCCACGTGGGAAGGAAGGAAAAAGGGACGAAGGGATGTGTGACAGCAAAAGGGCACCAAGCTGTTAAACCTCGCAGACAGAACTGGGAAAACTGGACACAAACTTATCCCCTGCTTACCAACCCACGGGGCGGACCCCTGGCTAATCCACAGCCCAGTCCCACCTGCAAAGCTTGGCCTTTGCTTGGGGTCCTGGTCCCAACACCTCTTCATCAGGTCGATCATCTGGTGGCACTCCCCGGGCCAGTCGTCCCTGACGAGCTCCAGCCCCGGCCTCTTCCCCGCTGCCACCTTCACGATGATGGCCATCATGTTGGCCCCTGGAAAAATCCAGCACACTCTGGGTGTTGTCCCTGGGAAAAGGGCTGGAATAAACATCCCACGGGGTTTGTGTTTACCTGTGTAAGGTTTTTTCTGCATGAGGACCTCCCAGATGACGATCCCGAAGCTGCGGGAGAGGAGAGACTGTGAGCACTTGGACATGAAATGCACTTATTGCTTCTGCCTTCGGGAGAAATGGGAAGATCAGGAAGGAAGCTGTTCAGGAGGGAAGGATTTCATCTCCCAGAGCAGAAGGATTTCATCCCCCAGGCTGAAAGAATCAGGGTTTATGATTCTGCCTCATGCATCTCCCTTAAGAGTGGGGTCATCACCCTCCAAAGGGTCTGAGCAGTGCATGAGTGACTTGGAGCCTTTCCTGGCACAGTCAGGCTCTCAGTGCCTTTTTTCCAATTTATTCCCATTGGGGTTTCGAGCCCGTGGCTCCTGCAAGTTCCTGTGGCTGTGCAAATCCTCCTTTCCCTCTTGCCTTGGGTTACTGTGTGCTGCAAAGGCTGAGGAATTTCCAGACATGGACACGGAGCTCCTGTGAATGTGCTGCAAAGCTCCTCGCCCAAAAGGACAAAAGCCAAGCTGAAATCTCTTCTCTGCCTGTTCCTGACCAAAACGAAGCTGAACGCTGAGGCAGATAAGCCAGTACTGGAATTGTTTTAAAATCAATCTCAGCAGCGACTGTGATTAAAGAGCAGCACTGGCTGTTGTGGGCTCTGATCTCACTCGTTTTTATGGGAACAGGGTGTGATGGCACCTGGGGCAGTGCAGCCTGCAGCTCCCGTGGGAGGGTGCATTGGGATGATGGTTATCCACAGAGAAACCCCCTCCCTCTCAGTCTCCACCACAGGGCTCGGGGCACCCCAGTGTGTTCCCCACGTTGTAGGAGGCAGAAAACCAGAATTTAAACAAACTGAGGCAGTGTTCAGCCCCCCTTGCTGGGTGTCAGAGCCCGGGGACACCCCTGGCTGCCCTCACCTGTACACATCATACTTGATCCCCGGGGGTTTGCTGTTCTGCAGGAACATTTCGGGGGGGATGTAGCTCAGCGTGCCCCTCAGAGCTGAGCTCTCGATGTACTGCATCCTGCTGGATTGCTCCATCCACTTGGACAGCCCAAAGTCGGAGATCTGCAAGCAGGAACAGGGAAACTGCCCCAAAATGCTCACACTCTCCCCTCCTGCTGTCCCCCTGGGCATCCCCCCATCTTTGGGATCAGTGACAGGAGGAGGTGTGAGCAGCTGGAACTTGACAAAACCCTGACAAACCTGCAGCCCCCGAGCCCAGCTGGAGCCTTCAATTCCCAGCGCTGGCCCAGAGCCCCCGTTTGATCCTGAGAACACCGTGTAATTTGCTCACCAGCTGCTTGTCAAACACCCCACAGGTCACTCTTTCATGGAGTGTTCCTGAAGAACCTGATTTACTGGGATTCTGCACTCGTTGGGCAGAACCAGCCTCGCTGTGGTGTGAGGAATGGCCGTACCTTGACGTGCATGTTCCCATCCAGGAGGACGTTCCCGGGCTTCAGATCCAAGTGCAGCAGAGGAGGGCTCATGCTGTGCAGGAAATTCATGGCCAAGCCCATCTCATGGATCACCCGGAATTTCAGCTGCCAGGACATCCTGTGGGTGGGAAGGATTCTCTCCAAGGACCCCCTGGCCATATATTCCATCACTATCCCCAGAGGGCTGTTGCACACCCCGTAGATGGTGACGATGTGCTGGAATTTGATTTTCTCCATCTTGCTCGCCTCCTCCATTAGACAGTTCATGCTGGTCCTGGAAAATTGAAAATAAAAAATAAAAAATACAACAGTGGGAGCAAGAAATTGTATCAGTTGATTCACAGGCTCAGTAACTCTGTAGTAACTTAGTGATACCCAGCCTTTCCAAGCACTGCCTACCCCAAAAAGATTCATCCCAAATTCCCCCTCAAGTTGATGATAATGCTGCCACACAGTGATTTTTTGCAGATTAAAATCTGACATGGATGGTGTTGTGACTTCTCAAAATGAGCTGAGGTTTACTTGGGCAAAATCAGCCACCACTGGGAAAGAGGTGAATAACTTGCACTTGTTTCAATCCTTAGCAGTGAGGAGAGAGCCTGTGCTTGTGGCACTGCAGAAATGGCTTTAGACTGCCACAGGGCAGGGTTACATGGGGAGGAATCCTTCCCTGTGACAGTGGGGAGGGGCTGGCATGGAATTCCCAGAGGCTGCCCCATCCCTGGAAGTGTCCAAGGCCAGCCTGGGATAGTGGAAGGTGCCCCTGGCCATGGCAGGGAGGATTGAAATGAGCTTTACGGCTTCTCCCAGCCCAAAGCACTCTGTGGTTCCATGAAATTCCCGGTGTTTCCCTGGCAGCAGGATGCCAGGAGCGGGCACAGCTCCGTGCCACGCCCTGGCCACGCCTGCGGCTCCACCCGTGCCTGCAGCTCTGTCCCTGGGCACGGTGACTCTGCTCCCAGGGGAGCCCTGGCACGTCTGCTGCTGGCTGCCAGCTCTGGCAGACCTGTTTCTCCAAATTCTCCAAAGGTTCACCCCTCCCGACCTGCTGAACGAGTTTGGGGGAGCAGCCAAGCAGCAGAGTGCCAGGAGTGCCTTCAAAAAGCACACCCTGGGAACGGAGCTGAGCTGCCAGCAATTAAGCCAGGCCATTAATTGATCTAAAATGGTTCAGCCAAGCAAAATCTTCTGCCAGATTTCCTCTAGAAGGCTCCCCACAGTGAGACCAACCCATGGGTTGAGGAATCTCAGGTATTTTACTACAATTGATCAGATACAGAAGTAAAACTGATTATTTGACTCTTTTTTTCCCCCCACAAACAAGAACAAAATGCAGATGTAGAATCTGCAGAGCAAACTGAGGACAGTCAGTGCTCAGTCTGAACTCAGTTGTTGTCTGTAACAAGAAATCACAAGAGTGAGATTTTTATCCAGGCAGGTTCCTCCCAAATTGAACGGAATAAAATTTTAAATTAAATAAGTCCATCAACTCTGCTGTTTTTCCATCAGCTCTGCCTGTATTGGATGTGTTATCAGCCCTGGTTGTGATTACCTGGCCCTGCTCCATCTCCAGACACAAGGTGGGCACCAGAGGAGTCTCTGGTGAGAGACAGAGCAAGAAGCAGAGAGGAGCTGCAGGTGCACCACGGAGAGGAAAGACATGTCTGGAGGCTACAGGAGCAGGGCAGCAAAAGCAGCTGTAAATCCTCTGCCCCTCATCTTTAAACCTGGTGCTTTTGGTGATGAATTCAGTTTGATTGATACACCTCAGCCCCAGTGCCCACTGGAAGCTGTAAATAACCCACCAGGCTGCTTTTATCCGTGCTTAAGGCGCTGACCTCAGCCCCAGCTTTCAGCCCTGCTCTATTCCCCGTGTTCCTTGTGTCCCTTTGCACATCCACACACGAGACAGGGAAAGGCAGAACTCCTATTTCCCACTCCCTCCGGGTACCCAACCCTTCCCAAGGAGCAGAAGCTCCTTCCCGCAGAGTTTTATCCCCCAGTCCATCCAGCTGGGATGAGCAGGGGTTACCTGTCCACGCTGGAGTCCTGCAGCAGGAACGGGGAGCACTTCACTGCATAGACCGTCCTCCACCTCCTGTGCTTCACCTGGTACACGTGGCCAAAGCCCCCGCTGGCCACTCGGAGCCAGTCATCCTCGAAATCCTCCTTGGTGAACACGGTCAGGCTGCCCAGCTGCCGGCCCCGCTCCGTGCCCATGGCACAGCTGGCTCTGCCCGGCTGCTGGGGAGGCACCGGAGCTCCTCCTGCCCTGCCCTGCCCTGCCCTGCCCGGGGAGGTGGGGATTCACCTCAGGGGAGCCCTGGCAGCTCCTGCCAAGAGGTGGATCCTCAGCGTGGCTGCTCAGTTCACGTGGGAGCTCAGCTCCAGCCTGGGGACGTGGCTCTGCTCTCTCATATCCAGCACTGCATGGGCAAAGCTGTTGTATTGTGTTTTTAAGTTTCATGTTTTGTACCAGTTCTGGTTCATCCCTTT
The DNA here is from genome assembly GCF_024509145.1 of Vidua macroura. Classification (NCBI taxonomy): domain Eukaryota; kingdom Metazoa; phylum Chordata; class Aves; order Passeriformes; family Viduidae; genus Vidua; species Vidua macroura. Next base: position 1,426,010 of record NC_071592.1, read on the forward strand.
ACCCCCATTTCACCCATGGTTTTACCCTGAGCTACCCCTTTCCTTGTTTGTCAACCCCCTCCTCCTTCCCTGATGTCCATCTCCCCCCAGTTTGCTGGGTCATTCCCCTGTCCCCTCCCTGGTGCCTTGTCCATGACTCGACTCCCCATCCCACTCATCCAGAACCTTCCACAAAGGGCGTCCAGTGATTGGATGGGGCCAGGGGTCCCTCCTTCCCACCTCCCCTGTTGAATTCTCCCTGTGTCTGTCTCCCCACCTTCCACTCCCCCGAACGTTCCCATGGGTGGGTGGGTGATCTCCCCCCACGTTTCCACCCCTGTTTATATTGTGCTGCACAGTCCAGTGCGGGGCTTTGGTCGGTTGGTTCCCCTGGGTTGTGGATCTCCCTGGAGCTCTCCTCAATAAACCTGGACTTCACCCCCGACTGGAGTCTGCTGCGGTGTGGTTTTTGCTCTAAGTTTGTGTTTGCCCACTATTCTCCTCCCTAATCTCCTCCCTTCTCGAGTTACCCATCTCCCCAAGCCCTTCCCTAACGTCCTCCCTCCCAAGCTGTCAATCCTCCCTATCCCCACGCCTTTTTCCAGAGTGTTCCTTGTCCATCTTGTAGTACTCGATACCCCATTTGTTGCTTTGTATTATCCCCCTGCCCTGCTCTCCCTGATAGGTTTATAGAACGTTAGCCCTGCCCTGGATTCCTCCCCTGCCATGCCCTCATTGCTTGGTTGCCCTATACCACTCCCCCTATAAAATCCTCTGCAGACCCCTAAGTTTTGTCTTGGGGTCCCAGGTCATGGAACTAATAAATTCAGTTTTACCCCGTGTCCCGTGTCGTCGTTATCTGTTCCTGTGCCGGGCCAAGCGATAACTGGGAATAGCAGTGAAGCGATACGTGGAATAAATAAATCGACTCCACACCCTGGGGTAGTTATGAGGTGGGTCTGTATTGTCAGCACCCAACACAAGTGAGATATCTCTCCAACACTTGTGCCCCGAGCCTCGGTCTGACCCACACCTTTATTCCCAAAGGTGCTCCATATGAAATACACTGCACAACTTTTCCGTGCCTGTTCGACCCCTGGCCCTGCCTGGGCTCGCCTCTCACACTGAATAGGTCCAGGCCCTTCTGGGCATGCGTGGTTTGCTCTGGTGGTCGCACGGGGGTCTCTGGGTGGTCCTGAGGCTGAAGATCGTGGTCTTCCTCATGATTTAAATTTTGAACTTTTCCTCTCTGCGCGTGCGCTGTCGGTCCTTTGGTGCTGATCTGAGTACGTCTGTCAGTCCTGATAGGCTTGGAGACAGAGGAGCTTCTTTATCTGGGTTCTTTGCCTCCTCTGCTATTGCTCTTTATGCAAGAAACTTCAGGATTTTGCATTTTCTTATGCCCTTTGTACCAGGCAGAGGTTTCTTACGTAAAAGGTGAAAATTCAACACATAACTCCACAAGCTAAAATATAAATGCTTAATTCATTTTGTTAACTTAAGTAAACTCCAAAAATCTCCATTTCAGCAGAGCTCACGGGGGGAAAGTCGCGCTCCTGCTGTCGCTGCCCAGCACTGTGACAGGAGTCTACTTCTGACTTCCACCATCATCACAACCGTCTCACCCAGCAAGGCCAAAAGCCTGAGCCACCCTCACCTTGCTGAGGGTGAGCCACCCTCCTGAGGCAAAAAAAAAACCTGAGCCACCCTCCCGAGGCACAGGAGAGTGTCCCCCGCCATCCGCTGTGCCAGAGCCAGCCGGGAGTCCCCGAGTGGGCACAAGGAGTGACACAGAGCCTCCCAGAATTCCGGGTGGGAAATGGTGCAAAGAGCAAGCCTTTAGTGACTGCTCCGTGCTGAGGGTGGGATTCCTCACCCGAGGCATCGGCACAGCCTGGGGGAAAGGCAGGTGGGGCAGGGTTGATGCTTGAAGGGAAGGGAGAAATCCACCGGGCAGAATTGTACATGAGAGAGGTGGAAAACACTCCAGAAAGAACAGAGGGAAAAAAACGCCAGAAACAGATGGATGGAGAGGTGGAAAACACTCCAGAAAGATGAAAAACTGAGTTAAAAAAACCCAGAAATAGCTGGATGGAGAGGTGGAAAACACTCCAGAAAGATGAAAAACTGAGTTTAAAAAATCCCAGAAGTAGCTAGATGGAGATGTGGAAGACATTCCAGAAAGATAAAAAAACTGAGTTATAGAACACCCCCAGAAGTAGCTGGATGGAGAGGTGGAAACCACTCCAGAAAGATGAGAAACTGAGTTATAAAACATCCCCAGAAGTAGCTAGATGGAGAGGTTCTAGAAAAAACACTCTAGAAAGATAAAGAAAAAAAAAACAACCAAACAACCAGAACTGGCACGTGAGTGCAAGAGCCTGAAATACCAGAAAGTGCATCAGCAGAAATACCAGAAATGTGGTAAACCAGAGCAGTTCCCTCAGGGATAAAATAAAATCTGCTGTCACATCCCTGGAAGGGGTGTTCGGATGAGCACAGACTGGTCAGGGCAGTTCAGCCCTCACCAGGAGCAGCACACACACCTTCAGCTGAAGAGGGGTTTAAAAACTCTCCTCTGGGTCTTGTGCATTTGTGTCTTTAATGCCTCAGCTCTCTCTGGAGGTAGCTCAGTGTCAAATACAAGGTGGTGCTGATTCCCTCAGTGCTACTGCAATACAAATAATAATTAGCACTGCTGCAGGGTAATTGTCTCACTGCCAGTAAGCCTTGACCTGGGATTTTTAGTTCTGTGGCAGAACCTTGAGGAAGTCCTTGGAGGAAGCTGACCCCGGTGGAAATGTGAGTTACTTCTGTTACACCGACCCCAGGGGCTCTGGCAGTGGACTCTCTTCTTTTAAGGAAAGAAGGAAAAAAAAAAAAAAAAAAAAGGAAAAAAATATTCTGCAGCCTTTTAGGGAGGAAAAAATCCAATTAGAAGGTGATTGTTGCCAGTTCCCTGGCACTCCCCAGGAGCTGCCGACCTGGAGTAATGCCCTGCTCCCTTCCACTGCCAGCTGCCAACACAGTTTTGGAGCTGAGTGTGGGAACCCAGGACACGCCTCTGGCTGCCCTGGCTGTCTCAAAAACACCTCTGGCTTCGATTTTAGCCCGTGGATAAAACTGCCAGCTTTGTGTGAGGAATTACAAACCACAAGGGTTTGAGTAGTGTGGAAGTTGAGTTAACACTCAAGGGTGGAAAAGTAGAATTTTGGGGCTTTTTGGAATGGGTTTCAGGGGGACAAGATGGAGGGGTTTGGGCGTGTCCTGACCTTCTTCTCCTTGCCCTCCATGTCTCGCTGTGCTGGTGACACATTTCTGTTGGTTTCAGGCACAGACACACTGTCCAACATCAATGACAGACATTGGCACGTTATTGTAACCACGGCACACGGAGTTTTTGGTGTAAAATGGTAACACCAGCCCAAGGGGGCGGGAGTCTGTCACAGACCGAGCTGCTGGACAGAGCTCAGCTCCTTGAGAAAGCATGTTAGAGGTGAGAGAAAATAAACGACCTGGAGAAGCCGACCCTGCGCATTCAGACTTCTTCTTTGGCTGCACAGGCTGGGAGAAAAAGACTTTTTACAATCTCGGGGTCACCTCGACCTCCAGACCCCGAGAGCTGAGGACAAGGACATTCCCCATTCCCTCCCTGCAGGCACAGACCGGACAAACACTGCGAGGCTCAGCTTTATTGCAGAGTGCAGGAGGAGGGGAGGCACAGGGGGGAACACTCGGCCCACGGCTGCACAGGGGCAGCAGCTGCTGCTTCTCTCCCTCCCAAAGCTGCGTTTCTGGGCCAGCAGCTCAGGAGTGTTCCAGCTCTGAGGGCAGGAGGAGCAGGAGGTGAGGAGTCCTGCTGCTCATTCCCGGCACAGGGAGATCCCTCCCTCCCCAGAGGTGCCTCTCCTTGCTCACTCTCCCGGTGTTGCAGCTGCTACGGGAGGTCCTGGACAGGATGGAGCAGCCCCAGCTCCTCTGTTGCCCTGATTTTTAAAAGTGTTACATTTTCTCTTATAGTTCTTTTGAAAGTTTTAAAGTTCTCATAAAACTCCTTCAGCCTTCTGATGATGTTTACATATTTGAGAGTCAGAGTTCCCACACAATTTCATGTATAAATAGAATAGTTTAGAATATTTCTTTGTGGGTGGAGAAAAATGACTGATTGATCTTTGGAGCAGTGTGGTTGGAGAGGTGGCAATTCCATCCTCCAATCCATGGTCACCTTTGGAATTCTGTAAATACCAGATGTTTGAATAAAACTGGGTCTTTTTCTCTTTTGAGCGTCCCAAGCTCCTGTGTGCTCATTTCGTGTCCAATAACGACAGGGCTGGAGCCTGGAGGGGGCTCTGCACAGCACCCCCCTGGCTGCCCTCCCACAGCCACCCCCTAAAGCCCCCAGGAGAGCCCTCTTTGTATCCCCCATCCTATGGATGCCTTTCCCCAGTGCATTCCAGCAGATTCCAGCCTGCTGCTGGAGTTCTCTGACCGTTCGTGGGGACTTGGAGAAAACAGCAACAGGACTGAAGGGCAAGGAGGAAGGCACTGGGCTCCTCAGGGATGAGGGAAGCTGTACAGCCCAGGGGACACATCTCTGGGCTCTTGGCTCCTGTCCACACGCCCAATTCCATCATTTCCCCCACTGTTTCTCCCTGGTGGCAGGCTCCAGGGCACAGTGCTGTGTTTCACTGGTTCCCCTGCCCCCTGATCTGCCCGTTGCTGTGCCCAGCCTGTGCTGGCCCTGGCAGCTGGGGCACCACAGCGATTCCTCCTCTACCCTGCAGCTCGTGGGGTCTGGTGCAGAAGGAAAGGAAGGAAGGAGAGGCAGGCTCGGGGCAGAGGAGGCACCTCCTGCTCCCTGCTCGGCAGGAGCTCTACAGAAGCAAAGCAACTCCAGCTGCTTCTCTGGTGGCTGGGGGAGCTGCAGGAGCAGTTCAGCTGCTGGGATCACAGCCCGTGGAATTCTCCCAGCGGGGGATAACGGCTGGGCTTGGCTCTGTGCCGCTGGTGCAGCCACAGCCCCATGAAAGCACTGGCCAGGACGGCACAGCCTGTCAGGGACCCCAGCAGGATGGGCAGCAGCGTGGCAGGAGCAGCACCTGGGCACACAGAGAGAGGGAATCGAGCAGTGAGAAATGTTCTCTGCACCAACAAGTCCAGCCACAAGGAGTTAGGGGTGCTGCCAGTGGGTTTTGAGAAGTCTCTCATGTTTTATCAGCTCAGTGTCACTCTTTTCTAATAGCTATAAACATCTAATTAACATCAGCCGGCTTCTGTGTTTCACCTATGGACACTCCTGACCTATGGCCAGCCTCATTCTGCTCCAAAATGCTGCACTTCTTTACAGACAGAGCATTCTGCCTCATTTTTCTCCCCCTTCTTCCTCCTAAAGCTTCAGTTCCTTCCCAGGGTGCCTTTGGAACTCTGTTGGATGTGACACTGATGAACCCCCAAGTCTGGGATTCAGGGAGGCCAAAGCAAAGGTGAGGAGTTGTTGGGATATAACCTAATCAAGAAAAACGTCAAAAATGTGCTGGTTTTCCTGCAGCAGGAAGAGCTGAGCAAAAACCTCGGCCAGAGAAAAGAAACCAGGAGAGCCCCACCTTCCACTGGTTTGTAGAGAAACCTGTTGTTCATCCTCCAAACGGGCCCGAGGGAGACCAGCTTGTGCAGGTTTCCATGGCTGCTCCTGTCACCGGGCTGGGGAAGGGGCTCCACGCTTTCCAAGCAGCCCTGGGAAAGAGATGGAAAACACCTGGAAGTGTCCTGAACAGAACCTCCTGCCCCAGAGTCTCCTCAGTCTTTTCCACCTCTGCTGTCATTCCAAAAGGTGAATTTCCAGTCCTTGGACCAGCACATATGTAAATCTTAATTCCCTAATTTCCCTTCCTTAGGGATTACCAACTATTGCCACCCTTCCACACCATTAACTCCTCTCCCAGACTTTAACCAGGGATTGGCTGTGGGGTGACCATGGTGTGGAGGCTCTGGCTGCACCAAATCCCTCCTGTTCCCTTCTGGCAGCACCAAATCCCTCCTGTTCCCTTCTGGCTGCACCAAATCTCTCCTGTTCCCTTCTGGCTGCACCAAATCCCCCCTGTTCCTTCTAGAAGGACCAAATCACTCCTTTTCCCTTCTGTCAATACCAAATCCCTCCTGTTCCCTTCTGGCAGCACCAAATCTCTCCTGTTCCCTTCTGGCTGCACCAAATCCCCCCTGTTCCCTTCTAGAAGGACCAAATCCCTCCTGTTCCTGCGGGGGCAGATCCCCCTCAGTACCTGTTCACATCCTGGCTGGCCTGGCAGGCAGACCCTCAGCTCGCAGTGCAGGTAGGCCACGGAGTGGTTCAGCATCTGGAACAGCTGGATGGAGAAGCTGGTGGCTCTGGAGCCGCCACCCTTCAGCAGCTGGATGTGTCTGCACTCCCAGGGCAGCCTGGCAGGAGCAAAGAGCAAAGAGCTCCAGATGCCAGCTCTGCACGAAGCGCGCAGCACAGCCCTGCATCCCCACCGAGGTGCAGGAAAATCCACCAGGGAGCATCAGCATTCCCTGCTGGAGCCGCCCTGCTCGGCAGCCCAGAGCAGCAGAGTGGTTTGGGGAGGTTGGTTTTGCTGTGGTTGTGCCAATCACCCCCTGAGCTGCTGGAACACACATTTCACACCCCCGCGGGCTTACAAGCCCCGGGCAACGAACCCTCCCGTGCCCCTGGCCCAGGTGAGGGGCTGGAATGGGCTCTGGGTGTGCCATTCCCAAAGGTGGGCATTCCTGGAGAGAGGGCAGATGTCGCTTCTTTGAGCTCTTTAGTAGCTGGGGAGGGTTTTAATGTGGAAATCCACATTGTGGCTGCCACCCCTGCCCCGCTCTGTCCTGGGTGTGCCTCCCCCGCAGGAAGGGGCTGCTGCACACCGGTGACAGCCCCCGGGGCGAGCAGGACGGCTTATTTCCACAGATCCCACCGCAAGGGAGGCTTTTCCCCATCCCCACCTGCGGAAGAGGCAGCACTGAGCCCCCGCAGCCCCGGGGCTGGCGGAGGGGGTCACGCAGCACGAGTGGACCCACAGCAGGGCCGGGCTGCTGTTGCTCTGCAGGGCCACCAGAGCCACGAAGGTGTCCGGGGGCCGCTCTGAGCCCGGGAGCCCGGGCGCTGTGTCCCCTGCGGGGCTCAGGCTCAGCCGCACCGAGTGGTTCCCGGAGCCGCAGGAGTCGCTCACGATGGCGAGGCTGGGGACAGAGGGGGGAAAAAGGGAATGAAATGAAAAGCAGCCAGGCTGCAGCAGCAGCAGCACCCAAAGCAGGAGCCAGCGGAACTTGCCCGTCCAGCACGGCGACATCCGAGTGCAGCCCCCTCCTCTGGTGTGAGTCGCTCCGCAGCGCTCCGGGCTCCGCTGTCACCAGTGTCCCCAAGCCTTCAGCTGCTCCGTCTGTCACCTCCCTCGTCCTGCCCTCCTCCTCTGCCTGCTCCGTGCTCGGCGGCAGCCCCGGGGCTGTCCGAGCTGTCCGAGCCGCGCGGCTCCCGGCGGAGCCCCGGGGGCTCTCCGGGGCCGGGGACACCTGCGGGAGGTCCCCGCCGTGGGCAGCGGGCTCATCAGTGCCCTCATCACCGAGCTCATTAGCGGGCACTGCTGTGGGTGTGGGGGGCCGGGCAGCCGTGCCAGGGCTGGAGTGACCAGGGTCCAGCTGCATGGCACCCTCCTCCAGAGGGGGGGACACCTGCTCCAGAGGGTGGGATATGTTCTCCAGAGGGTGGGACATCTCCTCCAGAGGGTGGGATATGTTCTCCAGAGGGTGGGACATCTCCTCCAGAGGGTGGGATATGTTCTCCAGAGGAGGGGACATCTCCTCCAGAGGGTGGGATATGTCCTCCAGAGGAGGGGACATCTCCTCCAGAGGGTGGGATATGTTTTCCAGAGGGTGGGACATCTCCTCCAGAGGGTGGGACATCTCCTCCAGAGGGTGGGATATGTTTTCCAGAGGGTGGGACATCTCCTCCAGAGGGTGGGATATATTCTCCAGAGGGTGGGATATGTCCTCCAGAGGGTGGGATATGTTCTCCAGAGGGTGGGACATCTCCTCCAGAGGGTGGGATATGTCCTCCAGAGGGTGGGATATGTTCTCCAGAGGGTGGGATATGTTCTCCTGGGAGTAGAGCATCTCCAGAGGGTGGAACATCTCTTCCAGAGGGGGGGACACCTTCTCCAGAGGGTGGGATACATTCTCCAAAGGGTGGGAAACTTTTTCCAGGGGGTGGGACACCTCCAGAGCGTGGAACATCTCCTCCAGAGGGTGGGATATGTTCTCCAGAAGGTGGAACATCTCCTCCTGAGGGTGGGATACATTCTCCTGAGAGTGGAACATCTCCAGAGGGTGGAACATCTCCTCCAGAGGGTGGGACAGCTTATCCAGAGGGTGGGACAGCTTTTCCAGAGGGTGGGACATCTCCAGAGGGGGGGACACCTCCAGCGGGAGTCTGGGTGATGCCGGCTGTGCAGCAGGCACGGGTGCCGGAGTGGGCAGCTGCCTGGTGGGGGCTGCATCTCCTCTTGCTGCCCCCGCCAGCGCTGCAGGGAGCTCCGCTGAGGGGTCCAGCACCGCCTGTGGCCGGGGCTGCCCAGCCGGGGTTGGCAGGTGGAGCAGCTCTGCGCCTTCGAGCGGGCCGGTGCCACCCTCGGCCGCAGGGAGGGCGGTCCCCGCTGCTGCCGCCTGAGCCAGGCCCTGGCTGGCTCTGGGATGTCCCCCCAGGGCAGGGACAGAGCCCGCGGACACGGCTGCAGTGAAAGCCAGCTCGTGTGCCAGGGCTGCTGCGGGCGGCTCTGGTGTCCTGGGGCCGGGCACGGCGCTGCTGCCCGGGGAGCCAGCAGCTCCTGCTTCTCCTGCACTGCCGCTGCCTGCGGCTGGCCTCGAGCTCTGTCCCGTGCTGGGCGCGGAGGAGAGGCCAGCAGGAGCTGCGGCAGCTGCAGGAGAGCGGGCAGGCATCGCTGCAGGGCTCACCACCGGCAGAACCCTCCCAGAAGTGGTTGTTCTCCTTCGGAGCTCCGTGGAAAGCAGAGCCTGCCCTGGTGCTCCTCTTGGTGTCTGTGTGCCTGTGAAGGGCTGAGGCACAGCCGGGCTGAGTTCCAGCTCCAGACGATGAGGGACACCAGGTTTCCCGGCAGTGATGGGGCTGGGAGCTGCTGTGGCAGGCACAGGGACTGCAGAGCGGGCTGTGCTGCCCGCTGCGGATCCGCTGTGCTCCTTCCCAGCTGGAAGCACGAAGGAGGCTGAGGACGTGCTGGGAGCTGCTGGAGATGGCAGCAGCTCGGTGCTTGGGAGCCTTTGTGGAGGGGGCTGCAGGGCTTTGGTGCCGGGGAGTGCCCTGGGAGGGGGTTTGGAAGGCGAACACGCCGTGCAGGGGGCACGGGCTGGGCTGGGGGTGGGCACTGAGCCCTCCTGCCCTGCAGCCCCTGTGCTGCTCCCAGGCTGGGCAGGCTCTGGGGAGCCTCGGGGTCCCTTTGCTGCCGGGAAAGGAGCCCCAGGTGGAGATTGTGGCCTTTCGGTGGTGAAATGCACTTGGGGGGAAGACTGGAGGCTCTGAGTGGACACCGGCTCTGGTGGCACAGGGGAGGTGCCAGGCTCTGCTGCCAGGGAAAGCAAAGCAGTGCCCGTGGCCCGCTGGGGATGGGGAGCAGGAATCTGCATCTCCTCGGGCAGCCTGGGCATGGTCTGCAGCGTGGGGCTCACCCTCGGCTCCAGCACATGCCCTGGGGCTGAGGTGACAGCTGGGGACAGGCCCCTGGGGGCTGTAGGAACAGGATTAGCTGGCCCTGGCTCCGAGGTGACTTCTGCTCTCTCTGCTTGCTGCTTGGACACAGTGGACAGAGCAGTTCCAGCTCCCACGGACCTCCCAGTGGGATAAGAGGGACTGGTTTTCACTGGGACGCCCTGGCTGCTCCCAGTTGTCCCCACACTGGTGGCCAGGTGGGCCATTCTGTGGTCACCCTGAGGAGAGGGCAGCACCTGTGCTGTGCCACTGGGCAGCAGGACAAACACAGGCCTGACCAGGACCAAGCTGGAAGGGCCCAGGTGGGAGTTTGCCAGGTCCAGCGCTGAAGAATTGGGTGCTGCCAGGATTTGCTGGATGGAAAGCAGCCCCCCAAGGCTGGAATTTGGGAATTCTGGGGGGAGAGGGGAATCCTGCATGGGCTGCAGGCAGATCATGCCATCGGTGCTCTTCAGCATGAAGGACAAGTGTGGGGACGAGGGCAGCAGGGTCAGGGGGTCCCCTCTGGCTGTGCTGAGGTTCTTGGCAGCTGCCTCAGGCAGTTCAGATGTCCTGAACTGGTGCACCAGAGCCTGTGCCAGGGCTGCTGGCACCTCCCTGGGCACCCCTGGGCCAGGCTGTGCTGTGGAGGAGCTGGGGTGGCTTCCCTGGGCATGGGAGGAGAGCAGGACAGGAGCAGGAGCTGCCAGCTTGGTGGGGCTGGGAAAGGGAACTGCCTGGTCCCTGTGGCCGTGTGCTCCAGAGGGGCTGGGGACAGGGCTGGCTGCTGGGGTCAGGGCTGGAGAAACAGGTTTGGGGATGGGGCTGGCTGTTGGGGTCAGTTGAGGAGAATAAATTTTGGGGACAGAGCTGGCTGTTGGGGTCAGTTGAGGAGAATAAATTTTGGGGACAGAGCTGGCTGCTGGGGACAGTTGAGGAGAATAAATTTTGGGGACAGAGCTGGCTGCTGGGGTCAGGGCTAGAGAAACAGGTTTGCTTCTTCTCCCTGCGCTCACCTGCAGCATCCCAGCCAAGGCTCCCTGAGGCACAGGAGGGGCAGAAGCCCCTTGGAGCTGGGAGCCAGAGCCAGGAGGTGGGGATGAGGTGCTCGGCGTGTGGAGGCCCATGGGCTGCATCCCAGCACGAGCAGGAGCAGAGGCAGAGGGAGGCTGAAGCCCTGCTGGGACAGAATCCCAGGGCTGGAGGTCACCATTCCCAAAGGTGGGCATTCCTGGAGAGAGGGCAGATGTTGCTTCTTTGAGCTCTTTAGTAGTTGGGGAGGGTTTTAATGTGGAAATCCACAGCTGGATTGCTGCGGATGAGCTCAGAGGAGGCTGTGGGCTCTCAGGGGAGGGAGGTTTTCCAGGTCTCCCTGTCTCTGCCCAAGGAGCAGCCTCTCCTTGAAGTGCCATTTGCTGGGAGCTGCTGTTGCTCTCTGGGGGAAGGTGTTTGGTGCAGTTGAGAGCCCCGTGCAAAGAGAGGGGCTGCTGCCCATCGCTCGTGCCAGCTTGGAACGGAGATGGAAGGGATCCCTCGGGAGCTGGAGCTTCCACCCACAATGAAGAAGAATTTGTGGTGCCTGCTGGGAGGGTGTGAGGAGCAGGCAGCTGGGCTGGGTGTCCTGAGCCGTCTGTCGCAGCTGAGCTTGAATTCCTGCCTTTGCTGCCTGTGGATTCCTGCTGCAGAGACAGAAGTGGGGAGAGCTGAGCGGGCCTGGCCTGTGCTGGTCTGGAATAGACTGAGCCGAGGTGCCCTGGAGCTGGCTGGGGTGGGCCTGCAGAACTTCCAGCGTCCGAGCTCTGAGTCCTCCTCGGGCGGGCAGGTGTCCCCCCCGCCGTGGGGTCGGGCTGGGCTGGAGGACTGGTGGCCGTGGGCCTTCCCCCCGTGGGCAACCAGCCCTCCCCTGCCCTTGCCAGAGAAACCCCAGCTCGGGGGGGAAATGCAGATGCTGCCGTTTCTCTCCTTGGCGGATGAAAACCGAGCGTGGGAGTCAGAAGAGAAGTTTTAGGGCTTGGCACCTCCCTGTGCTTGATGGCAGGAGGGGAAGAGAGAGCCGTGACCTGGGGAGAGTCCTGGTGTGTCCCTGCACTGGGAAAGGGCTGGAAAGAGCTGGAACTGGGAGGGCTGAGACCAGCCCCAGGAGCCCCTCCTGGCTCTCTTGGCTGGGCTGTGGGAGCCCCTGATCCCTGCGTAGAGCTGCTCCAGAGCTTTCCAGGAGATGGGTGTCCGTGCTGGGCTCTGGGGGCTGCTGTGTGCAGCAGCTCAGCCCCCGCCGGGCTCCCGGGCAGCAGAGCTGTCCTGTGTGCAGCTCTCCCGGTGTGGGACGCGGGCCCAGGGGCTGTTCCAGACGTGGGATCAGCTCCTGGGCTCTGGGAGTGGAAGGTCCCCTCGGGCCAGTCCCCCTCGGTGACGGGCTGGGGGCTGCTCTGGGCCCCGGGCTGGGCTGCTGCAGCAAAGCTCGGGGCCAGCGCCCCACTGCCAGCACGGCCGCTCCTGGAGGCTCCTGGGGACAGAGGACAGGCCTCGGGCTCAGCTGCAGGCAGCCCTGAAGTGCTCCAGCAGCTCCTCAGCACAGCTGAACTGGGCTGGCACCGCCCGCACCAGAGCCACGCGGGAGCTGCGGCACTGCCATCCCAGTCCCATTGCCATTCCCAGCCCCAGCCCCAGCCCCAGCCCCAGCCCCAGCCCCAGTCCCAGCCCCAGTCCCATTGCCATTCCCAGTCCCATCCCCATTCCCATTGTCATTCCCAGTCCCATTCCTATTCTCAGTCCCATTCCTATTCTCAGTCCCATTGTCATTCCCGTTCCCAATGCCAATCCCATTTCTGTTCCCATTCCCATTCCCAGTCCTATTCTCATTCCCAGCCCCAGTCCCAGTCCCAGTCCCAGTCCCATTTCCAGCCCCATTCCCAATCCCAATCCCGTTCCCATTTCAATCCCAGTCCCAGTCCTGATCCCAGTCCTGTTCCCATTCCCATTCCCAGTCCTATTCTCATTCCCAATCCCAGTCCCAATCCCATTCCCATTCCCATTCCCATTCCTAGCCCCATTCCCAATCCCAATCCCATTCCCATTTCAATCCCAGTCCCAGTACTGATCCCATTCCCATTCCCAGCCCCATTCCCATTCCCAATCCCATTCCCAGTCCCAGTCCTGATCCCATTCCCAGTCCCATTCCCAGCCCCATTCCCATTCCCAGCCCCGTTCCCATTCCCAGCCCCGTTCCCATTCCCAGTCCTAATCCCATTCCCATTCCCAGCCCCAATCCCATTCCCAGCCCCAATCCCATTCCCACTCCCAATCCCATTCCCAGCCGTACAGCCCTCCTCCTCCTCCTCCTCCTCTGCTGCTGCCATTCAGCACCTGGGAAGGACCCGAGGCCTGAGGCAGGCAGAGAGGATTCCTCGATTCCCAGAGAGGAAACCCTCAGGCTGGCCAAGGACAGGCTGGGAGCCCTTGCACAGCAAAGCAGGATTGAGCTAAACCCAAAGGAGCTCCCTCCACTGCCCTCCACCAGCATCCCAGCAGTGCCATCAGGAGTTCCCTGACCCCCAAGGGCGTGCAGGCAGGTTTGTTCTGGCCCAGAGCAGAGGGAGCACAGCAACTTCCCAAACCCAAAGCAGGCACCTTGTCACTGGAAAGGCAGACCCTTGCTCTGAAAGGTTATTCTTTCCTCCACACATTTTACTTTTTCTGTCTTCACACCAGAAGGTTGATTTCCAAATTACACATTGCAAACCACAGACTAAAATGGAATTTCCTCCCCAAAAAACTTTACGCATTTTTCCTTGGGCACCTGCCAGGAAAGACACAAACCTAAAGGCTTAAGTGGCGTGCATTTAAATTGTGGTTTTTGACAAAGGCGAAGCAGAGGTTTAACAGCTTCACAAAAAGAGGAAAATTATTGATTAGGTAGAAAATTCTTTGCCATTTCCCGAGTTTATCTTTCCTGAAGAGAACAGGCTGCCTGAGGACACAGCAGTGCTTCCAGCAGCCCAGTTCATGTCTGTGCCCTCGCAGGGATGCTCACGGGCACCCAGCAAGGTGGAAAGGCCAGGCTGGAGCCCTGCTGGGAGTGACAGCAGCCCTGGGAGCTCTGCTGGGGCACAGCAGCACCGACCCAGCACTGATTTCGTGCTGTCAAATATTTGGCAGCACAGCTGTTCCCAAAGAGGCAGCACAACGTGCCAGTGGTGCCTGGAGAAGGGACTCTGAGCAAGCCTTCAGCCTGGTCCTCAGTGCTGCTTGGAACCCCTCAGGAAAAGGGATTTTGAATTTGATTTCCCCTAAGGAGACAGTGTTTGCTTTGGGGGCTGAGCAGCACAGCCATGCCCTGATGAGGGGCCACTCATTCCACCCAAGCCCTGGGCTGCACAAACGGGGAGAAGCTGCTCCTGCATCCCAGAGCTGCCCCTGCATCCCAGAGCTGCCCCACAGCCCGAGAACAGAGGCAGAGAAGCAGCAGTTCTGGGGAGCAGAGCAAACCCATCACTCACCAGACAAATCCAGCAGTGCAGCTGCCAGCAGGACGAAGAGGGGGAACTTTTCCTGCATCTCGTGGAGCAGCTCCTGAGGCATCCCAGTGAGGAATTTCCCCGCTGCCTCCCAGCAATGGGCATGGGCTGCCTGCTCTGGAGGGCAGAGGGCTGGGTCACTTTATAAGAGCTCAGGCCAGACACCAGCCAATGACCTGGCCTAGGGGAAAAAAAACAAAAACCCTGCACCAATTGGAATCCATCGGTTTTCAACAAGAGAACAGAGCATGGGCAGGTGGACTTTGTATCCAAAAGGTGGAAAATGTGACTGTGAACACCACGGTGCTCGGGCAGCCCTGGGGGAAGAGTTAAAGCCCTCCCTGGAGGGCTGGGGGAGGATGTGGAGGGGCTTGGATGCTCCCAGAGGAGGGGAACAGAGTGGGAGCTCCTCATGCCAGGCTCAGGGCTCTGGGATTGTCCCCTTTGGAGAAAAGGAGGGTCTGGGGAGAACTCCTGGCTGTCTGCAGCTTCCCCAGGAGGACATGGAAGGGAGGTGCTGAGCTCAGGCTGGGTATTAGGAGGCGATTTTTAGCCAAGAAGGGGGTGAAACACTGGAAGGGCTTCCTGGAGAGGGGATTTTGTACAATTCCCTGAACACACTTTGAATTCTGTTCAGCCCTGGAGTGCTCAGGCAGCTGCACTGGGTGAAGCTGTAGGTCCTTTTTAACGGAACTATTCTATAATTCCGATTTTTTTTTTGCCTGTTTGCAGCAATAAAAGCATCCACAGCCTGGATCCCAGGGAGGAACAGAAACCACAGTGAAACAAGCACAGAACTCAAACCTTCCTGAGAGCCCAGGGAGAGCCCAGAGGCTTCTTGGGCCCAGTCACAGCTACACGCTGGTTTTTAGCCACAAAGCCCCCAAATAACTGTAAATAGTCCCTGCAGGCAGCCAGCAGCACCCAGCAGGAATCTCCCAGTGCCAGGCACACCCACCTGCAGCCAGGCTGAGAGAACAGGCTGACACAGCCCTGCCTGTGTGAGAACACCTGAGCAGAGGCAGATAAAGCCCTACTGACAGCTGGGAGCAGCAGGGCCAGCCAGGGAGGCTCCCTGGCACCAACAATATTCTCCATTATTCAACAATATTCCCTCCATCCTCCAGGCTGAGCCGGGGCAGCCAGCAGGAACTCACTGACCCCCCTGCCAGCCCAAACCTGCCCTCACCTCCCTGGCAGAACCAAGGGCAGCTTTTCCCCCTCCCTGGAAGGAAAATTCCTGCCACCTGCACCCTCCACGTGGGGTTTGTTACCTGTCTGGGCAGGCTGTAACCCCAAAACCCCCCCAGATGATTAAACTGAGGTGATCCATTGCACTCCTGCCATCCCAGAATATCCCTCCTCTGCTGTGGGAAGCTGATTCAGCTGCTCTCTGGAAAATTTGTCAGCCCCAGCTCTGAGGGGACAAAGGTTCCCCACAGAACTGACCCCCCAGGTGCCAAGGAGGGGAGCTGAAGAGCCATTTTAAAGTCAGACTGGGCTGGCCTGTGCTTATTCTTCACAGAAATGTAATAAATTCTTCTGTTTCCTGTGTTCAAAACCAACCAAAAAAAGCCAGGCTGCATTCACGGCCACTGATTAAATTTATGTCAATTATTAAAGCAAAGGCAGCCTAATGCAAGGGGGAACTTCAGCTGGTAGCTGAGATAAGAAATCAACTTCTTCCTCCTGAGAGTGTTTCACTGGCTTCTGTGGGGGACCAAAACCGCTCCAAAAAGCCACTGACAAGTTGATGTGCTTTGAATTAATTTTATTAAAGCAAAGAAAACTCGACAGCAGTGAGATGAAGGGCGCTTGTGGAGGGTTTCTGAGGAGTTCAGCTGCTGTGCACGTATTTCATGGAGGAGTTCAGGATGGCCAGGCCATTGAGCCTCCTCAGCTGATGCATGTGCCTGGAGAGACAACAGGGGGAACAGGTGGTGACTAAAAACTGGAGTTTTAAGCTTTCAGGGGTGTTTAATGCTATATTTAATATAAAACAGAGTTTCTAGATAATATTAATAATAATAATAATAATAATAATAATAATAATAATAATAATAATAATAATATTAATAATAGAGTTCATACAGATACTCTTAATAGAGTTTCTAGATTATTACTGCCCTCAGAAAGGCACATAAATGACATCCTTCAAATAGGTGGCATTTCAGATTGACAAAACTAAGAAAATAAAGAGTTTCCCTTCCATCTCTGCTGTTTTAGACAGATCTCAGGGCTGGTACTTTCTCTGGTGCTCATTTGGGATCTACAGATTTCTAACACCCCTTCTGTCAATGAACTCCTTGGAAGATGTGGGGACAGAACTGGCACCCCAGGAGCCCCAGAGCAGGACCTGGGGACAGATCACAAAGGGGGAATTCTGGCTGGAGGAAGGAACTAGAATTCATAGAATTTATTCTATATTCTATATATTATATATTCTATATATTCTATTCTATATATTCTATTCTATATTCTATATATTATATATTCTATATATTCTATTCTATATATTATATATTCTATTCTATATTCTATATATTCTATTCTATATATTATATATTCTATTCTATATTCTATATATTCTATATTCTATATATTCTATTCTATATTCTATATATTCTATTCTATATATTATATATTCTATTATATATTCTATACATTCTATTATATATTCTATACATTCTATTATATATTCTATATATTCTATTATATATATTATATATTCTATTCTATATTCTATATTCTATATATTCTATTATATATTCTATATATTCTATATTCTATATTCTATATATTCTATATTCTATATTCTATATTCTATATTCTATTTATTCTATTTATCTATTCTAATAAATTCATAGCATTTATTCATCTATAAATTCAATAGAATTTACATCAATTAACCTAACAGACTCGGCTTACCCCAGTTGGTTTCTCAGGGATTATCACCTAATAACAGAAAAGGGAAATAAAAAGAGGGATTTTGTGGGGCCTACCTCGGCTCAGCCACGCAGAGCCTGGCCAGGGCAATGGCTGAGTTCTGCTGCACCGAGGTGTTGAGAGCATCTCCCCCGGCCTGCCTGAGCAGCAGCTGCACCACGCTGGAGCCCAGCAGGGAGGAGGCAGCCCCGGGCAGGAGCAGGCACTGGCTCAGGCACAAAGCTGCGTTCCCCACAGTCGCCTCGTCCCCCGAGTCCAGCAGCCTGAGCAGCACCTGGAAGCCTGGCAGGAGGGGGAAATCTCTGTGAGGCACGGCCAGAGCTGCTCCAGCTGCTCCCCGCTGCCTGCAGGGGCTGGCTCTGGGGCTGTTTCCCTGCAAAAGCTGGAGCAGCGAGGGGATTTCGTGGCAGTTTCTCAGCCAGGTGTGGATGCCAGCCTGGGCAGGGAGAGACAAACAGCAATGGGTTCTCACAGTGGCTTGTAAGACTTTTTAGGGAGCTGTAGGAATGTGATACCCTGTTAGTATCACATTCCATAAAGCAGTGGTGTTTTTCCACCTTGCTTTTCTGTTCCTCTCAAGGACGGTGTGTGAGAAAGATGTTTTTTTATTAACTAGCCAATGCAGTAGAATGCATCGGTCTATATAAGCTGGAGAATCCTTTGTATTAAAGTTTCTTTTTCTCCTCTTGCAATTTGGTCTCTTGTCTGTTCTTGTGTCATTCTTGGAGCAGGGTGACAGGCAGGAGCTGCCTGAGCTCCACTTGCCCAGAGGTCTCTCTCACACAGAGCTGAACGTGCCACGTCAGCTGCCTTAGACCAGAAATGCTGTTGTGCAAAGAACAGCTGGGAAAAGGAACATAAAAAAAGCTTTCTGTGCATCCAGAGCTCACCTGGGAGCTGCCCCTGAGGACAGCAGAGAGTTTTGGCTCTGACACCTGAAAGCAGCAGCAGCGTCTCAGGCCACAGAATCCTGAACATCCTGAACATCATTATCACTGATAATGATAAAATAGATAAATACAGCCACGGCTTTCTCACCTGGGAGGTTTCCTCTGGCAAACAGAGCTGACAAAATAAGAATTAGTGACTTCTCACAGGTTAAACCCCAGAGTTTTGGTGGGGACAATGAGGCTGAAGTGCTGCTGCTGGCTTGAGGCAATGAAAGCTCTGGAGGAGTCTGGCTGCACAAAGGGGAGGGGATGCTCCGAGAGGCTTTTCATGAGAGGAAATCCTTGGGGTGCAGCTAGAACTGGCAGCTCCTTGGCAGGCTCAGCCAGTGAAAATCTCAGGGTTCTCTGCTGTGGTTCCATCAGCTTTGACAGGGGCTGGGTTTTAAAGCAATGCAAGCAGGGCTGTACCACAGAGCAGAGCAGATCAGCAGCACCCTAAAACTGCTCAGATTTTGCAGGAAAAAAAAAAATCTCAGGGTTCTCTGCTGTGCTTCCATTAGCTTTGACAGGGGCTGGGTTTTAAAGCAATGATAGCAGGGCTGTACCACAGAGCAGAGCAGATCAGCAGCACCCTAAAACTGCTCAGATTTCGCAGAAAAAAAAAAAAATCTCAGGGTTCTCTGCTGTGGTTCCATCAGCTTTGACAGGGGCTGGGTTTTAAAGCAATGCAAGCAGGGCTGTACCACAGAGCAGAGCAGATCAGCAGCACCCTAAAACTGCTCAGATTTCGCAGATTTTGACCCTAAAACTGCTCTGGCACCATTCCTCTGCCTCCAGCTCCTGCTGCCTTTAATGGCAGGGCAACACCCCCACGGAGGACACCAGGAACAGCCCCAAGGCCTGGAAATCCCAAGCTTCACTCACTTTTATCCCACTTCAGCAGCTCCTGCTGAGCTCTGCGGCTGCTCTTGGCGCAGATGGAAAGGGTCTGGATGGCAGAGCTGGATGTGAGCTGTGCCCCGGCCTGAGGGGGGAAAGCAGAGAGAGCAGCGGGCACCGTGGGCACTCCCAGCTGCTCCTCGGGCATGAAAACTTCTCAGGGCATCACCTCAGGCTGGCATCACCTCAGGCTGGCATCACCTCAATCTCATTTAATTCCTGCCACCCGTGGATGCACAAAATTCCCTGCATCTCTACAGGGCAGTTCTTTCCACATCAGCTCCCCCTGATGAGAGCCCCAGGGTTTTTATTCTGGACTAACTTGATCTGTATAAACACCCGGCGGGCACAGATATACAGCAAAGATTAAAGGGGAAAAAAAAAATGTAAAGGAGAATTCGAATTAAGGATTTTTAAAGAAAAAATTAAGAAGAAAGAATTAAAGAAAAAATTAAAAAGTAAAAATTAAAGAAGAATTCGAATTAAGAATTAAAAAAGATTAGGAAGAAAGAATTAAAGAAAAAAATTAAATGAAAAAAATTAAATAAAAAATTTAAATAATAATTAGAATTAAGAATTTTAAAAAATTAAGAAGAAAGAATTAAAGAAAAAATTAAATGAAAAAAATTAAATAAAAAATTAAATAATAATTAGAATTAAGAATTAAAAAAAAATAAGGAGAAAGAATTAAAGAAAAAAATTAAATTTAAAAGGTTAAATAACAAATAATGAAGAATTAGAATTAAGAATTTAAAAAATTAAAGGAGAAAGAATTAAAGAAAAAAAATTTTAAATATTTAAGAAAAAAAAAATAATGAAGAATTAGAATTAAGAATTTTTTTAAAAAATGTAAAAGGCTTCACGTGAAACCTGGGGCACTGTTACAATGGACAAGGATGCAGCCACATCCTCCAGGGAGAGGAGCACAAGGCCAGGGGGGGTGGCTTTGCTCAGGGGGACAGTGGAGGCAGAAATAACAAAAAGTTGGATTCACTTTCAGCAATTTGAGCATTTTCTTCACCACTCCTCCTTTCACCACTTCCTCCACTGCTGCGGGAGAGGCCGGCAGGGCACGGCTCAGAACTCCTGTGGCTCTCTAAAGGAGGGCAAAACGAGAGAGAGGCAAAAGCAAACATTTATTGCTCCAGGCAGCTTGATTGTTTTGTTCCTGGCACGGTGAGACTGAAGGAATTGAAGCGTTGAAAGGAGAAATTCACAGAAATTAAGGAAATCCCAGAATTGCAGAATCTAACAAAGGATGTGGCTTTTTTTGCTGTTCCTTGGAAACTGAGCACAGCAGAGCTTCAGCACAGGGAGAGATGAGCCCAAACTGGGACCCTGGGTGTTCACTGATTAAAAAATAAAAGTACAAAGTCCTGGCAGAGAGCAGCCCAGCACTGCTGGCACTGAGAGAAGTAAAACAGCTCAGAAAAGTTCCTGGGAGCTCAGGGAAGGGACTCAGAGCCCACATCTGCTCCTGCCTGGAGTCCCACCCCAGTCCCAGGAGCACAATTGTAATTCCCACCCAAGAACTGCAAAGGGAAACAGCTGAACACCCAAATGCTCTTTGCTCTCCACTGATTTTTAAATGCTCCTGGGAAAAAACACCAATCACTTGGGTTTTTTTAAATTTTAAAAGTTTATTCGTAATAAAAGAGTTATAAATAAAATCAGATTTGTAGTTCGTCTGTTGTATAGAGAACTTTTTAATATTTTTGTCTATTTCTTGTGAATTTAGCTTTAGTTTTTTTCTTTTTTTTTTTTTTTGTTTTAGAGTTCAAGAGGCTCTTCTTATCTCTTTACTTTAGAGACTGTATTTTTTCTCTCTGGCTGGGACAGTTTTACAAACACAGCATAGTTAACAGACTAAACACACTTCATATTTTATATTTTACTAAGCACAATGTAATTTTACTAAATTTACTAATGTAATTTGGACAATGAGGATCAGGACACTACGAGACAATAAAAAGCAAAGAATTCTGGAAGTTTTTGGGGACTGAGCTGCCAAAACCATACCCTGTGAACCAAGGAAAAACCCTTAAAGCAACAGCCTGTTGCATATTCATACGTATTTCATGGTTATGCATACATTCTATTTAAAACAAGAAACTCTGTCTGTTGTATGTCAACTGCTTCTTTTAATCCCCATTAAAAGATTAAATTCTTTTAATCTTTGAGGCTGAGCAAGGCCTGAAGAAATTAGCTTTTTCTGATACAAAACCCATCAATTCCTCTTCTCTGGAAGATTTAGGTGTTCTGTGACTGTTATCTCAAAGAGAGTATCTCATTCCTTCCAAAAAACCCCACATCCAGAGCTTCTATTTTAACTACTAAATCTTCGTTTTAACTACAAAACTACATTTCCGGTGCTATTAAAAATGTTAATACAGCACTTCTAATCAATATAACATAACACATACAGCATTCAATTTAATATTTGCGAAAAGCCAATCATAAAATATGCATTTTTCACAGGTCCCATACTGAAATGGTTTGTAAGAGCTTCTATTAAACAGATTTCAAGAGAAGCCTGAAAACCTCTCGCATCAAACCATATAAAAATGAATATAAAAGCGATCTGTTGTTTCTTTATTGCTGTTAGGAGTGGTTTAGGCTTCAAAACCTCCTGCTCAGGGCAGAGGTTTGCTCTGAAGAGCTCAGGAGAGCCAAACCCAGCTTTTGTTGGTGACTTACTGTGACAATCCTTCCGTCCTGATGGCTGAGCAGAGCCAGGCACCTGCCACTGATGGGCACGGCAAAGTCCTGGAAAACACAGGGAAAAGTCAGGGAAAAGTCAGGGAAAACACAGGGGAAACACAGGGGAAACACAGGGGAAACACAGGGGAAATACAGGGAAAAGTCAGGGAAAAGTCAGGGAAAACACAGGGAAAATACAGGGAAAAGTCAGGGAAAATACAGGGAAAAGTCAGGGAAAAGTCAGGGAAAACACAGGGGAAATAAGTCAGGGAAAACTCAGGGAAAACACAGGGAAAATACATGGAAAACACAGGGAAAAGTCAGGGGAAACACAGGGGGAACACAGGGAAAACACAGGGAAAACTCAGGGAAAATACAGGGAAAAGTCAGGGAAAAGTCAGGGGAAATAAGTCAGGGGAAAGTCAGGGAAAACACAGGGAAAAGTCAGGGAAAACACAGGGGAAACACAGGGGAAACACAGGGGAAACACAGGGGAAACACAGGGAAAAGTCAGGGAAAATACAGGGAAAACACAGGGGAAACACAGGGAAAACAACACAGGGGAAACAACACAGGGAATACTCAGGGGAAGTTCAGGGGAAACTCAGGGGAAAGTCAGGAAAAACTCAGGGAAAACAACACAGGGAACACTTGGGGAAAAGACAGGGGAAACTCAGGGGGTACTCAGGGGAAACTCAGGAGATACTCAGGGAAAAGACAGGGGAAACTCAGGAGATACTCAGGGAAAAGACAGGGGAAACTCAGGGGAAACTCAGGAGATACTCAGGGAAAAGACAGGGGAAACTCAGGAGATACTCAGGAGATACTCAGGAGATACTCAGGGAAAAGACAGGGGAAACTCAGGAGATACTCAGGGGAAACTCAGGAGATACTCAGGGAAAAGACAGGGGAAACTCAGGGGATACTCAGGAGATACTCAGGGGAAACTCAGGAGATACTCAGGGGATACTCAGGGGAAACTCAGGAGATACTCAGGGGATACTCAGGGGAAACTGAGCTGCAGCTGGGGCTGGGAGGGCCAAGGAATCCCCTGGAGATGAGGGGACAGCAGGGAGCCAGCAGCTCTGCAGCACCCTGCGGAACTCTGCCTTCCTGCTGGGATCCTGAGCTTTGGAGGGTTTTGGAATGCAGCCAGGACCTCAGAACACGGCACAGTTGCAGAGTGATTCCAGAGAAAACATTTATACCACTATGGCAAGACAATTTATGCACTTCACACGGGTTTTGTCCTCATAGCTGTTTATGTATTGGAGGTGGTGGCAGAGGAGAAAATTCCGTAGCTTATTTCACTTTCCAGCCTACTTAAATTGCCAACTACCCTTAAAAACAACCTGCAACGCTGTAATTTTTTTTTTAAATTCCCAGATGTTGCCTACCTGGATGGTGCCATTGGATTCAAGCAGCAGGTTCATCATCAGCCCCAGCACTGCAAACACGCACTGCTGGTACCCAG
This sequence comes from Vidua macroura, assembly GCF_024509145.1. Classification (NCBI taxonomy): domain Eukaryota; kingdom Metazoa; phylum Chordata; class Aves; order Passeriformes; family Viduidae; genus Vidua; species Vidua macroura. The sequence continues at coordinate 1,449,188 of NC_071592.1, forward strand.
GGCTGCTGGCATCAGGGCACCCATCCTGAGAGAGAGAGCAGGGCACCAAAATCAGCTCCCAGGGCCAGGCCAGGCCCTTCCTCAGCCTTCCAGGGAGCTCCAGGGGGAGGAAAAGTTCTGGGAGAAGCAGAGCTGAGGACCCTCTGTGACACAAAGCCTCGTGTGTGGGACCCAGAGCTGCACACCCCAAATTTGGGATGTTCGGGATGTTACAGAGATCCCTTCCCACCCCCTGAACCTTCAGCGTTTGGGGACTGTGCTCACGGCACAGCCTCACCTGGAAGGTGTTAGAATCCTGGAATTTTAAAATTTGTGTGCTGGAGAGTTTTAAACTAGAATTTTAAACCTTCTGTGCAGAAGAATTTTAAACTTTCTGTGCTGAAGAATTTTAAAATTTCTGTGCTAAATAATTTTAAACTTTCTGTGCTGAAGAATTTTAAACTTTCTGTGCTGAAGAATTTTAAAATTTCTGTGCTAAATAATTTTAAACTTTCTGTGCTGAAGAATTTTAAACTTTCTTTTAAATTTGTAGTTAACTTTAACTAGAATTTTAAACCTTCTCTGCTGAAGAATTTTAAACTTTCTTTTAACTTTCTAGTTAATTTTATCTAGAATGTTAAACTTTCTGTGCTGAAGAATTTTAAACTTTCTGTGCTGAAGAATTTTAAAATTTCTGTGCTGAAGAGTTTTAAACTAGAATTTTAACTTTCTAGTTAACTTTAACTAGAATTTTAAACTTTCTGTGCTGAAGAATTTTAAACTTTCTGTGCTGAAGAATTTTAAAATTTCTGTGCTGAAGAGTTTTAAACTAGGATTTTAACTTTCTAGTTAACTTTAACTAGAATTTTAAACTTTGTGTTCTGAAAAATTTTAAACTAGAATTTTAAACTTTCTGTGCTGAAGAATTTTAAACTTTCTGTGCTGAAGAGCGCAGACCCACAAGAAAATACTTTACTTGACCCGAGGCTGCAGAAAAAGCTTCCAACAGGACGGGGCCGCTTTGGAGGGAACAGCTGGGGGCAGCTCTGAGACCCCCCCCCCCCAAAATCCCAGCTGGAGCGAAGGAGCAGACAAACAGGGGGAGGGCTGGTTCCTTTACCAGCAGCTGCAGGCAGGCCTGCCAGCAGTGCCTGCTCCGAGCCAGCTGTGCCCGCAGCTGCACATCTGCACACAGACTGCCCAGCACGGCCACCGCCCGCGCCAGCGCTGCCCGCTCCGCCTGCCCGGCACGCGCCTGCAAACACAGCAAGGCAAGGCAGAGTCAGCCCCAAGGCAGCGGCTCACGGCACTCTGTGCGCGTGTGTGTGTGTACAGAGGAAAAAGATATTTAGATTTAAGGCAAATGTGCCGCGCGGTAGCTTGTTAACGGGAGTAAAATATGAAATACGCTTAGTAAAATATAAAATATGAAATAGGATGATATATATAATATGCTTAGTAAAATATGAATAGGATGCTTAGTAAAATATAAAATATGAAATAGGATGATATACATAATATGCTTAGTAAAATATGAAATAGTATAATATTTATATAATATGTTTAGTAAAATATAAAATATGAAATAGGATAATATTTACATAATGTGCTTAGTAAAATATAAAATATGAAATAGGATAATATAGATATAATATGCTTAGTAAAATATGAAAGAGTATTATATTTATATAATATGTTTAGTAAAATATAAAATATGAAATAGGATGATATATATAATATGCTTAGTAAAAGATGAAATAGTATTATATTTATATAATATGTTTAGTAAAATATAAAATATGAAATAGGATGATATATATACAAAATGCTTAATAAAATATAAAATATGAAATATATTATATGTATAATATGCTTAGTAAAATATAAAATATAAAATAGTATGATATATATATAATGTGCTTAGTAAAATATAAAATATGAAGTGTGTTTAGTCTGTTAATTATGCTGTGTTTGTAAAACTGTCCCAGCCAGAGAGAAAAAATACAGTCTCTAAAGTAAAGATATAAGAAGAGCCTCTTGAACTCTAAAACAAAAAAAAAAACAAAAAAAACCAAAGCTAATTCACAAGAAATAGACAAAAATATTAAAAAGTTCTCTATACAACAGACGAACTACAAATTGTAACGTGAAATCAGCAGAATGAATATGCATGAACCTACTGTAAGATTCTATGTATATGTAAATTAGTACAGAGTAATAAGAACAAGATCAAGGCTCCTCAGGGGCGCACGTGTCCTTTAAATAAAGAAACTGCCCCCATGAGCAGCGCCCAGCGCTGGAAGGAACATACCGGCCCTACAAATCTTTATTAAAACTGTGAAGTCTTAATTTTTCACCACAGTTCAGCAGCCCCTCTGGCCACGGGCACTGCAGCAGCTCTCTGGTAAAGCCCAGCTGCCCAAGCTTTGCAGATTTCCCCCATTTTCACTTCATCTTCTGCTTTATGAGCTCTGGGGAAAAGGGATTTTTGTGTCCCCTGATCCCCAGGTGTGAACATTTCCTGCAGGCTCTCCCTCAGGGCACAGAGCAGCTGGAATTCCAGCAAGAAGAAACACAAACAATGGGAAAGTTATGAAATTATTGCCTTGCTGCTCATTTGGAGAAATGGGAGTATTTTACTGCCCAGCAGAATCAATCTTCCCCCTCCCTCAGGACAGGTTTCTGCACCAGGACATTTTAAATGTGCTGCTGGAATAAAGGATGCCCAGGAAAGGGATTCTCTACCTCGGCACCCAATGTCAGCTCCTCACCCTGATCCCTCAGATTAGAAGGCAAAAATCACCATCCAGGTACACAACAGGTTGCTGACAGGGGATTAAAGTCACATCAAGAAGAGCAAAACTCAAAGCTGAAGGTGAAATTATCAGTGGGAATCTGCAACCAAGGCCAGAGTTTATACTGAATATTAAACTAGGGATTTGTGGGACAAAATATTGGAGAAAAGAACATTTTCCTGAAAAAAAACTCAATTTCTTACACCCACACAGCAGACATAGGACGTGTTACACAAAAATAAACTGGAAATACAAAATCAGATCTTCCCTACCAGCAACTGTGTGAATAAAGGTAAAACACCCGTGGAAAGCATGGCCCGACACTGGGTCTGGAACCTGTTGGGGGATAAAAAAACAAAGTTTTAGTCAAAAACCACAGCTAGAGGCAAGAGAAGAGCAGTAGGAGCCCCAGTAAGCTCAGAGCAAAGGTCATACTCACAGCACAGCTTTAGAGAAATGAGTGAGGAATTTAAATAAATTACCTTTCCTCCCCAGCTAAGTCAGACAGGATGTTCATGGCACTATCAGCCCTTGCATCAGTGCACTTGACAAATGCCATCAAAATCTGCAGCCATCTGGTGTTAAAATAAAAAAAAAAAAAAAAAAAAACAACCAAAAATTGGTGTCAGCCTTGGTTTAATCATTGAAGATCAAAAATCTATTTTTTTAGGTTGTTGGTGTTTCAAGCCACAGTTAAATCTGATTCTTTTAGCAGCCTTTGAGATGTGGCTCATTCCTTTCAGCTTTCCTCCCCAGGAAAAATGGCCAGTGTCTCCTGATCACCCATTATCACTCCAAACCAGTAAATGGACATTTCTCAGGGTGACCTGGGAGGAAGCAGCAGGATAATGGGACAAAGGCAATGCAATGGGCTTTCCTTCCCTGCTCAGTGAGCCATGGCAACACAAACTAACCCCAAATCCCCATTTTTAAATGAGGAGAGACTCTCAGCTGGAATCCAGGAGATTTTAGAGGTACCAGGGCGAGAGTGCTACATGGGTTTAGAGGAGGGGACTCAAAATTACAGGAATTAACTTAAATCTTGATGTTTCAGACATCAAAACTTCCTGCAGCTCTACCCCACACATCCAGCTCCCACTTTTGCCAGGCCAGGCCTGTCCCCAAGGGGCAGAAGGCTCAGTGTCACTGTGTCCCCCCAGGAATTCACAGAATCACTGGGTTGGGAGAGACCTCCAAGATCATCGAGTCCAACCCAGCCCCAACACCTGAACTCAACCCTGGCACCCAGTGCCACATCCAGGATTTGTTAAACACACCCAGGGGTGGTGGCTCCACCACCTCCCTGGGCAGCCATTCCAGAGCTTTATCACCCTTTTTCCTGATATCCAGCCTAACTTTCCCTCGGTGCAGCTCAGGGCTGTGTGCTCTGGTTCTGGCAGTTCCTGGAGAAAGAGGAACTGAGCACAGCCACCTTTCAGGAGCTGTGGAGAGTGATGAGGTCACCTGGCGCTATGGGACACGAAATGAGCTCACAGAAGCTTGGTGAGTTCAGAAGAGAAAAAAGAGCCAATTTTATTTCTGACCTCGCAATATATAGAGTTCCAAAAGTGACAATGGATTGGAGGATGGAATTGCCACCTCTCCAACCACACTGGTCAAACCAACAGTCCATCAATTCTCTCCTCCCACAAGGAAGAATGCAAAACAATCATTATTTACATGAACAGTGCATGACAACTCCACTAGAAATATGGAAACATCAGAAGGCATGGAAAACTTTTAAAAGAACTTTAAAACTTTCAAAAGAACTATAAAAGAAAACTTAACACCTTTAAAAATCAGGGCAACAGTCACCCCCGAGTCCCCTTTTCCCCCTGGAGCTGGGGCAGCTCTGACACTGCCAGGGCACTTTCCTGGTGCTGCTCACCTGCTCAGGTCCTGCCTGACCAGCAGCCTCCGGCCTCTCTGGTGCTCTGAGTAGAGAGAGATCAGTGCCAAGGTCTCCCTCTGGATCTGGGCTGTGCCAGAGGAGAGCAGCTCTGGCAGCTGGGCACTCACTTCGGGCTGGGCCAACAGGAGACGCTGATTTTCCTCTGGAAGGAGAGAGGAAATCTCACTGCAATGTCACTCACTGGCATCCTCATTTCAGTTATTTTCTTTTTCAGCATGAATGTTTTATTTGAACAGCTGGACCACGCAAGGCAGCACAGGCACCAATATTCTGCATTTCCACTTTACCCCCCACCCCAGCCCATTTCTCACCCACGTGGGTATTCCCTAAAAACAGAGGCAGGCACCTGCCCAAGCACTGCTAATTCTAAAATAATTCAGCCTTCTCTTCTATAAAACTCTGCTTTTTGCATAAAACAGAGAAAATTGTGCAAGTGGTATTATCTTAAGAGCAGCAAAAATCACAGGGAATTTACTTCCCACCCGTTGTGTGGATTTGAAATGCTCACGGAGTGGAAATTTCGTCCTGCCAAAATTATGGCTGCACCCAGCACCTCCTCTGAGCTACACAACTCGGGTTACAACCACGTCTGGATGGCTCCAGGTGCTCTGGGAGAGGGGTGGCCATGCCCAGCCCCAGTGCCAGCCCAGAAATGCCAAATTAATCTCACATTAACGGGGCTCAGTGTGGATCCCAGGGCTTTACCGTTCCCAGCACAGGCAGCTTGCCACAGGAGGAGAAGGGAAACACAGAGCTCCACCTCAGCAGGGCTTTTGCTCTCTGCACAGAAGGCCCTGAATGAGAAAAGTCAGCTTGTGAACAGAGCAAAGGGTGGGAAATACCCAGGGAATGGCAATTTGTACGTGCTTCACCCCTCAGGTCTGTCTGCAGCCACCACCCAACATATGGATGAGCCCTAACAAGTGCCAGGAACACCCAAATGTTCACTGGTGCCCAATCCCAGCACCAGGGGGTGCAGCCAGAGCCTTCAGATGTTCTTTTCTACTCAGATTTTTTCTGCAAACCTGCTCTCACCACCAGGGATAGGATAACTGCCCAGAAAGAGCAGACACAAACAGCAAGCCATGGATTCTCCTCCCTGCATCTAAGGGAGCTCTGTTTGTGTCAGAGTCAGGTACAAGTCCCCCCATTCAGGCACTAAAATCTGGGATTACATCCTCCTCTGATCAGTTCATCTGCATTTCAAGAGGTGATTCTGTTTCTTGAAAACAATATTCCCATTTCCCCAGGCTGGAGTGCCCCTCTGGAGAGCTCTCACCCTCTGACAGCCTCGTTCCTGAGGATACTGAAGCCATTGTTTGTCCTGAAGAGCGTTTGCCCAGTGCCTGGAAGAGGCAGAGACAAACAGCTCAGGTGTGTGACAGCCAGGCAGGCTCCTGCTCTTCCTGCACAGTGCTAAAAGAAAAGGTCACTGCATCGGCAGCTCTGGGGAAAAACATCCTTGGGAATGGGGGAAAATTCAAGAAGGAATGAAGCAGGAATGGTTCTCAAGCTGAAAATTGCTCTAATTCATGCCTGGTCCTGTTGGCTTTGAGTGAAAGATTATCTAGGAAGGCTGAAACACAAAATTAGCTTTGTAACTCAACGGGCTTTAACACAGAATTACAAATATTTAGAACAAATGAGACCCAAATCCCTCAGAACTCTGAGCAGCTCAGCTACAACATCAGTGTGATTCTAAAAAATGCTGTAAGCACCTACTGACCACGCTGAAATATCCAACATTGCCAGTTTGGTGTTTTAAATACAGGAACAGCCACTCTGCTCCTTTAAAAGCTGCTCCCTTGCCCTCCTCTGCCTGGGTTACACCTCCCCACGTTAACAACAATTAACCAAATGAACATTTTGCACCAACACTCACAACTGTTCACAACTTCTGCCAGGAGCCTGATGCCCCCTGTGTAGTAGAGGATGTCGTGGTGGGGGCTGCTGATGCTCTGCAGCAATTCCTGGATGGATAAAGCAGCAGCACTCCCAGCCTGCACCTCCCTCTCTGCTCTCTCCTCATCTCTCAGCCTCTTCTCCTCCAGCCTGGCCTCGTCCACACAATCTGGGAGAGCACAAAAAAGCGTGGCAGGGAGATTCTCTTGTTCTTCACCAGAGAACAAGAGTGAAAATATCAATTTCTCACCTTTAACCAGGCGTTCCTTCTGGGGATCAATCTGCAGCATCTTCTCGTAGCACTGCCTGGACTTCAGGGGGAGAAAAAAGGGCTCTCAGTTTCAGCTGGAAATAGGAAGATGGCATCAATGATATCCCAGTCAGATCCCAAAAGATTTTGGGGCCACAGTCCTTAATAAATGTGAGAAGTAAAATTTATGGAGACGCAGGTATCAAAACTCTCAAAAAAAGTCAAATATTCTCAGTCCCTACACCTGCCTGCTGCTGCAAATTCAACGGGAATTTTCCAGTAAAACCCAAGGAGCAAAAAACCAGAGTTGCAGTGAGAAAACAGAAACTGAGGCGTGGCATGAGACGTTCTCCCTCTCACCCAGCAAAGCAGAACAAAACGTGGTCCCACGGCCCTGGAATTCAGCCAGCTTACCTCAGTGAAGTGCTGCAGGGCCAGGTGAGCTTTCCCCATGAGGAAATAGGCTTTGAGGCAGTTCTTATTGCACTGAGTTCAACCAGAGATCGTTATCAGTTATGTGTTCAGAAAATTTCACCCTTTCAATGTTTTTTTTGCAGCGTTCTGATTAATTGTTAGAGCTGCCCAAAGCAAAGATTAGGGTATTTATACAATTTATATATATAATTATATATATATATAATCTATTAGAAAGAAATAAATAATATATAAATAGTAATTTATATAATTGTTCCTATATATAATTATATTATTCATATATATAATTATTCATATATATCATTTATTAGTGGTGTCTAAAGTTTTTATGCCACATTATTGCCCCCAGGCACCCAAGAAAGACAGGCTTGAGGTGAGGGTGGAAAGCAGGGTTTCCAAAAGGTGATTATTTTCCTGTTCATTTGAGTCAAAAATATGGATTTCTGTAAATAATGCTGATTTTAGAGTTCTTCACCACTTGACAATTGTGGAATTACCTTTAATGCCCACTCGCAGTCACTGATGGCTTTCTCATACTCATGGAGCTTCAGGTAGGCCTGAAATAAACAGAAAAAAAGTCCAGGCAGAAGAATTAGAATCCTTCAAGCAATTTCTGCTTGCTGTTGTACCAACACTGGCTAATTAAAAAGAAGAAAATTAGACTGCTGATTGGCCTGGCCATTGGTTTTGCAGGGTGATTTCCATTCCTAACTTGTCTGCCATCTCCCTGGGTTTTCTAATTTAGAATAGAATTCTGCACACACACACAAACACACAGAGCATACAAGGCAAACAGACACTACAAAGCAAATATTTCACTCTACAGCTATGGAAGTGATTCCTGGAAAAGGATTAATAATAAAAAAAATCAGAGTGTTTTTTATAGACACTGCAAAGCAAATGTTTCTTTTCAGACACTGCAAAGCAAACATTTCACTCTACAGTTATAGAAGTGAATCCTGGAAAAGCATTAATAATAAAAAAATCAGAGTGTTTTTTATAGACACTGCAAAGCAAATGTTTCACTCTACAGTTATAGAATTGATTCCTGGAAAAGCATTAATAATAAAAAAATCAGAGTGTTTGAATAAAACTGGGAACTGGAACAATTTCCCCCAGTTGCTCTGGAGGAGCAGGGGTTCACCACATCCAAGGGGGTGTAACAGAACAATGGTTTGGGGTTTTACCCTGGCACAGCAACACAAAAACCAGCCAGAAGTGGCTCCTTCCCTGCCACTGACCTGGGCCCTGTTTGTGTAGAGCTCCTGCTTGTCCCTCAGCTTCTCCAGCCCCTCTGAGTACCTCTGGATGGCCAGGGCGAAGTCTCCTGCCCTGAAGGCTTCGTTCCCCTGCTCCTTCAGGGCTGCAGAATGCCTTGAGCACATCCATTTCCCTTCCACCCATTTCCCTTCCACCCATTTCCTTTTCACCCATTTCCCTTCCACCCATTTCCTTTTCACCCATTTCCCTTCCACCCATTTGCCTTCCATCCATTTCCCTTCCACCCATTTCCCATCCATCCATTTCCCTTCCATCCATTTCCCTTCCACCCATTTCCCATCCATCCATTTCCCTTCCATCCATTTCCTTTCCACCCATTTCCCATCCATCCATTTCCCTTCCATCCATTTCCCTTCCACCCATTTCCCATCCATCCATTTCCCTTCCACCCATTTCCCATCCATCCATTTCCCTTCCATCCATTTCCCTTCCACCCATTTCCCATCCATCCATTTCCCTTCCATCCATTTCCCTTCCATCCACTTCCCATCCATCCATTTCCCATCCACCCATTTCCCTTCCACCCATTTCCTTTTCATCCATTTCCTTTTCACCCATTTCCCTTCCATCCATTTCCCATCCACCCATTTCCCATCTATCAATTTCCCTTCCCCCCCATTTCCCTTTGCACTCTGAGCAGACAGAGGCCTCGCTCTCCTGCTGGAACAGCCCCAGCATTCCAGCCCAGCCATCATTTCCATCATTTCCATCATTTCACTGCAGCCATTCCTCTTCCAGAGGGGAAACTGAGCCAGCCCCAAGCCCCTCCCTCCCTCCGTCCCAGAGCAGCTCCAGCAGCAGGAGATCCTGCAGAGAAGCAGGGTGCAGCAGCTCTGAGGAACCCCTGAGCCTGTCCCAGGGCTGGGGACGCCTCCCTCAGTCCCTGACAGGTCATTTCTGCAGGAAGAGCCCGAAGGGCTCTCAGCAGTCACCGTTTGCCAGCTGCTCATTCCTCCTCCTTCTCTGGGCTCGTTCTTTGGCATCCTTCTCCAAAGCTGCCAGGAAGCCATCTTCCAGCCAGGAGAGTTGGTGGCATTTTAGTGGGGGGAAAAAAAAAGAGGAAACTTCATTAAAACAGAGAAGAAGCAGTCATTCCGAGGGTATTTCTGAGTAATTTGTTAATAAAAGCCAACACTAAGGGGCCATTTCAGAGTTAAAGTGGCAGTGGCTGACAAGCTGTCACAGACAATGATGATGCCACCCCTGAGGATCCGGCCTGCCTTGCTGCAGCTCCTCTCCTCAAACAAACAGGTTTGCTTTGAAATTCACAATAAAAAGTGTAAAAACATGAGGAGCCAGAAGAGAACAAGGCTCCCACCTGTGAAAAACACAGCCATGCTGGTAAGACCTCGAGTGTGGTCCTAGATCTGACTGAATTTTGGTTAAAGACACCAGAAAAAGTCAGCTTGGACTTTGGCAGGGGTGGAATCAGCTCTGGCATGAACTCCATCCCTGCCAGAGCTGGTTTTAGAGCTGTGACAGCCTGAGAGGAGCACTGTCCTACCTGCATCTGCTGCCTCCACCCTCGCCGTGCCCTGGAAAAACAGAAACACAGCACAGGTGGTTTGGGGAAAGGCACAGCAGCACAGGAACACTTGGCTGGGCTGCACAAAGCCACAGCCAGCATCGGGGAGTGTCTGGGGGCGTCTGAAGAACCCAGCCTGGCCCACAGCAGGAGCACCAGTCTGACATTTCAACACAGCATGGCGAGGATCTGACAGATCCCGACATTCTGGGAAGCTCCCATCTGTGTCTTTAACGAGGCAAGACCCGAACTGAGTCCAGCTTTAATTTCAGAAGGAAACGCCCTTACAGAAGTGTTGATGAGTGTTCTGTTCACCGTGGTCCTGCTCTCCTCCTCCTCCTCCCTGCTGGCTCCTTGCTCTCGGAGCCTTTGCTCTGCCTCAGCAATGGCTTTTTCCTGCACAGACGAGTCCGGGGACTTCAGGCCTTGCAGCAAATTGGCTAAAAAAATCACAGAAAAAACCCAAATAATATATATATACACACAGAGGACTTCAAACGTGGAAGGACCAGGAGTTCAGGTGGCACCTGCTTTGAAGGCACCGCTGGCCAGGATGGCTTTTACCATAAAATCACAGAATCCCAGAATGGTTTGGGTTGGAAAAGTCCTTAAACCCCACCCAGTCCCGTGGGCAGGCACTCCTCCCGTAGACCAGGATGCTCCAGTGTGGCCTTGGGCACTTCAAATAAATAATAAACAATAATAAATAAACAGCAACTTTCCCGGCGTGGATTCCCTGTCACTTTCAGGAGCCACCTTGCAGTTTGTGCCGACATTTGTTCCTTCTGGGGATCAATCTGCAGCATCTTCTACGGAAACGCAGAGCAGCAAGCGGCTCCCAGCATCCCAAATAAAAGCAGGAAGCCCCCGGAGCCGCCCCACAGCCTCGCGGGCGAACGCGGAACAAGCCGAAGCGGGGATCTCCCCCTTTCCCAGCGATGTTCCGCCGCCCTCGCCCCCAGCCCTGCCCCTCCCCGCGGCCACTCACTGACATCGTCCACGCGGCGCAGGAAGCGCTGGAAATCCGCCTCGGTGTCCTGGTCCCGCAGCATGGCCGGGGACACCGCGGGGACACCGGGGAACACTGAGGAGACACTGAGGGGACACAGGGGGACACAGAGGGGACACCGAGGGACACAGAGGGGACACCGAGGGGACACCAAGGGGGCACAGAGGGACACCGGGCACAGAGGGGACACCGAGGGATACCGAGGGGACACCAGGGGACACCGAGGGGACACAGAGGGGGCACGGAGGAGGCACAGAGGGACACAGAGGGGACACAGAGAAGGCACAGAGGGACACAGAGGGGACACCGGGGGACACTGAAGGGACACCGAGGGACACAGAGGGGACACAGAGGGGACACCGAGGGGATACCGGGGGGGCACAGAGGGGACACCGGGGGGCACTGGGGGGACACCGAGGGGGCACTGGGGGGACACCGAGGGACACAGAGGGGACACCGAGGGGACACAGAGGGGACACCGAGGGGATACCGAGGGACACAGAGGAGGCACAGAGGGACACAGAGGGGACACAGAGGGGAAACTGGGGGGGCACAGAGGGGACACTGGGGGGGCACAGAGGGACACAGAGGGGACACTGAGGGGACACCGGGGGGACACAGAGGGGGCACAGAGGGGACACCGAGGGACACAGAGGGGACACTGCGGGACACTGAAGGGACACCAGGGGACACTGGGGGGACACCGAGGGGGCACAGAGGGGACACAGAGGGGACACCGGGGGACACAGAGGAGACACCGAGGGGGCACAGAGGGACACAGAGGGGACACTGAGGGACACAGAGGGGACACCGAGAGGACACAGAAGAGGCACAGAGGGGACACAGAGGGCACAGAGGGGACAGCGGGAGCCGCCGGGGCCGGGCTCGAACCCTCGGCGCCGTTGCCAGGGGAACGCGCCTGACGCGCACCCGCGGGTGGGCGTGGCGATGCAAATGAAGGGCGGGGCTATGTAGATAACGATCGCTTGATATGCAAATGAAGGGCGGGGTTATGTAGATAACGGTCGCTTGGTATGCAAATTAAGGGCGGGGTTATGTAGATAACGGTTGCTTGGTATGCAAATTAAGGGCGGGGTTATGTAGATAACGGTCGCTTGGTATGCAAATTAAGGGCGGGGTTATGTAGATAACGGTTGCTTGGTATGCAAATTAAGGGCGGGGTTATGTAGATAACGGTCGCTTGATATGCAAATGAAGGGCGGGGTTATGTAAACGAGCCGGCAGTTCGGCGGGAAAGCGGCAGGTCCCGGCCGCGGGCCCCCGGCTCAGAATCCCGGGATTATCCCGGCTGGAAAGCAGCTCCGGCCCCGCCGAGCCCTCCCTGAGAGCCGTCCCCACCCTGTCTCCAGCCCAGAGCTCTGGCTGCCGCCCCGGACACCTCCGGGGATGGGCACTCCGAACCTCCCCGGGCAGCCCCTCCGATGTTTAAACCTCCCCGTGCAGAAATTCCTGCTGATGCCCAGCCTGCAGCTTGCCCCGCTTTTTATGCCGGACTGGGATTATTTTTCTGTTGCGATCTCCCTGAAAGGCTTTCCGGATCTCTGCGAGGCGGCGGCGATGGAAGCTGTCGGCCACCGCAGGGAGCCCGAGCACCGCGGAGCTGCTCTGCCCGGGATTGCCATTCCCGGCACGTCCTCAGCCGTTCTGCACAGGAACCCGGCAGCACAGCGACAGGGACCCGAGCCTGCTTTTATTTGGGATGCTGGGACACGGACAGGGACCCACAGCACAGCGACAGGGACCCGAGCCTGCTTTTATTTGGGATGCTGGGACACGGACAGGGACCCGGCAGGACTGGGACAGCTCTCCCTGCGGCTGAAGTTAGAGACCTCACCGGGAACCGCCAGCCCAGCCGCATCCACTGCCCCGCTTCCACATCCCACCTCATCAGCTGGAGATGGAATCCTGAGTGCCAGAGAGGTGCTGAGCTCCGCAGGCAGCCAGAATCCCCCATCCCCTCCATCCCTTGGCTGTAGGAACAGCCAGAATATTCCTTTTCCTCGTAGGGACATCCAGGATATTCCTTTTCCTCGTAGGAACATCCAGGATATCCCTTTTCCTCGTAGGAACAGCCAGAATATTCCTTTTCCTTGTAGGAACACCCAGGATATCCCTTTTCCTTGTAGGAACAGCCAGAATATTCCTTTTCCTTGTAGGAACAGCAAGGATATCCCTTTTCCTTGTAGGAACAGCCAGAATATTCCTTTTCCTTGTAGGAACAGCCAGGATATTCCTTTTCCTTGTAGGAACAGCCAGGATAGCCCTTTTCCTTGTAGGAACATCCAGGATATTCCTTTTCCTTGTAGGAACATCCAGGATATTCCTTTTCCTGGCAGGAAAAGCCAGGATAGCCCTTTTCCTTGTAGGAACATCCAGGATATTCCTTTTCCTTGTAGGAACATCCAGGATATCCCTTTTCCTTGTAGGAACAGCCAGGATATTCCTTTTCCTTGTAGGAACAGCCAGGATATTCCTTTTCCTGGTAGGAACAGCCAGGATAACCCTTTTCCCCCTCATGCCCCAAACCCAAACAGTTCCTGTCCCTCCCCTCACTGCCATCAGCTCTGCCCACACCACCCTCCACCCCAAAGGGGTTTTTCCCCTCTAATGAAGCTGTTCCCAGCCCAGTGTCCAGTTAAAAACCCACGAGGTCATAGCTAGGGTGGTGGGATGCTCGGGAATTTGGGGTTTATTTGTTATCCCACAAAACCTGGGGAATAAAGCCACACAGGGCAGCGACTGTGCAGAGGGGAGAGGCACCTTTAGTCCCTGAATACTTCAAAAAATACTTAAAATGATGCTCTGAAGCTCATGCACGATAGTCACACACTGCTACCTGATAAAAGGCCAGATAATGATGATTTCTAGAAGGGATGAGAGAAAGAGGCAGCACAAAAATCTCCCTCCAGCCCCCCCCAGCCCTGCTCAGACTTACCCCAAATTCAGCCCGGGGGAAAAGGAGCCACACTCAGCCAAGGTGACACTGCCAGTCGGGTGCCATGGCCTTAACAGAGGGAGAGACGAGGGAAAATTAAAATTAAATGGAAATTAAAAGGTCTGAGGGTTCAGCAAACGGCTGAAGGAACATAAAGATCTAACAAAGGATCTGTCAGTGGTTTTGGCACTGGGCGCAGCCCCAGCTCCAGGGGCAGGAAAATCCCTTTTCACTTCTCTGGGAGAAGAGGGAGGAAGGCCTGAGCCCCTCCAGGTTCAGGGGGTGCAGCAGGGAGCCAGGCAAAGGCAGGGCACAGGTCCCACCCAGCTGGCACGATGCACAGGGACCGGGGGGATTGAGGGGTCTCTGAACCCAGAAAGGGCAACCCCAAATCTCCAGGGGCAACCCCAGCACGCCTCCCCTTCAACCCCAACCAGGGACTTGGGCCAACTGCTGCTTCCCCACTTGCAAGAGCTGGTGTTTTTTACATCAGGTGGTCGGGGAATGGCTTAAAAAGCTCTTTTTCAGCTAAATGGGAACTTCTATGTGAGAATTCACTCTGTTTTGCCAGAATTGGTGAAGATAAGACAACCCTCCCCTCCCCATAATCCCCAGAGTAAAAAAAAAATTAAAGTGGGGCGTTTGGTCAATTTTTTTAGCTGGAATTTAGAAAAAAGATCAAGACTTTAAAATGAATTAATTGAAGAAATGAATTCCATTCAAACCTCAGTAAGTTCAGGCACCCAATTCAGGCTGGGCAGAGGTCACCCCTTACACCCAACCCTCAGTCACCCTTTCCACAGCCAGGCAACAGAAAAGTGCCTTTTTGGGGAGGAAAAAGCTTCCCAGTAGCTGTGAAACTGCATTTTGGTGTTTGCTACCTCCAGGAAATAAGGAAATAAATATAGAAGGACAAAGAAATAAAGCTGAAAGTGCTTTCAGTGCCACTCAGGCAGGACGAGCAGCAGGACCAGGCGCTGGCCCTGGCAGAGCAGCTAAAGAAGGGCAGACTGCAGGCATTGGCTTTTTTTTTTTTTTTTTTTTTTTTTTTTTTTTTTTTTTTTTTTTGTAGTTTTTATTTGAACACAGTATTCTGACAGAATGCAAAGTCAAAATCCTCAGTTAGTATCAGTATTTACACCAGTGAGAATGGGGATAAAGGTGGAGTCGATGTTTCACTCGGTAAAAAGATTTTTTGTTTTTTTCTTTTTTTAACAAGATAGAAGGCCCCCAAAAGTAGGGAATGCTGGGGAAGGATGGCCATGGAGGGGCTGAGAACAACTATCAAAACAGCCTGGTGGTGAAAGACGTGGGGTTTGAAGGCTCCATAGAAAAGTGTGAAAAGGAGACGCCACTCTGGAAGCTGACGGGCGGGACGCACTATTGTCACCTGTACGAATGGTGCAGCACGAGATGGCACCGCTCCTGTGACACTGGGGACAGGCAGGGGGCAGCCACGGCAGTGCCACCGACCCTGGGGATGGACACACAGAGCCACGGCAGTGCCGCCGACCCCGGAGCAGCCACAGCAGTGCCACCAACCCTGGAGCAGTCATGGCAGTGCCACCGACCCTGGGGATGGACACACAGAGCCACGGCAGTGCCGCCGACCCCGGAGCAGCCACAGCAGTGCCACCAACCCTGGAGCAGTCATGGCAGTGCCACCGACCCCAGGGATGGACACACAGAGCCACGGCAGTGCCACCAACCCTGGAGCAACCACAGCAGTGCCACCAACCCTGGAACAGTCATGGCAGTGCCACCAACCCCAGGGATGGACACACAAAGCCACAGCAATGCCACCAACCCTGGAGCACCCACAGCAGTGCCACCAACCCCGGAGCAGCCACGGCAGTGCCACCAACCCCAGGGATGGACACACAGAGCCACAGCAGTGCCACCAACCCCAGGGATGGACACACAGAGCCACAGCAATGCCACCAACCCTGGAGCAGTCATGGCAGTGCCACCAACCCTGGGGATGGACACACAGAGCCATGGCAGTGCCACCAACCCCGGAGCACCCACAGCAGTGCCACCAACCCTGGAGCAGTCATGGCAGTGCCAGCAACCCTGGGGATGGACACACAGAGCCATGGCAGTGCCAGCAACCCTGGGGATGGACACACAGAGCCATGGCAGTGCCACCAACCCTGGGGATGGACACACAGAGCCACGGCAGTGCCACCAACCCTGGGGATGGACACACAGAGCCACGGCAGTGCCACCAACCCCAGGGATGGACACACTGAGCCACGGCAGTGCCACCAACCCCAGGGATGGACACACCGAGCCACGGCAGTGCCACCAACCCCGGAGCAGCCACGGCAGTGCCACCACCCTCAGGCTGGTCCCCTCGAGGGGACAGATCGCAGCCCCGAGGCTGCAGCTGCCTGGGCTCGGGGCAGGTGGAAATGGAATCTGGAATTCTTTGCTGTTGGGGGCCGTGGAAGCCCAGCACAGGTGTGGGGAGGGCTCACTGAAAGGAACTCGCCCATCCACCCCAAACCAGAGCTTTGGGACTGAAGGGACCTTAAAGCCCAGGCAGTGCCACCCCCAGACTGTCACCGGGTGCTGGGCTCTGAGCTCGTCCCCTTTTGGGACAGAAACGCCAATCCAGGTGGGGCAGCTCCCCCTGTCCCCGCCTGGCAGGTGCTGGGGGAGGTCCCTGGGCAGGTTTTTGGGGATGGTGGCACGTTTCCCACCAGCTGCTCAGCTTTGGGGGCTCGGGTGACAAAACCAGCCAGAATGCGGCACAAAAAGGGATGGAGGCACCACTGCTGCCCAGCTGCGTTCATTTCCTGGGGGAAAAGAAAGGAATCCTCGGGACCAAGGTCCCCAGAGGTCAGGGACACTGCTGTGACGGGTGGGTTTGGGGCTGGGTTTGGGGGCGAGGCCCCGTCCTGCCCAAAATCCTGCCGGGACGGGCGGGGCAGCCTCAGCCTGCGCCCCCAGCGCCCTCCCCGTGCGCCCCAGGAGCTGAGCGAAACAAAATGCAAGAAACCCCACACTCAGCAAATGACAAGAGCATTGCTTCTCACAGCTGGAAATGGTGTGATGCCACTGAACAGAGCGAATATTCCCAAGGAATCCACGGACACAGCCTCCACAGCCCCTCCTCCTTCTGGGAACACCAGAGTCACCTCGGCTCGCTTCTCTCATTTAAAGGCTTCTGCTCTTTGTAAGAGTTGTTCTCTTTCTGTTTTTTTTTTTTTTTTTGTTTAAATTATTTTAATTCCTGAATATTTATTTTTGTTTTTGTTTCTCAAATCTGAACTAGCGCTACACCTTCCACATCCAAACTATGTTGAAGCTTTTATTATTTCAATACTATGACAAAAAACACGGTTCACACTAAAATAGTCACGCACCCACAGTGCACAAGCTTGCAGATCTAAAGTAGAATTAAAAAAAAAAAAAAAAAAAAAAGAAAAAGAAAAGGGAAAATAAAATAAAATTAAAATTAAAAAAAAAAAAAAGGAAATAATACCCAAAACCCCAACAGGAGGAACATCTCTATACAATGGGCTGGTCTCTCCCTACACTCCACTGCCTTCCTTCTGCTCAAAGCTCCTTTTCACCCCCAAATCTCAGTGTAGCTCCACGATTCCTGATAACAAATCCCATTGATCCATAATTTAGTTTGCCAGGCGCTGCCTCAGCCCTTGCCCAGCTCTGCAGGATGCCCGGGGTGCCCCTGGCACGGAATTCCAGCGGGGCTGGTCCTGCAGGGCACACACCAGGGCAGGGCACGGCCACGAGGGTCCCACGGAGGGACCCCCGGGAGCTCCTGCTGGAGCTGGACCTGCAGGAAGGCTCTGGAACCTGCCCAGCACCTCTGGGGGAAAAAACCTTTGCTTTTGGGCTTTAGTTTTAGGGTCAGAGGACATGGTATTTACTGAAATTGGGATTTACTGAAGTTGGGTTTTACTGAAATTGGAGTTTTCTGAAATGGGGATTTTCTGAAATGGGGATTTTCTGAAAGTGGAATTTATTGAAATTGGTATTTACTGAAATTGGGATTTTCTGAAACTGGTGTTTACTGAAATTGGGATTTTCTGAAACTGGTGTTTACTGAAATTGGAATTTTCTGAAATTGCTATTTTCTGAAACTGGTATTTACTGGAATTGGAATTTTCTGAAATTGTTGTTTACAGAAATTGGTGTTTACTGAAACCAATATTTTCCGAAACTGGAATTTGCTGAAATTGGAATTTACTGAAATTGGGATTTTCTGCAACTGGAATTCTCTGCCATGATCAGGAGGGATTGATTTGGTCACACACCTGAGCCCAGACCAGCCCACACTGTCCAACCTCCCTTGTGCTCCTCAGAGCTCCGGGAGAGTTCCGTGAAGGAAAGGGGAGAATGTCCTAAAAAAGCAGAGATGATATTTCTCTTATGCAGTCAGGCCCAGGTCCAGCGAGGGACTTCAAACTAAATTTAAGCACAGAAGGATTTCCTCCAGCAACTCCCTCACCCCAAGCAGATTTGGGGATTGCTGGATAAAGCCCTTGACTGGTGATAAGTGGTTTGAACACCCCCACCCCCCAAAAAAAACCCCAAACCGAACCCCAGCTTTTCTTCTTACTCCAGTAAGAATAATAATAATAATAATAACAATAATAATAATAATAACAATAATTAAGAAAAGAGAAAAGGGGAAACGACTACTGTAAACATCCATGGTTGAAAATGTCTCCCTTTGCAAAGCAAGCATGCTGCTACCCTAGTGTCTACAGGACTGGATTGACTGAAAAACCAAAAAAAAACAAAAGAAAAATTAAAAAAAAAAAGAAAAAAAAGGCAGCTATTTTACACATCCATTTCAACACAACAAAAGTTAAAAAAATATCTGTCAATTGTAAACACTGGAAAGAACCAAAGTTGGCCAAAACAAAAAAAAAAAAAAAAAAATTTTTTTTGGAACATAAAATTGGAAAAGAAATGTAGAGTCTGAATACTGCAAATTGAAATACATCCCCCAAAGCTGCAATTTTGGCATTCTTCCTAAAAAAAGAGATAATAATAATAATAAACCCCAAATAAAGGTCTAACGTGGCGAGCAGGATTCAGTCACAAAGAGCTCGAGACACTTTGCATACTGACCAGATACAAGGTGAACAGAAATGATAACTTATTTATGAGGCTTTACATATTTCAAACTCGACTGAAAAGTATAAAAATAAATTGTGGACTTTGTTCTTTAAGCACCAGCTGTGCCCAGCAGCACAGTGGTTATCTCTGCTATACTAACAAAGGAAACAACAGGGTCTCTTTTCTTTTTTTTTTTTTGTCTTTTTTGTTGTTTTTTTTGTGTCTAGGACTACTTGATTTTGAGCTTCCCAACCACACTGCAACCAGCATTGCAATGTTTGCCTGTTTGAATATACACAGGGCCAGCTGAGCCCTGATTTGGTGACGGGTTTAACCCTGTTCTTAACATGTTTTACTTTTTAAAAGCAAGTGCACAACGAATAGAACCTTTCTAGAAATCTCAAAGAAAGCAAAAAAAAAAAACAGAAATCAAAACAAAAAGGAGAAAAAAAAAAAAACAAAAACCAAAAAGAGAAGAGGAAAAGGAAACAAAAAAAAAAAGAAAAGGAAAAAAGAGACATTCCCTCCCTCCCCCCATTTATGCATTTTTTTCTGGTTTGTTTGTTTGTCTTTCCGTTTTAAAAAAAGGCAACAGACACTAGAGGAATGAGATGGGCGTGTGGGTTGTGATTTCAATGCTCGGGTGAAGGTTTCTGCCGTCCCCTCTGCCGGTGCTGATCATGCTTTGCTCTCGTTCTCGTTTGTTTGTGTGGCTTCGTTGGGCACCGTCTTCACTTCTGCTGGGGGGCTCTTCCTGTCCTGCACGGCGCCTTTGTCCTCTGCTGGCATTTTCCTGGGGAGAAGCACCACAAGGACACGGTTTAGAGGCACAGAAAGGCAGCCTGGGCTGAGCCAGCCACGGGGAAAAGAGTGGCTGGGCTGGATCTCTTTGGGAGAGCAAAGCCAGCATTTCCTGCCACAGGACTAAGAACCGAGCTCAGCTCCCCCACCCTGCTTCATTTAGGTCTAGATTAACTTTTTTTTTTGGGCTTTTCCTGCCCTGGCCTGGCTCAGGGCTCAGCTGCAGGGGTGCAAAAAGGAGCAGCGAGGAAACCTCACACAGCTGCAGAGGGATTTGGCTCCAGCACCCCAACTCCCCGACAATTTAGCAGCAATCCCATTTTTTTGGTGTTCCTACAGGAAGCCAGCCCTGAAATCCCCGGGCTGCTGCAGAAAGGGGAACACAGAAGACAGCAATTCTGTCACAGACATTTTCACAAGCCTGAGGGAGGTGACCACCCCCAGAGGTGACAACTGCCAGCCCAGCCAGAGTCCAACATCTGCAGCACAGCTGGGACCCTCCCCCAGCCCCCTGGTGCTCTTCTCTCTCTCTCTCCTGCCCAGCTCAGGGTGCTCCCCCCTCTCTCAGCCAGGCTCAGGCTGCCCCTGCCTCCTTCCTGCCAGCTTGGGGACAACTCCAGAGGTTCCAGTGCTGTCACCCCTGCACAGGGCACTGCTTGCTGCCCAGCCTGACCCTCAGAGGCTCCTCTGACCTGCAGGAGAAGGGATTTGGGGGCTGTGCTCATTGAGCACTCTGAGGAGAGCTCTTTACACCAAACTGGGCTATTTCTGCTCTTGCTTACGAAAGAATAACCCAGGACAGACAAAGCTGCCCGAGAGCCTGAAGAACAACACATCTCTGATCAATTCCCAGCTTCCTTTCCTCTGCCTCCCTGGCACAGCCCACTCCTGCTCTCCTCCTGGCCCCTTCCAGGCCAAGCTCTCAGGTGAGTTAGTGGGCTAAGGGAACAGCGAGATTAGTCAAGAGAACACCCAACAGAGGACACAGCACGAGCACCAGGGCACGAGGGACACAGCACACAACCAACACAAGAGTAAAGGTGGCCGTACTCGGTCTTTGCAGGGGCAGAGCTGTCTGCAGCAGCAGGCTCGGGGGCTTGCCCACCAGCCCCGCTGGCAGCAGGAGGAGTAGCAGTGCCAAGAGCTGCAAAAACATCCTTGGCAAGGTCAATGTCTGGTGGCTTGAAGGTCCCTTCGTCCATTTTAAAGTCCTCGTTCTGCGAGGGGTTGGCGGCGCTGCCCGAGGCAGCCTCGCTCTTCACGTTGCTCGGGTTCTTGGGGGTCTCTGCTGGGCTCTTCACTGTGCTGGGCTGCACAGGCTCCTTCTCGGGGCTCTTGGCCACCTCCTGCTTGGGCTCCGAGGGAGCTGCAGGGCTGGTGAGGCTGGCAGGGCTGGGGGCGGCCGGCTTGTTCCCGGCTTTGGCGGCGTCGGCCGCGGCGGCGCTGGGGCTGAGCACGGCCTGCCCCGGCAGGACACTTGAAGATAAATTACTGGTGGCCGGAGCAGAGCTGGGGGTGTCGCTGAGATCAACAAGAGGGGCCACTTTGGGGGTGGAGGAGGGCGGCGGCGACGACGCCGAGGCGGCGGCCGCGCCTTTGGCCGGGGTGGCCTGGCCGGGGCCCGCGGCGTCGGGAGCGGCCGCGGCCGGCGGGGCAATGCTGGAGGTCAGCGTGGTGGTCTCGCTGGTGGGGCTGTTCTGGGCAGTGGCAAAGGTTTCAGTGATAGTGTCAGAGTTAGTGGTGCCCGTGGTGACAGAAGGCAGCATGTCCTCCACGGTGGCCGCGGTGTCGGCGGGGTGCCTGCGAGGGGGACACGGGGACAAGAGAGAGAGAGAGAAAGAGAGAGAGAGAGAAAAAGAGAGAGAGAGACAATGAAGGCCCGAAACCACAGCAGGGAGAGGGGGCAGAGAGGGAGAGTGAGGACAGCACACACACGTGACATGGAGAGGGACTCAGGAGCAGAGACGTGCAGAGGTCACACATGCAAAGGGAGCGAGGCTGGGATGGCTGAGGATCATCAGGAAGAGAAAAAAGGCAAGAGGACGTGACCTGCAGGAATGGTTTGTCCACGTGGAGTGTTTGGGCTGAGGCAAATGGGATCCTGTCAGACTCTTCTCCCTACAGCTCTCCTCCCAGCCTGTCGCTCCTGACCTCTCCAGGCAACCCCCCGAGCCTGCAGCCCTGTGCCACCTGCCACCAACACAGCACGGCCCCAGCGCGGGACCCTGGGGTCCCCAGCCCCTCTCCTCGTCCTGTCCTGCTGCTGCAGCCTTGTCTGAAGGCCTGCACAGCCCCCCTCACACCTCAACTCCTTTCTCACACGCCCATGCAGACTCGGCTCTCTCTCAGAACGCTCGGCCTTGCTGTGACTCCACACCCAGGGCCCAGCTCCTGGGGAGGATCTCTCCCCACGGGTTCAGGCTCTCAGCCAGCACTGCTGGGACGGGGCTCGCTGCCAGCTGGGGCTGGTTTTGCTCTGGATCCCTTGCAGTGAGCCCGGACAGTGCTGGATCTCCACGCGGGACAGAGCCTTTCAGGAAACACTGCTTCCTTCCCCTTTCCCTTCCAGTGCTGGGAACAGCAACCACTGAAGCTCGAGAGGAGGCACTTCCTCACTGGCACGTGGAGATTTTACCTTTCTTCCTCTCTTCCTGCCCTAACTGGTGTTCCTGAGGGATTAGGGCAGCTGAGGGCAATGCAGTGACCCTGTGCTAGGGCTGCCTAAGGCCACATACTCTGGCTCTGTCAGCGGGGTGGTCTCGTTGGGCTCCGTGTGCTTCCCCCCATCGTGGTTGGGGGTCCTCTCCTCCTCCGTCCGCACCTCCACGATGGGCTCCTTGGACTCGTCCTTCCTGCAACGAGGGAACGGCGTGGGGAGTGATGGCTCCTCCTGCAAGGACAGCCTGCACACGGCCACAGCGGGACACGGGCACGGCGTCGCTCCTCCTTCCTTCCAGGCCCCAGCACAGAGCTCCGGGGGTGCCCAGCTCTGGGGTGACTGGGGTGTCCAGCACTGGGGTGACTGGGACATCCAGAACTGGGGTGTCCAGCACTGGAGTGACTGGGGTGCCCAGCACTGGGATGTCCAGCACTGGGGTGACTGGGATGTCCAGCACTGGGGTGTCCAGCACTGGGGTGACTGGGACATCCAGAACTGGGGTGTCCAGCACTGGGGTGACTGGGGTGTCCAGCACTGGGGTGACTGGGGTGCCCAGCACTGGGATGTCCAGCACTGGGGTAACTAGGGTGTCCAGCACTGGGGTGACTGGGATGTCCAGCACTGGGGTGTCCAGCACTGGGGTGTCCAGCACTGGGGTGACTGGGATGTCCAGCACTGGGGTGTCCAGCACTGGGGTGTCCAGCACTGGGGTGACTGGGATGTCAAGTACTGGGGTGTCCAGCACTGGGGTGTCCAGCACTGGGATGACTGGGACATCCAGAACTGGGATGTCCAGCACTGGGGTGACTGGGATGTCTAGCATTGGGGTGACTGGGATGTCCAGCACTGGGGTGACTGGGATGTCCAGAACTGGGGTGTCCACCACTGGGGTGTCCAGCACTGAGATGTCCAGCACTGGAATGTCCAGCACTGAAGCCACCTATTTGATGGCTACCAACAGAACGAGACAAAAACCCCAGGGGAACAACCCCAAAGCCACCTTCCTGCAAGCCCCACCAGAAGGGCAGCCCCCTCCCCACCGAGCTGAGGGCCCCCCCTCCCTGAGGCAGCTGCTGTGCTGGCAGTGGGGCACAGAGGGGGGGTCTGGGGGCAGTACTCACGAGAAGGCCGCCTTGCCCTCCTCCATGTCCTTGCCCTTGGCCCCCGGGCCGGATTTGCCGCACAGGTTGACGGCGATGCACATGAGCAGCCCGCACTTGTTCAGGAAGTAGCAGGTGACATCCACGGCCACCAGCAGCGCCACGAAGACCACCACGAGGATGCCAATGATGGCAGCAGTGCCCAGGCCCGAGGTAGGGCTAGTGCTGGCTTCAGAGACCAAGGGAGAGAAGAAGAGAAGGCGTTCGGGTTAAAATTTGGGGTTTTAGGGCTCAGATTTGGCCGCACTTAAGTTGCTTTTTTAGAAGTCCACCCACTGTACCAGCCCTGTGCAGCAACCAGTGCTTCACCCTACAGAGAATCTGCCTGAAAGGATGGCCCTGATGGGGCTTTCCCCACCCCTCTTGGGATAAAGCCTGGGAAGGGAACGGCAGAATCCCTGCTGTGCACACAGGGCAGGGCTCCTGCTTCCCTCCACCTCCTCCTCCTCCTCCTCAAGAGGAAGGTCCAGCGTGGCCCTGGCACTGCCCAGGCCTGGCCCAAGGAGCAGTGGAAGCAAAGGCCAGACTCTGCAGCAGGGTTTTTCCTGGTGGGATACGAATCACTGGGCCATGCTCAGTGCTGGTGAGCCCCTGAGGGGGTGAAACTGAGTTAAAGCCCTCCCTGGAGCTCAGGTGAGACCCAGCTCTGCAGGACCTGCTCGTGGCTGCCCAGCCTCTCACCACCCCAGCCCCTGGAGCCCCAAAGCCTTGAGCTCTGTGCTCTGCAGAACCCCCAGCAGAGCCCCTTGATCCCCCACCTGGACAGGTGAGAAGACCCTTCCCAGGGCTCCAGGCAGAGCCACAGCCTCTGCCATGCATTAGGCTGGTTAAAAACAGGAGGCAGAGAGGTGTTGTTTCATTCTGTGACCCCGAGACGGATCAAGGAATGCAGCTTGCAGCAGGACAAGTGCAGGAAAGCCTCTGTGAGGCACCCGAGTCACTCTGGGATCACAAGCCCAGCCCCTGGAGAGCAGAACGTTGTCCCACAGCCCAGCAAGCTGCACGGGGAGGTCAATTCACCATTCACCACCCTCTGGTGCCTGCAGGGAGTGAGGAGGGCAGGGATTTCCCCCTCTGGGTGTGTTCAGGATCCTTGGGTGGATGATTCAATAACTGAGGTGCTCCTGGAGCTGTGTCACACTCCCCATCCCCACCCCTCTGTGGGCAGGAGCTCCTGAGGGTGAGCCCAGGGGTCAGACCTCCCTCCAGAGCTGGAATATTCCCCTTCTGGAAAATTCCACTCACACCAGAGTGCTGCTCTTTGCCTCCTCTCCCCCCACCAGCTTTTCCAGGAGCTGTCACCCCCCCAAATTCCTGCTCTGACAGGCACAGACCCCTGTGCTCCCCCCAGAGCCCCAGGGAGAGCCCTGGGCAGGTACCGACCTCGCCCCTTGCCCTCCCCTCCAGCCCTGCCCTGCTCCCGTGCCCCAGGAGGAGGATGGAGGTGGGGGAACCAGGGCAGGCCTGCAGAGGAATGTCCCTGTCCTTGTGCTATTCTGAGATTTCACACCTCAGACAAGGAAACTGGGCCAAGGTAATTGCCTGCAATTTGGGTTTCTAGGCTGGGAAGGGAGCCCTGCAATTTGCAGGAACTTCCGAACCTTTTCCATGAGTTGTGGTTTCATAAATCCTAATTCATGGCATGGATTGATATTCCAAACCTTCCAGGGACTGGCAGTAAGGAAACATAATATAAAAATCCTCCACGGCCCCCTGGACTTGGGAGGCTCTTGGTGCTGCCTTTCTTTTTCCTTGTAAAGGAATTTTGCTGCTCCTACAAAATGCAGGAATCATAGTGGAGATTATTCTTTTCACAGACTGTCCCATCTGATTAAACTAAATTGATCTCCAAATACTTTGTAGAACCACTGCCTCCATCCTGTAGCTGGATTTATGTTGTATTTAATGAAACTAATATTTAGACATCCCTAAAGGGTTCGCTGGGGCCTAAAACAACTCTGTGTACAAAAGAAATGTATAAATAAATGGGCTGTGGAGCAGCTGCTCACACTGTGTGTATGAAATAAATGTAATAAATTGATGTTGGACTTTTTCTGATCTGATCCACATCCAACCCTTCCATTAATCCCCTTTTGCCATTCTCAGGACTAAGAGGAATAACATTTCCACCGGTTAAATAAGGAAACACAAACCATTAAAGAACTTCTGGAGTCCTTAATTCTAAAGAAGTGAAGAATTTATTAATTACAAATTAGGTTTTCCAATGGAAAATGAGCTTCCTGTGAGACTGGCTTTTCTAATCCCCCTCATTTTACAGTGCACAGGAAAACCACCCAGCAGTTTTAATTTCTGAACAAAAACTGCCCTGTCAGAGAGCTCAGCTGTGTCCTCCTAGGGGGGTCTCAGCTACACAAGGTCCAGGCACAGGCAAAGAGACAAAAAGGATGCAGAGAAGCAGGTGGGACTCGGGGCATTTCAAAGGTCCTACAGGATTTGGCAAAAGAAAGAAGGGCCAAAGCAAACAAAAATCCACTCTGTGCACCCCAGAGCAGCTCTCTGTTCCCAGTGGGTGCCAACTGCTCCCAGGTGGGAGCTCCCTTTGCAGGAGCTTTCACAGGGCTGCTCCCTCAGGCAGTGCCCAGCTCAGCCTGGGGACAAGGACCCTGCCCTGCCAGCGTGCCCAGCTCTGCCAGGGACAGAGATCCCCGTCCCACCCCCTGGGAGTGAGCTCACAGCAGCCTGGGGAGCTGGCCTGGGGCAGGGAATGGGATTTCCCAGAGCTGCCCTGAATTCCTGGGCATTGTGGCCTCAGAGCTCTGTTCCTTCAGGCTCTGCTGCTTCCCTGGGAATGTCAGGGGATGGTGAAACCCCAGAACGGTCTGGGGTGGAAGGGACCTTCAATCCCATCCACCCCACACCCCTGCCATGTCCAGGGACACCTTCCACTGCCCCAGGCTGCTCCAAGCTCCATCCAGCCTGGCCTTGGGCACTGCCAGGAACCCAGGGGCAGCCACAGCTGCTCTGGGATTCCCAGCCCAGCCCCTCCCCACCTTCACAAGGAAGAATTCCTTCTCAAGATCCCACCTAACCCTGCCCTCTGGCAGTTTGAAGCCATTCCCCCATCCCTTGGCAATAATCCCTCTCCCCTTTTCCTGCCAGCTCCTGCAAGGGGCACTTAGGTCACCCCAAAGCTTCTCCTCTCCAGGCTGAACACAGAGTGACACCAAAATCCTCTTTCCTGGAGTAAATCACACCCCTGCCCTTACTGCCACCCCACCCCAGCAGCTCCAAGAGTCAGGAGAAGCTGGTTTTAAAACCTTTTAGATAAAACCTTCTTTTCATCCCCCAGAACCTCGGAGGTGCAGACACCTGCAGCTGCTCCTGGTGGAGCAGGACATTCCCAAACCTTCCTGCCCATGAAAAGAGCCAAACAATGCTCTGAGAAACAGCTCTGGGAATGGAGAGACTTCAACAAACTGTGGGAATGCTGCAAGGCTCTGCAGCCCTTCACACACACACACAGGAGCTGCAGGTGCCTGTGCCATGAAAATCCCAGTGGTTGAGCATCTTCTGCTTCCAGACCTGAATCTCTGCCTCTTCTCTGAGCTGGCTTTTCTAAAAACTCTATTTAAATGTAATTTTACTCACATCAAGGCCTGAGACCCTGAACATGAGGCCTCAAGGGCCTGACAGATCTCTGATACAAATCTCTGCAGCTCTGTGTTACAAACCTGCACAAATTAGTGCTAAAAGCCCCAGTCATGCTCCTTATTTTAACCAAGAGAAAGGAAGAAGCTCTTTCTGCCATTGTTCCATGCTGGCTGGGCTCCTGATGGCTGTGGAGTTTGGGATTCATTTCAGCCACATGAAGGATGTCCCAGCTGCTTGCCAGGGACACAGAGAATCCTCCCCTGGCCTCAGCCCCTCTCCTGGGACAGAACCCCCTCCCCACAGGTGCTGCTCTCTCTCCACACCAAGCACGCAAAGTTACAGAGATCATTTCAATAATTGTGGTTTTGGTGAGAAACATCTCAGCCTCAGGCAGGGACCTCCCTCTGTGGATAAGGGGAAACCCACAAAAAGCTGATCCCGGATCTACAATGAGCTCAATTAATCCAGTTAAGAGGGGAAGTCACACCGTTTTTTAGTATCAGGATTATTTTGCTGCACTTCAGCAAACTCCAAAGCTCTAACAAAGTGTCTACACTCTACAACACTGGAAATGAGGGGGTTCTGTTAAAAAAAAAAAAAAAAAAAGAAACCCACAGGCTTTTGTGTGTGACATCTGCCCCAAGTTTGCATTCACAACCCAGACAGAAAAGTTCCCAGCTCCTAAAGAACGAGGTCTGAACCAGCACAGCAGAGCAGGAAAGGCAGAGTCAGACACGAGTGAGGGCAGGATTTTGTTTGTCCCTGGGAGAATCCTGTCAGGAAGATGAACCCCACCCAGCTGAGAGGGTTTGAGACATTCTGGACAGACAATTCAAGGGAGAGAACCTTGATTTTAGGAGAGCATCAGGGGGGATGGATTTCCTATCCCAGTGGATTTCCTATCACAAAAAATTCATTGAGGTTGTTGTGTCGGGTTTTTTTGGTGGGGTTTTTGTTTGGTTTTTTTTTTTGGGTGGGGAGTTCTGTTGTTTTTTTTTTTTTTGTTTTTCAAAGAAGCAATGCAAAAAATCACGTGAATTTTGTTCAAGGCAGTTCCCAGGATTTGATACCCAAGATTTGACACCCAGCAGTTCAGCCCATGGATGAATCCTGTCACACGCTCCGTTAACCAGGAGGATTATTAAAGATCAGCAACAACAACTCTGCTGCTCTGCTGACTCGAGCCAAGCTAAGATTTCCTGTTAGAAGAGCAAGGAGAGGGAGCTGTGTGCCAACACAGCAGTGGAAATCCAGGGGGTTAGAGAAGCCCTGGCAATGTGTGTGTCCATGGGCTGTGCCCAGCTCCACCGTGGGCCAGGAGCAATCTGCACGCCAGGGAGGGACAAGGAGGAGAAGAAGGAAAAGCAGCAGTGCCCCCAGTGTGATCCCAGCAGATGTTTATGGTCAGAGCAGCACGGCAGGAAAACCTTCCAGACATTTGAATCCACATGCAAAAGCCCCCAGAGACATCTGGGCAATCAGCAGGATGGTCTCTGACAAATCTTCTCTTTCTTTTTACAGTCTGTGGGCTTGGGTTTGTGGATGGGGCCTCCTTCTGCACAAGATCAGCACCAGATGTGCAGAGAAATCAGTAAAAAGCAGGATCTTAAAGGCTTTCAACATTGCACCTTCCTTTGATGAAAACAGCAAGCAAACAACACAAAAAAAAAATCTTTCTTTACATCCATTTAAAAGGGCAAATTCATTACAACAAAAAAAAAAAAAGTTAAAGAGAAAAATCTTGGCTTAAACCTTTTTTCCTTGTTACAAAATACTGACTCTTTCAAATTAAACATTTTTTTAAGTGTTCTGTGTTTGTTTCTTTCTTTTTTTTTTTTTTTCCTCTGAACTGACACAGTCCTCTGAAGCAAAGTTATCTCCTTTCACACCTTGGTGGCAACCCAGGCCTTCCCAAGCAAATATTGCTTTATTTGACTCTTTTTTTTTTTTTTTTGAAAGTTTCTAACAGAGCAAAAGCAGAGTCACTGCAGAAAGAAGCAATGAGACAAAGGAGGACGACGTTGATGGACTTCCCAAGGTCGCTGCAGGTGCCAGACAATGGTTCCCAGGAGGGGGGAATATGGTTGTTTTAAAAACAAATTTGGTGCATGTGGCAAGCGTGGATGTTCCCCGTGAGATCCAAGGTGACCATGGATGACAGACATAGGAAAGGAATTGGGGGAAAAGGGAGAGGGGAGGGAAAGAAAGGAAGAGAGGAAGAAAAAAAAAGAAAGAAAAAGAGGGGGAGAGAGAGAGAGAGAGAGAGAAAGAGAGAGAAAAATAGATAAAAAAAATTAGGTCATAAATACAGAAAACATAAGAATCAAAGGTTTACTTAATCTCGTAAATTAAAGTGGCTCAGGGTTCAAGGAGCAGCACATTCACCACAAAAGGGGCAGAAGCTCAGCAAAGCCCAAAGCTGCAGAGCAGGGTCCAAGGCAGGGGGGTGGGGTTTGCAAGCAAATGAGATTAAAATGATGGGACAGAAGGGGCTCAGCGAGACACGGGGAGATGGAGTCTGAGAGCACAACGCTGCCTCCAACAGGGAAAAAAGGAAGACAAGAAAAGCTTTGGTGCAGCAGAGAATCCACCTGCCTGTCCAAACCCTTCCCCAAAGCCTGGATAAAAAAATCCACATTATCCTGAAGGAGCATCCTCTGACTTTGCCGTTCAGCCTCCCAGCTGCTTGGCAGCCACTCCAATGCCAGTGTGATGATTGTTATTATTATTGTTGTTGTTATTATTACTGAAAATAACACCCTTATCCTTCCAGCCACTCAGGACTCTGCACAGGTGAGGGGAACAAAGGGCTCCACACAATAAATGCACATTTTCCTGCATTTGCTGTCAGGCACAGCACAATTCCTGCTACAGCACTGCCTGTGACTCCTGCACAGCTCATTCTGAGATCAAAGCACAGAAATGCCACGGGGACAACAAGGAAAGGAAAGGAAAGGAACACACAGAGCCTCTTCCCTGCTGCAGTTTGGCAATAAAACCTGTGGGGCTGCACGGCAGAGGAAAAACCAACCTGGCCCTGGGAATATTCTCCTCTTTCAGTCTGGGCACCAGGGAACGCCTTGGGAGGCCAAAATGACAAAAACCCGGGAGGAAGAGTCACAAAGCCAGCAAAAGCCTTGTCACAGAGAGTCCCAAAGGCAGCAGTAGCCGTGGCACTGCACAAGGACACAGCACGTTCTGAGGACCACCTGAATTCCAGCTCCTGGGGCAACCCTGCACGCCCAAAAACTGCTTTTCCACGTGCAACGTTTGAGTGGCAGCCTCAGATCCCGGCTCCTCCTGGGCTTCACACCAAGCTAAGCAAGGAATAACTTCAGAGAGGCCAGAGAAGTTTCACCCCTGGTAACAAACTGGCTTGTCCCTGTTTTTTAAAGGGTTCCTGCTCATGTTACATGGATTTAAAGGGATCAGAGGGGGAGCAAGGGTTAGAGCTGTTGAGAATGAGAACCACAGAGTGAGATGTTTAATGAGTTACTGAGGGTCCTTCCACCCAAAACTACGCCTTTTCAAGCACCCCCAGGCTCTCCTTTGGCCCATCTCCCTCCTCCTCACTGCCAGTCCCACTTTTCCCACTTTTTCACCCATTTCTGTGCTCAACAACGAGACCTGCCTCAGCCAAGGGGGACTGCAGCATTCCCACAAGGTCTGAGCTGCTCCCTCCAGCCAGGGAATGGGCTCAGGGGAGCAGGGCAGGGACTGAATTCTCGGGGAAAGACTGAAGGGAACTCTCTGCTTTCAAGAGAAAACACGAGACACAATGAAATCCTTCAGGACGGGCTGGCAGCACCAACCCTGCCTGTGCAGGGAGGCCTTGACTCAGCATCCCTGTCTTTAACCAGCACAGCTTCAGTTTACAGCTACTCCAGCCATCCCATCCTCAGGTTCTGGTTGCTTTGTGTGGGTTTCCCCTCTCCTTTTTTTGAATGTCCACATGTAGAAATGAAATCCTAACTGTCCTTTCAACAGATTGCCACAAACTGCTCAGCTGCAGTTTCCCAGCTGGGAGTTCTGCTTGGCTTTTGCAGTAGCTGTCCTTATCCCTCACTTTATGAGCACACTAATAAGTACAGTCTGTCTTAAGAGCTTCCAGCAGCATCCTGAAGTTATCCTTTGAGTTATTTTTTCCTAATCTCCTCCTCAACACTGAATCGTTGCTGTTTGAAAATTACTGTCATTTGGTGATTTGAATTGAAAAATGCTCAGAGAGAGATTTTCACTGCCTTCTCATCCGACTGCCAGCAAACTCCTGATGCCTTTACTCCTCCAGAGATGGACAAGCAGGCAGGAAGGAGATTTGGGAGACCTGCCTTGTGAAAAGCATCCCCCTGCAGAGCTGGAGGGCCTGCTGGGGTCTAAAAGGGGAATTCCACCTTCTGCTCTCAGAAAGCTTTTCCTACCCCACACAAGGAGCCAGCATCCCCTGGGAACAGCCAGGCAGGGGTTTGCCACAGGGAGCGCTCCCACATACCTGCCACAAGGTACGCACGCAGCCACAACCCCTCAGCTTCGGATGGGGCAACCAACCACGAGAGGATGGGCTTCAAGCAAGCGAGCTCTGGGGGTTACTGGGGCACATTAGGGCAGCTCCGGGGCATTAATGGGCAGCAGAGCCCGGGGAGGGGGGCAGAGCAGCAGTACCTGGGATGACGGTGGGCTGGGCTGAGGTGCGGAAGGCGTAGTGGGCAGGCTTGGACTTGCCCTGCTGGTTCTCGGCCACCACGTACACCTCGTAGTCGGCGTTCCAGTCCAGGGACTTCAGCATCACGTGGTCACTGCCCGACGGCAGCCGGATCTCGGGCTTCCACTCCGAGGAGTGCTTCTGCAGGAGGGCACAGGGGATGCTGTCAGGGCAGCGCAGCACTGGCTCACGGAGGGCTGAGCAATCTGCCTTTACTCTGCTTTTATACACAAGGGGAATCCCACTTGTCTGTAAAAGGGAATTTATTAGAAGGCTTTCAAAGGACGCACCTTGGGTACAATTCCACGATTCAGGCAGATTTAACTGGTCCTCTTGTCGCCCTGATTTTTTAAGATTTTCTAAAGCCTTCTTTTAGCAAACTTTCTCATACACTTTCTGTAAATAACTTATTGTTTTGCATTCCTTCATAGAGGCAGAGAAGTGATGGACTGGTGGTTGGGCCAGTGTCGTTGGAGAGGTGGCACGCTCACCCTCCAATCCACTGGCACCTTTGGAAAACTATAAATCCTGGAGTCAGAAAATAAACTTGCCTTTTTTTTTACCTTTACAATAGCAGTGGCTCACGTGGTGCTTTCTCATGTCCTATACAACATCCTCTAATTCAAACACCGTCACTAATTGGCTAATTAAAAAACTACTCTTTGGTAAAGAAATCTCTCTAACACATTCTGCGTGTTCACAATACCAGGTGCAGCAAGTTAAGGTAGGAATGGTTTTTCATTCTTTTCTCTGATCTCCTCACAGCCTTTCCCCAGCACGATGCCTGGGGAAAGTTGTGTTTCTCTCTGTGGCCAGAGAGCTGCTGCCACCCAGGTGATGCTTTAAGGTTGGGCTTTGGTGTTTTCCAGACCCTTACTGCATCACTCTGGAATGGGAATGCTGCAGCCCAGGCCTGGCCTGGCGGGCTGCAGGTGAGAGCTGCCAGTGCTGTCTGGGTGTTCAGCCTGGAGTGGGTTTAACAGCTCTAAAGATAAAGAAAAACCACAGTCCAGAGAACTCCTCTGCCTCAGAACTTCAGCTAGGTTTTAGTTAAACTTCAGCTAACTTTTAGTTAGCTAAAAACCAACTAAAAGCAAAGGAGAGCTCTGTCCTGCTGTCTGTCTGTCTGCAGACAGGGATGTGGAGGGGCGAGTTCACTTCATATCAAGTGTCAGCAGCTCTCCTCACAGCTCAGGCACACAGAACAATCCTTCTCCAGCCCCAGAACCAAGGACATCGCTGCAGCTTCAGCCCCAAAAGTGCAAACAGCAGGGAATGGAGGGGAGCAAACTGGGAGGATGGGACTGCAGCACCTGGAGCTGGAATTGGACAATTAACCCAATATGGAAATGGACCAGAACTTATAAAAGCGTCAAAACTCGTGACCTTGGGTGGAGCCACAGCTGGGCTCTTGTACAGCCCGAGGTGTGTCCTTTAAAAGCCTTTTAACAAACCCCTGCTTTATTCCTTTAGCTCTGGCCAGCCTCTGCAGCCTCTCAAGGCATCACAGGGGACAGGGTCAGGGGCACCCCACGGGCTCAGCAGCGCTGTCACCCCACACAGACACCCCCAAAGGGTGTCACAGGATGGGGCCAGGCTCTGGTGGATGTCACAGGCCACCAACTAAAACACAGCAAGTTCCACCCCAGTATGAGGAAGAATTCCTTCCCATGGAGGGTGGCAGAGCTCTGGGACAGGCACCCACGGAAGGTTTCCCTCTCTGGAGACATCCCAAAGCCACCTGGATGTGTCCCTGTGATTGGGTGAAATCCAGAGCTCCCTCCAACCCCAGCTGTTCTGGGATTCACTGGAACCATCACATGCTGCTGGGTGGAGAGGGTGAGATGCCAAAGCAGCCTCTCTCCTGCCCAGAACCCTGCTTCCTGAGAAGGAATCCCTCCTCTCGTGCTGCCCCAGCGCTACACCATTTCCAGAGGGCAAAAGCCACAAGTTCTGCCCCTGCAAAAGTGCTCCTTCACATCTCAGCACGTCACATTTCAACCACCTGAGTGACAGAGATCTCTCTCCTCAGCCCAGCCCCTCCCAGAGCCCAGGGAGGCCGAGCAGCCCGGGCTGAGCCACACTTACAGCTTTGTACTTGATCAGGTAGTGCCTGATCGGGGAGCCCCCGTCGTCCTGCTTGATGACGTTCACTTTGATGGAGTTGCCATCTTCTCCTATGTGACCTTCCAGCTTGGGGGCGCTGGGTTCCCCTGCAACAACGGGGCATTCAGGGTTATTTGTGGGGGGAAAAAAAAAAAAAAAGGCATTATCAAGGAAAAAGTGCTCATAAAAAAATCAGAAGAATACTTCATTGTCCTCAGCTCAGGGCATGAGCTGACCCAGACGCAGAGGACACCGTGTGTCTGAGCTAAATATTTGCCACACCCGAGTATTTCTTGCATTTGAAACACCAAATTTCCATTTTTGCGTGTGCTGGAAGGGAGTCAGAGTGAAAGAGATCCCCTCTCCCCCAAGAAAATCCCAAGGCAATGAGCAATTCCTTGTAGGAACTGCTGTGGAACACCTGGCAAACATCAGGAAGGGCTCTGGCTGCTCCTGTGGGATGGCATGCACAGAGCACCACTGAAAAGGACCTTGTGCCTCTCAGACACACCCAGGTCCACACCCTGAACTTGTTTAGGGGTTTTAGGGTTGCTGGAGCACATAAATGAATGTGAAAACACCTGAACAGAAGCCCAGAGCACATCCCCCCACTCAGCCTGCACTGGTGGAACTCCAGGGCATACTGGAGAGAAATTCAGAGAAAGCCCTTCACTTTTCTGCAACACCCATTTTCAGGAGAAAAAGGCTTTCATTTCCCAGACTGCAGCCCTGCCACCAGCAGGAAATGGAAATGTCCCTTCCTCCTGCAGGCCACACTGATTTCCAACCCCACCCCTGCAACCCACAGCTCCCAAACTGCTTTTCCCACCCAGCTCCTCAATTCCTCCATCCATGCCACGGCAGGATCCCAGTCCCACCCTGCACCTCTGCTAAAAAAGCCAAATACAGAAGGTCTGACTGCAGATTTGCACCCCTGGATTTGTGTCCAGCTCCTCGTGGACAGCACAGGCACTCCTGAGAGGCCACAGGAAGGTTCATCTCCCAGCCTCCTTCAAAAGTTCATCTTCAGAAGGAATCTGAAGCCCTTTCCCCTCCCTCCTCCCTTTCAAAGGAAATTTTTTGGTGAAACACCAATGGAAAACTGCAAGACCTGGGCTGAAACCGTGATTTCAGATGAATTCCATGCTCTTGCACTGTTCCAAGAAGGGAAGCAATCACACTCCAGGAGTGTGGGACACACACATTTGTGTTTAACCACACAGCAACTCCTCTGACGGATGCAAACAGAAACCACTCCTTTTTTCCAGGTTATGTTTTGCTTTTCCAAATCCTTTCCTCTGCCTTTATCCCCACTGCAAGGCTCCCACACCCCCTGGACGTGCCAGATGTGCATTCCACCCTGGGCCAGCTTTCTCAGTGCTCACTGAACATGAGAAGGTGACACAGGTGTGGTTTAAGGCACGGATAAACAGGGAAAGCCCATCCTCGCCTGGGCACATTGAACATATCAGTTAAACCAGCAATGACATTTCTTCCTCAATCCCAAAAGACAAACACCACCACAAAGCCCCTGCTTTTGACTGTGGAGCTGCCTGGCAGGAGCTACTCTGCACTAATTGTCCTGGTTAATCACCAGGAAGTCCCAGAAGCAAAAGCCTGGTGCTGTCACCCTGAGCCCCAGGCAGGTCCCGGGAGCAGCAGGGGCAGCCCTGGCTCTGCTCTGGCTGAGCCCTGCCCGAGCAGCTGGGCTGAATTCTCAGTGTTTGTGGCAGAGGGACAGAAGGAGAGCAGCATCTCCTGGGTCCTTCCCCACTCCCCCAGTCTCAGAGACCATCAGTGATGAGCACAGAGACCCTCAAGTGCTGAGGGAACACTGCACTTACAGAATCTGACCTTTCATCTAACACAGCCTGCATTTTTTTCCCAGTGATTGAGCACTGAGACTAATAGGAATATCCTTTGAAAATATGCTTATTCTTGATTTCAAATGTCAGAGATGCTGCTGTACTTTACACACAGCCATTCCCATGATTAATTATCTGCTCTGCTGAAACTTTTCTTCCTTTTCTTCACTTTGAATTATCTAATTTCTAGCTCCTGATCCACTCCTTCCTCCCCCAACAGTTTAAATTCATTTCAGCTTTGAGAAACATTTCTCTTCAAAGAAAAGAACACTCCTAAGTGCTGAAAACCAACAGGTGGAGCAGTGCAAGCCCTGGTAAGGCATCGTTTTCCCTCCAGAAATACATATTTATTTCATTTATCTCAAGCAGCTGGATGCAATCCAGACACAGGGCTGTAAAATGAAAACTGGGTTAGTGTGTCAAACAGAGGAGGAAGAAGTTTAGTGGGAAAAGTTTAGTCCAGCAGAATCAGCAACCCTACAATGAGTGAAAATGTGAGTAGCTGGAGAGAGAAGGTGGTCAGCAGGAGCTCAGAGGAGGACTCATGCTCAGACATGCACGGGGGCTGCAAAGCAGAACAGCATCACGGGGGTGCTCCATGCCAGGGCAGCTCCTGCCAATGCAGGGCAGAAACCAGCCTGTCCCTCCCTCCTCAGAGCCCTCCCCAGCCTTGCAACACGGGAATCCTTGAGGGACCCCACGTGCTGCTGCTGCTGCTGCTTGGCTGGGTGAGAGCCAGCAGCTCCACAGAGCCCAGCTTTCCTCTCTTTGATCACCAAAGATCTGATTCCAGCCCTCCCTGGGCAGGAGGATGCAGGACCTCGTGCTCCCAGTGACGATGCTGAGGGGTTGAGGCTGATGCTCCAACTCCCCCCAGGACACTCAGCCAAGGAGGAAAGGCCCCAGACAGGTCTTCAGCTGTGAGAGGAGCAGCCTTTGCTGTGCTGGGACTCAGGACAGCCCAGGCCTGCAGTGCCCCTGCCAGGGGCAGCTCAGCCATCCCTCCCCTGGGCTCCACACGAACCCAGGGGGAGTCTGAGCAAGGAAATGAGGACTTTTCTCCAGGCTCCCAAAGCCTGGAGGGCTTCCCAGAGCTGCTGGTGGCAGGGGAGCTGAGGGCAGTGCTCTGAGCCGTTGCATTTCCAATTGAATTTTCACCCACTCCCTGCTAAGCCATCAGCACACTGATCATCTGCTGCTGCAGGGAAGCAGGAAATGTTTCCTGGTATCCTCTCAACCCTTTGGTTTCTATTCAGGGCTTCCTTGCCCTAACACTGGTCTGCTGGATTGCAGAAATTTTTGGTTTTATTGTGTTTTTCAGAGGGTGCCACGAGCACCGGGAGTGGGTGCAACTTGAGGTGGGGAGAAAGGAGAAAATGAAAGATCACTGAGGTTAAATCCTTGCCCAGCTGGCAGCAAGGAAAGGTCCTGCATCCTCCCTGTGCTCAGAGAGCAAACCTGGAGAATTCTGCAGCAGAGGAACGAGGAAAGGGCTGATTTCTGCAATCTCTGAGCACCACGGAACCAGGACTGGGAACAGACACCAGGGAGAGCCTCCAGGAGAGGCAAAAACACAGAGAAAGAACAGGCTGGGGGTCGGGGTGCACACGAGGGGAGCAAACACCAGCAGCAGAAATAAGGAACAAGACCAGAACGTGCAGAAACGAGACAGGCACGTCTCCCATCCTGCTGGGAGTCCAGCAGAGAGGGAAGAGAGCAGGACAGGGCTCTTCTGTGCATGCAGTCATGTGGGAAGGTTACTGGTGTTAGTTCTGTTTTCCTGGCAAACCCCAGCCTAAATCCTTTCCTGGGGGTGGTCCCAGACCAAAAGGTGATTCCAGAAGTCCTGGATTGTAAAAAGCCAATTCCTCCCTGGTTCTCACAACTCCTCCTTTGGCCGGGGCAGCAGAAGAGCAGGAGCTCCCCTCCCTCCCCCCGCCGAGGCTGTGCTCAGAGCAAATGTGGGAAGGCCAGCGCTGCAGGAACTGCTCTGCACCACCCCACGCTCTGCTGCAGCTGCCTCCATCTCCAGGAAGCGCCTGGCTCAATCATTTGCCTCTTGGTTTGCTGGGGATCAGCAGCTCCTGTGGAAAGTGAAAGCCTTGCCAGGCCCCCAGGGACTCGCTGGGAGGAACGAGGCAGGAGAAACTCCACAGCACCTCTGGTGAGAGCTGTGTGAGGTCTGGCTCCCACCACGGACTCTGTGTGTGCTATTTCACAGGATTTATAGGCAGAGTTTTGTACAGAGAGAGGATTTAAAACAGCATTTTATAGAGAGGGTATTTCATAACACAGCGCTCATTCCAGCTATGCTTAAGTTCTACTCACAATAAAGAGGAAATGATTTCTTAAATCAAATTGTGACATACGCCAAATAATCAGATCTCAGAGAATTCAGGATTATTTTGGAAGGCTACTAAACATGTACAGTGTGGCTGTGTGCACATATCCCAATATAAATGTGTATTTTATAGGGTCAAAATGCTGCTAAAGCAACAGGAGAGAGGGTGCTCCCAGAATGTGAGCCCTGATTTCCCATCAAATTCCAGTCTGTGCTTGGTACCACAGACAGGCAAAAGGATTTTGGTGTTCATTCCAGAGGTTTTTTAGCACCTTCCTAGGACAGTTCCTTGCTGGACTCTGAGAATGAAGAAGCAAATGACTGAGCCAGGTGATTTTTTTTGGTTTTTTTTTTTTCCTGTTTTCCCTCCAAATTTTTTCCAGCTCAACGCAGAGGACTGAAGTCGAGTTCTTCCCATGCAGACAGTGACGAGCAACTCCTCCAAAAAGGCTCGGTGGGATTTTTATTTTTTGGAATTTGGAGATCCCGGAGGGGAATCCTCACCCCAAAAATCTAGGCAACCAATCAGAACAAAGTATTTTACCTTCTGTTCACCAGCGAGGACGACATCATCAGCACCATGCAAGCCACATGACAAATTCACATGATACGCACGCACATGAGTTTGGTTGAAAGGAAAGTGGAGGAGGTCACATGGAAAATACAAAAAAATTAAAAAACTGATGTAAACAATGGGCAAGGGAAAAAAATCAACAACAGAATTACAGAGTAAATAAAAATAGGAGCAAAATTAAATTAGCCAGCATATATCAGAAACACTGGGATGGGGGACAGTAAAACCGCCTGGAAAATAAGAATATTAAATCACAGCAAGCACTGAGTTATGGCCTTGTGTTAGGCACAGCTGCGTCACTGCTTAGTCATACAAAGAACAAAAGGGACAAAAATCATTGTAGTGTGTGCCAGGACTGCTGGAGGAATCCACAAAACTGCTGGGAAGAAAAAGGGAATATTGTTATTGCAAGGCAGCGGGGGTGCAAGGGTCACAACCAGCCCAAAAGGAGGACAAACCGTGGCACCCCACACTGCTGTGTGCTCCCTCTGCAGCACAAACGTGCCCCTCAACAGCAACTGCAGGAGAGAAAACGCTGCTGAGGGGAGCACGGCCCAGGGGCTTGTCCATCAGGAGCTGCAGCTGGACGGGCTCGGCAGCGGCACCGAGGGGCTGGATGGGCCAGGGGGGCTCTGCCAGCCAGGACAGGAATCCCTCACCAACGGGGCCCAGGGAAGGCAGCAGCTGCTGGGAGAGATGAGGCAGTGCAGGGACAGTGGCAGGGAATGAGGGAAGATCAGCTGCCAGCCCAGAGCACGGCGCTGAGTCCAAATTCCCTTCCCAAATCACTCCAAAACTCGCATTTCTCACTTGTGCCTCTGTCTCATCCTAATGAGGCTACTCCACGGTGCTCTGGTAGTTCCCTGTTAATTTGATGTATAGAGAATTAAACCCTTAATCTTTTGGGTGCTTGTCTCTGACAAGATTAAGGACAAACCATTACTGGGGAAAAAACTGATGGCACAGAATGTAAAATCCATTTGTTACAGCCAAGCTCTCAATCCATTCTCGTTAAACACAAGCTCACAGAACTCTGGGCACTGTGAAGGAGGGAGGTTTAAGAGTTGCTCTGAGGTTGCCTGGAAGGAAGATCCCTGTCTTCTGGTCAGGCAGAAACCTCTCCCAAACTGCAGTAAACTCAATATAACCTGAGATTTCAAACCAGGCAAGAGAGGCGGCCTGTCCTCATGAGAGGAGCAGATCAAGGGCAGAGCTAGCAGCATAAATAGAATAAAATGGTTTGGGTTGGAAGGAACCTTAAAGATTCTCCAGTCCTAGGCAGGGTCACTTTCCACTAGAGCAGGTTGCTCCAAGCCCCCTCCAACCTGAAAAAAAATCCCCTTGTTCAAGTGAGCTCAACCACTGCAAGGCAAAACAGGTCCCAGAGCTGAGAGAGCTGCAAGAAAAACGTCAAAACTGGTACAGAACTATTTCCTGGAGCGACCTCAGAGGGTTAAATCCGAGGAGAGACATTCCTAAACCTCCTCCATGCCTACAGCCATCTCCCAGGTGCCACTGAGCCCACCGAGCCCACAGCCAAAAAGCCCAAAAGTGGAGAGAGCCCTGCAGCCTCATCAGCTTTCTGTGCCTGCCTCCGTGGTGCCAGGGGGCAGCTCTCATTCCCTAATTGCTGCTGGTTTCATTCACTGAGCCCCCGAGGGGAGGCCAGGAGAGAGCACAGATCACTCCCAGCAGCAGCAGTAATTAAATGATGCACAGCTAGAGGAGCATCTGCCCCGTGCCACTGCCCTTTCTCTGCTGCTGAATTTCTCATTTTCACAGGCTGCAGCACAGCCCAGCATACCAATGTGGGCAGTGCTTGCAGAAAGGCAGTGTACACACAAATAACAGCTCTGCTCCTGCTCACAGCCTGAACCCCAGTGCAGGGCAGAAGGGAAACTTTCCCCCTCCTCCTCCTCCTCCTCCTCCTCCTCCTCCTCCTCCTCCTCCTCCTCAACACACAGTCCCCACGCCAACAAAACTGTGGAAAATGTTTATCATTAATTAGCTCTTAGGAGCTTTTCTGGGTAAAGATTGTTTTTTTTTAAGAACAAACTGTTCTGTAAAACGTGAACCCAACGTTTTCCCTCCAAGGGGAGCTGTGTCAAGCCCACACAGGAACAGCCAGCTGATGAATAAAGGATGAGTAGCAGAGCCTGCCCTTCGTCCTCTCCAGCCCATCCTCCAAGGCTGACAGGAGTGAAAAGGTCTCTTCAGCCCCTGAGTGCATCAGGGATTGGGGTTTGGCACTTTGGAAATAAAAATTACTGCACAAGGAGCACGCTGCTGGTGGCCACTGGCAGGTAAAGGACATTTAAAGGCACCTGTAAGACCATGAAACGTGCCAGTCATAAATGCATTCATTATAATTAATTATAAATTCATTTGACTGGCCACACTCTCCTCTCCCTCCATCCCAACCCCCAAGATCATCCCACACTTCATGCTCTGAGTGTTTTCCATTCAGAAAACCACTTCTCAGCCCCCTCAGGTAAATCCTTCAGTCACCTCACATTCCACACACACACTTCTTATTATTGCAAGTCACAAGAAGAGCATTTGGCTTGGCAGGGATCATTAGTTATTCAAAACACACACATGCACCAGGTAAACCACATCTTCACTCAGTGTTTTTCTTCTCCCCTGACCACCCAGCCAAGGGAGTCTGAATCCAGTCCCCACCTCAGATCTGGAATTTTCTGGAAGCCTGAGGTGTCTTTTAAGGCAAGCAGGGCTCTGGGATCTCTCCTGCAGGGTATTTTACCTCCTCATTTGCATCTTCTTCCAGCATCCAATACCCCTACTTTTAATATCAACTGTATCTCCCTATATTCAAAGCAAACAGAGCAAGGCAGGGCAGCAAGGAAATCATTTAATGCACATCCCTTTTGCAAAGGCAGCTTTAACACAAAAACGGGGAGGGCGAAAGGAAAGCATTCCTCTTTCTCCTTCTCTCCCTCTCTGTGCTTTTTCTAAACCTCTCATTCCCATTCTTCAGGGGGAAGAGGGGGAAGAGTGCAGCGTGCTGGGATCTGAACATGCTCACCCAGCTCTCTGCTGGCACCACAGAGCCCAGGCTGCCCCAGAGCCCGGCCATCCCCGGGCTCCAGCACACCCCAGGCAGGGGCAGCAGCCCCAGGTACTCACCCGGTGCCGCGGGGCTGGGGGATGCAGCGGGAGGGGGGGTTGCTATGGAAACAGAAGGATGCACAGGGCACGGTCAGGGAACCACGGCTGACAGCAGGGAAACAGAGCAGCTTTAAGAGGAGGGGACTGAGGGGGGCAGGCAGCCGCGGTGGCAGGGCTGTGTCACCCACGCAGGCTGCAGGAATCCTGCCCTGCCAAGCCCTGCTGCAGGGAGGGGGGTCCTGGAGCCCCAGGGCCCTCCTGCCCTGAGGCTTTGCCAATCCCCAAGAGTTCTGAAGCTCCAAATCCCCATTTTTGCCCCCTTTTGGCCCCACCCTGCCCATTAATGGAACATTTGGGAGGCCTCTAAGGGCAGCTCCTGAGGAGATCTGAGCCCCTGCTTGTTCCCACCTCCCTGCAGGACACCCAGGAACACAGAGAGAGGAGGAAACCAGGGCTAAGAACCCTAAAAATGTGAACACTTCGGGAAAGAGATGAGTTTGGAGAGAAGCCTGCACTGCCCAGAGCACAGACTGGGCCAGCACTGACACCAGGACTTCCAGGGCAGAAGGACAAGGAATGTCTTTGCTCCAAAAGTCCTGGGAAGAACCCAGCAGGAGGGACAGAGGCTGGGAGGGATTTCTCTGTTAGTCCCCACAAAACCTTCCAAGCCAAAGGAATTCTCACTGCTGTGCCTCCAAGAGGCAGGGACATGAGCAGGGTAAATCAGACCTTGGGAAGCTGCAGAGCAGCTCCAGGGAGAGAGATCTGGGGCGGGGGAACCACTCCAGGGAAGCAGGAGAACGTGCAGGGGTGTCAGAAATGCAGCACACTCGCTGAGGGGATCATGCAGAGCAGCCAGGAGGGAGCAGAGCCCTCCTGCCATACTCACTGTCTGCTAAACGGGAGCTGGGGGCAGCAGCACTGGCTGAAGAAAGAGAAACCAGGTGAGCAAAGGCAGGGGATGGCTGGAAAATGCTGCCAAAAGCCGGGAAATGAGGAGGTGGGGGGCGTGGGGGTGATTTCAGTGCTGGTTTGTACACGGAGGTATTTTGGTACCAGCCCCACACACGCTCTCTTTGAACACTTTTGGGTTCAAACCCTCCCCCTCTTCCCCAGGACTTTGTTTGGCTTCAGGCTTGTAAGAAAAAGGAAATGAAGAAAAGCAGCAAATGGTTAAAATGAAAATACAAACCCAGGTCAACTCAGACACTCTCCCAACCTCCAGAATTCTCCTCTGTGCCACTATAATCCATAATTATCACTAATTACCTCATGGAGAGGGCCTCTCAAATAGACAGAAACTTCTTTTTCTTATTGAGGGAAATTAAATAAAACAAAATTACTTCAGACTTATCCCAGCAGGCATTAAAAATTGTGTCAGGTTTTACATTCAGACAGAAACTTTAAATAACTGGGCAAGGAAAACAAGTGGCTTTGGTTAATCTGAGCTGTAAAATTCCTGAAATGTCTC
Organism: Vidua macroura; assembly: GCF_024509145.1. Lineage (NCBI taxonomy): Eukaryota > Metazoa > Chordata > Aves > Passeriformes > Viduidae > Vidua > Vidua macroura. Next base: position 1,492,746 of record NC_071592.1, read on the forward strand.
TGTGACCTTCAAATCGCACTTGAGGGGACAAAAAATCCTCCTGCTTGTGACTCTGCCCACAAAGAGGTGATTGGAATTCCAGCAGAGATGGCAAAAAGGCATTTCTGTGGTGCCATTTCCTCAGCCAGGGCCCCAGATGGGCTCTGGGAAGGAGCAGAGAGAACTGGGGACAGCGCCCAGGATGATCCCAGCTGCAAAGGCTGCAAGAGCAGGATGGAACTGCGAATGAAAAATGAGTTAAAGGAGGAAGAACTGCAACCTACCCTGCAGCTGGGGAGCACAGAGTGACTGACAGCCCGTTGCCACATGAAAATAATAAAAAAAAAAAAGGCAGAAGACTCCAGTCCAGAAGTGCTGGAATGTTCTGCAAAGCCACCTACCTGTCCCCAGGTGCTGGCCATGGGGCTGGGCACACAGGTCTGCTGCTGCCACAGCTGTTCGAGCTCTTTTTCCTCTCTTCTCCACGGGATTTCCCCCTTTCCCTGCAGCACTGCTGGGGATCCCAGCCCTGCTCTCCCTGGGGTTCTTTATCTCCAGTTCAGAAGGGCCCCAGTCCTCAGCCTGGGCTCTAGCCCTGACCACCACCACCCTCAAATCTTTCTTTTATTATTGTTGCTCCTGGGATTAACAGGATCCAAACAATCCCAGACTGCACAAATGTTCTGGAAATGCCCCCCAGTGGCTCCCTAACTGCTGCAATTTGCAGCCCTGCCTGTCCATCTGTCCATCCATCCTTCCCCTTCCTGTTCCACTACAGCCAAGCTTTTGTCCAATGCAATCTTTAAGGGGAAATGGCACAAGCGCGGTTCAAAATAAAAATATTATAAAAATCCTCTCCTTTCTTTCGCTTCAGGAATCTCAAAGCAGCTTCTTCAAGCTTGTCCTTGTAATCTTGGGAATAGCAGCAGCTCCCCATGGGAGGCATTGATAAATGGAATAATGCTCACGGGGATAAAGAGGTTTTTTTAGCTCCATTGATCAGGTTTGATTGGAAAGGCACAAAGCTATGGAGCCATCTCTATATTTCACTCACAATTACACAAATCCATCACATTCCTGACTCATTTTGCATGGGGAAGTGAGGAACATGCCATTTTAAAAAAAATTTAGTATGAGGTTTATTTATTTAATCACACAATCTACAAAAGTGCTGGAAGACTGCCCAATGGTAAAATCATTAGTGAGAAAAGGAAAAAAAATTCAATTTTTTCTTCAATTCTGTGCTTTCAAAATTGTGGAGATATTCAAAATTTTGAAGTTTTTGGTTGGCTCTGGTCTAAACCAGATCTGCAATTTAGCTGAATTGATTTCCCTGAATTATCTCAGTATCATTAAAATTGAACTATTTTTAATGGATTCATAAATATGAAGCCTTCCACTACTCCACTCCGAGTCAACAAGCTAACTATTATTATTTTTATTATTATTATGATTAGATAATCACTACATTAAATATTTCAGCTGCATGCTGTAGAGCACAGACAAAGAGTTAACCCTAATTCTGTCCTAAAGAAGAGCGGAGTGGCTACTCCAGAGTGAGTGTTGTTAGGAAATGGACACTACCAGTTACTCCAATCCTACAGCCCCTGAGAGGAAAAAGGCACTGAATTAAAAGCTGGAAGTTCTGGGTGTTAGAGGAGCACTCTAAAAACACAAAGAGAGAGTGAAAGAAATGCAGAGAGCACTTACGTGGGTGAGGGATGCCTGCAGTTTATCCATGGATGGGACACAGAACAAAAACGAAATAAAAAGACAGAGATAGACATACAGAAACAGAAAAAAAAAAAAATCAATGTAGAAGATGTGAGGAGACAGAGAATGTGGAGCTGGAAAATGGGAAAATCACCAGGCCAGGTGTGCCCTGCTCAGCAGGGATGGGCAGGGCCTGGGCACAGCTCAGGGGACTCCAGACATGCTGGGGCTGGGCTGGAACGGCCAGGCCTGGGTCCAGCAGAGGGGTCTGGAGAGAGAACTCCAGCAGAGGGCTGGGAACGACAGTCCAGGGCTGGATGCAGGAGGAAAGGGGAAGCACCACGGCAGAACAGCTCTCCCTGCCCGCGCTGCTCGCGCCCCCTGCTCCACCTTTAACCGCTTTCCTCTTCCTCTGCTTCCCACCGTGACGAGCTCCCTGGGATTTAATTCTTTCCTGGAACAGGAGGACAGTGCTGGGCCACAGCAGAAGGTGGAAATGGCCCAGGCAGAGCAGAGAAGAGCCCGAGGAATCCATGGAATCCCCTCAAGAGCTGCGGGGCCATCTCAAAGCAGGATGTGCAGAACAGAGCAACCCTCCCTCCCTTCACCTTCCACAGCCCAAGGCCAGTCCTGTGCTGAACACCTTAATGTGGAAAACAAACCAGCCTTGTGACAGTGACATCACATTCTCTGCGACCAAAACCCTTCTCAGCTGCTCTTTCTCATTAAAAATCTCCTTCACACACAGCCCCTTCTCTTTGGCACCACCAAGGTTGAACTGGAAACGCCAGCCAGCGCAAGTAAAACTCCTCCGCCTCCTCCCTTCAAAGAAGACTTTGAATTATCAACAAAACCCACTCCAACCCAAAACCACAGAGAAAACAGAGGGTGCAGCGAGGTCTGTGAGAGAGAAAAGGTGAGATCCATGCATGGCAGAGGCTCCAGGAGAGAGAAGCAGAGGGAGGCTGGGCTGTACTTACGGACTGGCTGTGTCTTGAACTCGGCGGGCAGGCTGAGCTCCCCCACGCCCTTGCCATTGACTGCTGACAGCCTCACTGCATAGGTGGTCTCAGGCTTCAGCCCCGTGATGGTCACTGTCCCCTCCACGTTGGCTGGGGGGGAAAAAAGCAAAGAAAAGCTCAGCACTCAAAGAAAGAAATGAACAAACTTTGTTTTCCCCACGCGGGGAGAAAAGGGACAAATAAAGCTGGGATCACACCGCTCCAGTGGGGAACTAAAATAAGAATTTCAGCTCCACACGGGATTGGTGGTGGAAAGTTCAGCTCTGGAGCAGGACTCTCCCTTTTACAGCCCTCCCCAAATCAAAATTCTTTGCTTGAGTCCAAGATGGGTTTTGTGCCGCGAGCACTGCTACAGATCACTTCAACAGGACGGGTTTGCTGCTGGAATAGCAGAGTTTATTTTCCAAGGGGGACCAAGGGGTGACAGATGAGGGTTCAAAAGCCTCCTGTGGGAAGCAGCACGTGAAAAATTCTCCACCCTGCTTGGACTGAGCTCTCAGCAAAGCCCAACCCTCACCTCCAGTTGAAAACTCCACGTGTCACTCACAGCAAATGTTTAAAAACTCACAGCAAATGTTTTTAAAAACTTGTCTGGAGCCTCCAACCTGAACCCTCCACCCTCCCTGGCTTTTCCCTACAGGAAAGCCAATGTTTTTTCGGTGCTGGAGGTGAAGGAACGGGGTTTTTTGGGTCGCTCCTACCTTCCTTGGCATCGTAGAGCCTGGAGTGCCAGTCCCCCTCGCCCAGGGCCCTCCACTCCGCCTTGTACTTGAGGATGGGCACCCCGCCCGTGGCCTCGGGCTCGTCGAACTCCACCTGGGCACTGCTGGAGTAGGGCTCCACCCTGCCGATGGAGGGCGAGGAGGGCGTGTCTGGGGACAAGGGACAGCAGTGGTGAGACACAGAACTGCGGAAGGAGCTTCAGGAACAGCTGGGAACACCCAAGAGCCCCTGGCTTCGTGCAGCACAGGACAAGGGTAGGGCTGAGCCCCGGAGAGGGTTCAGACAGCTTTTAGAGATGTTAATTAGTGCACAGATCTTAATTTTGGCTCCTCTCTAAGAGGCTGGAGACTCCCAGTCCCGTCTCCAAAGAGAACAACCAGGGCAGTGCAGCAAAGGCATGCTGGATGCCACTCTGTCCCCTCTGTCCCTCCCACAGGGCACTGCAGTGCAGAGCTCCACCAGCCCCAAATGCCCCTGTGGCAGCCCTGGAGCCCTCCCAGGCCTGGCCCAGCTCTGAGATCCTGCAGTGCAGCTGCTGTGAGGGGGTTTGGCTGAGCTGGGGTGCACAAATCAAAGATCCCAGCTCTCACAAAGCGCTCTGGCAGCACAGAAAAGAACAAGCCCCTGGAGAAACAAGGGACCAGAGATGCTGAGCAGCTCCAGCCCAGCAGGAAATCCATGAACAGCCTCTTTGAAGGCAGAAGTTGCTCTCCTGCTGTCCCAGCAACACGAACCAGTGAAGCAGGGCCACTGTGTCACCTGCTGCCTGCCCTCCCTGCTCACCTGCCTGCACCAGGATGAACTCGGAGGACTCCTGCCCGATGCGGTTCACAGCCGTGCAGTTGTAGTTCCCAAAGTCGTTCTCTGAGTCTGGGGTCACCTGTGGGGCAAGGAAGGCTCAGGCTGGGACCACAAAACCCTTTTCACTCTGCCAAGGCACCCTGAATTTAGCTGGGGAGAAGCTACAATAAAACCCAGGTGTTTGTGCTCCCAGGGCTGTCCATGGGGGAGAGAACTGCAGTGGGCAAAAAGCAGAGGCAAGCAGGGGCTTTGTGAAGTTACAACAGATCATGTTTCAGTTAAAAAGTCTATTTAAGGCCTCTAGATAAAAAATAATCCACAACAATTGAGTATATTTTATTTCATGAAAGTATTTTATACTTTCAATAAGTGATACACAATGTGTCTTCTGTTACCTGACTATCTTCCATTTCCTGCTCCTCTTTATCTTCTCCAACCTGATTTTCTCAGAATTTATATGCTAGAAACACCACCCCAACTTCATTTCTACCGAGAGGACAAGACTGAATTCTTTCAACATCGATTATCTGATGGCACTGAGCCCTCCTGGCTTTTCCTCACCTCCAGGTAGCTTGCAGAGGGGGTGTTGTAGATCTTGATGTTGCTGTAGTTGGAGCTGGGGAGGAGCTGCCCATCCCTGAACCAGGAGATGACAGCACTGGGGTAGGCAAACACCTCACAGGTGATGTTCACTTGGTTTCCTTCCCAGGTGTACACGGCCACAGGGCCCTGGAGCTTGGGGGCATCTGAAAGACACATTTGGGAAGGCAACTGGAGGCAGCCGAGCTCCCAAAAAAGCCTCCCTGTAAGGATCCCTTGGCTGGAGTCCACCCCAATGCGGGAAAGGGAACGTAACATTGGAAATGGGAACTGTCCTCTCATCCAGGGCGTGGGGAATGTCTTTGGCTGAAGGGCATAAAGAGAAAACCTGCTCAGCCCCGCGGCTGCTCCTGCGCAGCGCGCGAGGAGCAGACAGCAGGATGGGGCTGGGAAAGCTCTTCCAGGGGAGAACTGGACCCCCAACAAAGGGGACTGCAGCAGGCCCGTGGGGAGGTGCCCAGAGCACCCAGGCTGGAGACAGGCCCAGAGAACCCCGAGAGAACATCAGAGGGAACACCCTGCAGCATCTCAGCTTTCCCCAGCCCGAGCTGCTTCCGCACCCTCAGCACCGCGGGGAGGGGACCAGGGGAGGACCCAGCCCCCTGTAAGCCCCCCCAGGCACTTACAGTGCACCTCCAGGTACATGGCCTGCGAGTCCTGGCCGATGGTGTTGCTGGCCGTGCACACGTACTCGCCCGCGTCCGTGTACTGGATGTCCTTGAGCGTGAGCGAGGAGACGCGCGCGTGGCTGCGCACCACGATCCGCCCGTCCAGCGTCTGCAGCACAGCACAGCCCGGTCAGAGCCCAGCCCCGGCCCCGGGGCAGCCCATGGCGTGATGGCACACGCCCTGCCCCAGCCCCGCGGCACCACGATCCCCTCACCTGAGGCCAGGTGAGAGCACCAGAGGCAGTTCCCCGTCCCACAGGGCCCACACTGTGAGCAGCGGCTCAGAGCACTCGGGGGAAGGGGGGAAACGTCAAAAGGAGGACCAAAGTATCAGCTACTACATATCTGAGAACACTACACGTCTGAGAACAAAGTCAAGCTTCTCCCCAGCATGGGAACTGCAGAGATCCAGCTCTGGTTAAAAAGTTTTGGCAGCATGCAAAGAGGAGAAAAAAAAACCCAAGGAAACCTTCCCAAAAGCTTCCAGTCAGAGAATCCAGCCCTTCCTGTGCTCTCAGCAATGCTGATTTTATCTCAGTGCCCCTGAAATGGGTAAGGAAGAACAGATCCAGAGCTCGGAGCTGAATCAGGCAAAAAGCAAGCTCAGAACTTTCACCTGAACGTGGCACACGAAGAGAGGAAAGTGCAGTGAAAAGGGCAAGAAAGCCTCTAGATAGACAGCCCTGCCTCAAGAAAATTCCAGAACCATTTCCCATGTGCAACAAAGTGTGGGGATGCCACTGACACAGAGAAACAAGGAATGTAAAATCCCAGGGGACTGCCAAGGGACTGCACCCACCCAGCCACCCCAGGCTGCGTGGTTTTCCTCTCCAGTTTGTCACCAAATCCAAGAAAACGCAAAGCCAGGGACTCCTCTCTCCCTCCTGCTGCTTCTGCCTCAGCCTGGAAGCTCTCAAGCACCATCTCTCCCTCCTCTCATTTCTGATTTTGCAGCACAAACACAAGGGAGTAAATTTGGCACCCTCATGGCTGTGCCTGCTGCTGCCTCCTGCCACTCTGCAGGAGCATCTGTTTCCTTGGAAGGTACAGGACAAGTGCTGATAAATGAGTAAAACCCTGAGGATTTCCAACAGCCAAGTGCACAAAAAGCATCTCTGGTATCTCAGGTGTCAGACCTCCGGGCCTGAAGCCTCTCTCTGTGCTGAGACTGACAAAGTTTCTACAAAAAAATGTCTTTTGTCACCTCACTTAGCTCCAGCAGCAGTTCATGGGCACAGGGCCAGTGTCAAAGGCACAGAAATAGCATCTTCTGATGACACATAAGCAGCTAGGTGCATTTTTCTCCTCTCTTCTTCCCTGCTGCAATCCCTGGCCAGTGCCATGAGCTACAGGCTCCATCCCTGTCCTGGGCACAGTTATTCCATGGACACGTGGGGCTGTGGGCATCACTTCCTAGAGCCTGACACGAAATTGCCGTGGTACCACACAACCAAAATCTGCTTTTATCTGCCCTGGCTGACTGCACTGCTCTCCTTTTGTCTGACTTTGGATTTCCCTGCAAACCCCAGCCCATTCCAGCAGCACCCAGGGGTGCCAGGACTCCAGATCTGGGGGAATATCCTCAATATTTGTCTCTGTGACCTCACCAGAAGAGTGGAAGGGACAAAATACCAGTGTGGGATCAGCACAGGTGATTCTGGAAAAGGCAGTTTTACACCCAAATGTCTCCTGCCTTTCTCCCCACCTCCTCAAGACCCAGCACAAAGGAGTGCCAGGAAATCATGGTCAGTGACGATTTCATGAGCAATGAAAATAAAGCTCTGTTTTTTTAATGCAAAAAGGAATAAGGGAAGATAAAGCGAGATCAGGAAAAACACTCTAAGGAAGAGAAAAACGCCTAGCCAAGAAAGCACATTCAAGTTTTGTCTCTCCCTACTGCAGCCCACCAGGTGCTCTGGCTGCTGGAGACAGGACTGGCAGGAATTTGGGAGCCAGATGTTGACATTTGTACCCCTTTTACCCAAATCCCCCAAGTGCAAGGATCTAGGCTAACAAAATAACAAAATCCTAGTGCTGGGGAGAGCAGCTCAGGGAATCCCTCCTCAGAACAGAGTAGAATGTTCTCTATACTGCCAATTATTGCACTTTATCCTCAGTTACTGCAGGCATTTTCCCCCAAATTCTGGCCCTGCCCTGAGGCACAGCCTCTGTGATCACAGCTGGCCAAGAGCTCAACAGCTCAGGGCCAAAGGGGGAGAGCAGAGACAAATAAAATGCTTTTATCCCCCTCCCCTGCACCTTCTGGAGCTTTCAGGCCCTTCCTAAAGAAGCATCCACGGATAATTCTGCACAGTCCTCTCTGCTCCTCAGCCACTTCCCACACCCTCACAAAGCCCTGAAAACCCCGACCCCAGGCAGGAATTCCACTGAAGGAAGGGGAGGGCTCTCTCCTTGCTCTGTGCTTGCAGTGCAGGGTTTGATATTTGTATTTAACTGCAGCCCTAAAAGCTCCTAGTGCTGCACCCATTCCCAGTTACCAGTTTGGGGTGTGACTGAGGGTACCCAGAGATGCTGCCAGGACTGACTTCACCTCCTCACCCGAAATTCCTTCAGTAAAAGTGAAACACTTAATGCCAAACATCCCCTGACCTTCATCCTGCTGCTGGAATCCACTGCTAAAAGCCCCCAGGCAACTTTACAGCAAGTTAAAAGCAATTTTAGATATATCCTGCACCCCACTGGGGTATTTTAAGACACAGAGGCAGTAAGAAATTTAGAGACAGCAAACTTAATAGTATTAGTGCTCATATTAATCAAAAAGCTGGAGAGAGAGAGCACAGAGAAAACACTGGGGCAGGGAGGGGACAGCTGTGACAGGAATTCCTGTGAGTCCTGGAGAGATGCAGCTACTCAAATTCCAAATTCTCCAATGCAAACTGCCCTGAGTATCTGGTGCCTCCACCTGCCACAATCCAACAGATTCTTCTGAAGGAAGAATGGGCAGGATCTCCTCAGCCCCCCATGAAACACAGCTGGGTGGTGCTCAAGTTGCAGCTTCACTTTGTTCAGTCTCTGGGATTTAGGATGGCTTCAAAATGATTTAAAAAATCAGAGCCTCCACAAAGTTGATGCTAAAAATACAAATCCAAGTCACCCAGTTCTGACAGCTCATTTTGTTCTCCACCTGACCCCTGTTATTTGCTTGAGAACTTTCCTTCTGGTCCATTTTGAAGCAAGAGGGCTACAAATCAGCTGCATTATTATTATTATTATTATTAAAGCACAGCACTGAATTTGAAATAAAATCAAACCCCATTTGCACCAACCCCAGTCACTGCATTATCCCACCCCCCCCTCGCTGACCCTTGCAGATCAAAGACAAATGAAAAGAATTGAGCAATTTGGAGCATTTTCTGGAGAAATGCCCCTTGTGCAAGGTTTCTCTGCATTGACTTGGAAATGGAACATGATGCAGTTTCCTTTACAGAGCAGGTCAAACTGAAGGAGTGCCATGAGCAAATAGGTGAGCTGGCTGGAGCAGAGGAGGCTTTCTTGGGGAAAAAAGACTTTCCCAAAATACAGGTTGGTGTTAATTCTTCCCTCTCTGAGAGAGAGGATGATTCACACTGGCAGCATAGGAAAAAAAATGGTGAAAAGAGCATTTTACATTTGCTTTTAATTTTAATTGCCTTCACTTTAATTTTTAAGTGACAAGCAGAGTTCCTCACTCCCAACACAGCTGCTTTGCTCATCCAAAAAATGCATCACTACATGCCAAGCAATTTCTACCTCTAGAAGCTGCTTCTTGTATGTACTGGTATTTTACTGGGCCGGATTAATGCTCGTTTAGTTGGTTACTGCACTAGAGACTTGTTAATCTGTAATGCTTAGAAGAGAAACCAAAATCCAACGACCTAAGAAGTTTGCTAAAGGTCTGGTAATCTTATACCTCTTGTTTCTCGGGCCGGGTCCACGAAGCCTGGAGAGAACAGATATAGAACACAACAACAACAACAGAAAAAAAGCAATAAAAGTTTATCAAAGGTTGCTTTCAGGTACCAGTGTCTGCAGCACATTGAGCTGTGTGCACATGCAGGCTCCAAGCTGAGCATCTCCTGCGTGGGGGGGATCACAGCTTCCCTTTCCCATCAGTTTGGGCTGGCATTCACCGTTTCACAGCCTCTGCATTGGTCTTTAAATGGTTAAACAGAGGCTGATGGCACCTCAAGACTGATTTATGACATCAGTGACTCTTTCCTTTGTCACATCTCACCTTTCCTACACACCTGGTGCTCAGGAAGTGGCCACTGAATTGCAGGGGACAGACCTGGAGTTGTGCCCCTGGTCTGTTTGCCACCCCACACCGATTAATTAATGCTGATTAATGTGCTCATCATGCATTTGGAGCTCTGGTTCCATGCAGGCTGTGGCAGGAGGAGGAGCAGCCCCAGAGCTGCAGAGGACCCCCAGCTCCAGCTCCCTGAGGTCAGGGATGGCAGCACCCGGCCCCTGCTGGGCTGGGGACAGCCCCAGAGCAGTGAAACATGCCCAAACCTGACTTTAAAGCAAATATTTCCCACTCAGAGAAAGCCACCAGCAGCAAGGAGCACGCTCCCTGGGGCTGCAAGGAGCCAAGCTGCTGCGTTCCATTCCCCCCCTATAATTGGTATTTCAGCTATCTCCTGCTCTCTATAATTTCAACTGATCCCCTTCAATTCAGGAGTCAAAAATCACCTGCTGCCACGAGAGCCAGGATGGCACCACTGGCTGTGAGGCACGGGCACACTGTGGGGGTGTCACAGCACACACGAGTGACAGGGATGGAGATGGAGGCTCAGGGAATGAGAACCAGAAGCAGAGCCCTGTGAACACTGCGACACTGAAATACAGATGGGACACACACCTCTCTGACAACGCCTCTGGTGAAAGCAAATGGTTCCTTTGTGACTGGGAGCTGGGGTGGAGCTCACCAACCCCTGCAGGGGCTGGGACACGCCCAAGACCTGCTCATTTCTAGGTGCACGGATCCTGCTGAGCAGGCAGTGCAATATTCCAGAATAATCCCTTTGTTCAGCCCCACTTATGGCCTTGTGAGTCCCCTGCTGCTCCTGCTCACTGCTCTCTGCAGTCCCAGCACAGAGAGACACTTTTCATCCCTGGGTCAACCCCAAAGGAAGATGAAGAAGGAGGAGAGCCCATTCCCAAACGCTCAGAGCTTCTCTGCAATGGCCCTCGGGAGGGGAGGGAAGAGGCAGAGCCACATTCCCCACCCCAGAGAATCCCAGACTAACTCTCCCTCACCAGGACAGAGACAGAGCAGCTCCACCCAGCAGCACGCCGGGAATGAGGGGGGAATCCAAAGCCTCGTGCACCCTCAGATTCCTGAATTATTAAAAACTCATCCATCTGCCTTGGCTGCCAACAGCACAGAGCTGAGAGAGGCTGCAACAGCAACCCAGAAACCAGAGGGAGGATGGGCTGGGCTGTTTCTAGGACAGCACAATGCACTGATGGAATTCACCTGTCAGGCACCCGAAATTCAGCCAAGCCACTCAGATCCATGCAGGAATCTGCATGTTCCTGCTTGAGGAACAGGGAGCCTTGTGGGGCAGCCCTGGGGGAAAGGCCCAGTGACAGCACAGGGGCTAAACTGTGCTTGGGATGCAGGAGGGAGAAATCAGAGCTCATCCCTTCCTCTGCTCTTCCACTCCTTTGGTGGGAAGATGCTCCCTTTGTTTCCTGCCCTGCAGGGAATGGTGACGTGGCTGGGAGAGCAGCTCCCAGGAGATCCAGCCCTGGATAAAGGATCAAGGACCTGCAGAGTGTTTCCCTCCCCACAGGCTGGGCTGCACTGCTGCCTCACAAACCCAGCAATGTCCCCACAACTGCTCCGTGGAAGGGTGGCTGAGCACTCAGAGACTGGGACATCCCAAAATCTGCCAGGAGACACAGCTGAGCTAAACCCTCCTTTTTCTTTGGGGGTTTGGGTAGGTTTTCCAGAATGTTATGGGAGTTAAGGGACCTCTACACCTCAAAAAACCTACACTGAGGGACGATTACAAGAGCAAACAACGTGAAGCAAGAGAGAAGCATCCAAGTACCTGGGTAACAGAAATATTCAAAAGTAGGCTTGGTGATTCTTAAAATAACATTGTTTGTCCTGCATCAAAGACCATCCACTTCCCTGTGCTGTCCCAGAGAAAGTGGAGAATAAACTGAATATATGCATTTGTAACAGAATATTTAATATAATTAAATATTCTAATAGAAGTTGTAGTAGAATATTTATAAAGCTGTTCTGACCTCATCTGAAACATTTCCCTCAACTTAAGAGCGCACGGGAGAGAATGAGAAAAGTACAAGACAAACCAAAACAAAATGCACACACACACAAAATAATCCAGCCTAGAAAGTGCATGGGAGATGAAAAAATAATGTTTGCCCTGAAGGTTTGAACCAGCACATGAACACATGGCAGTACCTCAAACCTTGGCTTTTCCCCCATCTCGAAGTGTCAGAGCATGAACATTCCCCTTGCAATTGATCCCCAAGCTGAGAGCATCAAGCAGAGTCTCAAAAATCAGCAAAAATTAGTTAGCAGTTTTGCCACTGAGCCCCTGATGGTTTAAGTGGGCTGCACAGGGAGTCTCTTCTACCACTTGATTCAGCTTTTACATTCTCCTCCCTGCCCAAGCTCTGTCCATGGCTGGCATCCAAACTCCAGAGCCAGCAGCACTGGAGCCCTTGGCACCTCCCAGGGCTCTCCTAACAGAGACAAAGCTATGAATAAATAACTTCAAATCCTGCCCAAACAGGTCCCCCAGTCAGGCTGCAGCTTCTGCAGGCACTGGGAACCTCCCCCTGAACATTGCAGGGATTCACAGCAGCCCTGGGATCCAGAAAATGCTAAGAAAGAAGTGAAGCTGGAAAACTTTGGCACCCTGATTAATAAAGTTACACATGAACAACGTGGGGAGGGGCTGACGTCATGGGGGCAATTAAAACAGCTCATTTAGGAGCTGCAGGGCAGGACAGCAGCTGTGGGGACAAGTGACAGTGGACACTTCTGTTGCTCCAAGACTTTCAGAGTGTCACCTGCTGCCTCCACACTGAGCCAGAACCCCTGGCATGGCCAAGGCAGCTGAGCCCTGAAGCATCCTGCTATTAGGAGATTATTAATTAGCAACAACTCCTCACTCCTACTTCTGTCTAGGCATTCTCTGGCTCCAAATTCTGCCTCCTGATCACTTATGAAACATCTCCAGTACAGCAGCACACCCCGACCTCGTCTAATTAAAGGAGCTGTCGCAAATAACAACACCAGCACTCTTTTTCAAGAAGAAAAAACTGCTAATTATTTTTGCCTTTTAAGAACAAAATGGTATTGATGGGATCAACAGAACAGGTGAGCACAAAAGGCAGCCAGGCTTTTGTGCTTCAGGGATGTGCAGTGCCAGAGGACAGCACGGAGGAGGAATGAACAGGCTCATTTTGGATCCACTGCGTCCCGGAGAGGGAGCGGCCCTCGCCTGCCACCTGCACAGCACGGCCAGCTCTGGGATCAGGGAGCTCATTCCCACCTCCCAGGAGCTTCCTGCAGCTGTAGGAACTCCTCTGAGGAGGGTTTAGGGTCTCTCCAATTGAATTCACCCCCAGTGAACAGAGCAGGAATTACAGGACGTCTCCCCAGGTGTTCAGAGCCGAGGTGGCTCGTCACAGAAGGGCACCTGTGCCACCAGGTGTGGCTGTGAGCCTGGGCCCTGCACGTGCATCCGCATGCAATTCCAGGCCAGGGACAGGCAGGGACGAGCTGTGCTGACCCCACAACCCCTGGGGGCTTTGGGAAGGGTTGTACCTTCTCCTCGTTGCTGATGTTCCTCGTGGAGGTTCTCCAGGTGATGGAGGGGATGGGGTCCCCCGACGCCTCGCAGGTCAGCGTGATCTGATCCTCCAGCTCCATGGCTGTCTTGTTCTCCACGTAGGTGATTTTGGGTTTGGCTGGGGAGGAGAAGAAAAAGGAACCTTCACTCAGGTGGGGCTCAGGGTGAAGCTGTCTGTCACCAGCAGTGCTGGAACAAGCAGCACTGGGCAGAACTGGGACCATTTACTGCCAAATGGGGAAGGAGCAGAGGGACTTTTATGAGGGCAGAAGTGAAGGACCTGAAAAACCTCTTCTGCTCACTCTCACAGCCGAGGCTCCTAAGAGGGGACCCAGTCGAGGGGGTACAAATGCTCACCCTGGGATTACCAGCTCCCTCTTCCACCTCCCTGCCCCAAACCAGCCCTTTGTTAGCAGCTTGGTCAGGTGGCTGCATGCAAGGCAGGGAGAATTCCAAATTCCTGAACACTTCCAGATTCCTGGGAGGCAGGAAAGCCCCTGGTTCACCCCTACAAGCCTGAGGTCACTCCCACAGTGGTGGGGTGGAGCTCACCTCCCCGTCCAGGCTGCAGCAAGCCCCACTCAAGTGCTAAAGCCCTTTTAAGAGCAGCTTTGGTGGATCAGGACTCAGCCTGGCAGGCCTGCAGGGAATTTCCAGCAGCCTGTGGGTCTGACCCACCAGCCCTGCCCGTGTCTGAGCAGACTGGAGCACACACACCATGGCAGAGGTGCACAGCTGGGGAGAAGCCCCAGCAGGCATTCAGTGGGACAAGCAGTTCCCCCAGCTCCCCCCAGCGTGAGCAGCACCCAGCTGGGCTGCCCGGGCTGTTACCAAACACTTTGAGGTGGATGGTGGCGTCGGCCTCGCCAGCCTTGTTCTCAGCGATGCAGATGTACTCGGCCTCGTCGCTCTTGTCCACCCTGTGGATGACCAGCTCGGAGCCATCCGAGTTGAAGCTGTATTTGTCCTCGTCCTCCACCTCCTCCACGGGCTCTCCATCCCTGGGGGCACAAAGCACACGGGGCTGTGGTGGCAGAAGCCATCCCAGGCTGCTTCAGGCTTGTTCATGCAATTATTACACTGCAGCTCCCCGTGCCCAGAGGGACCAGCCCCTTCTCCTCTCCCCGTGGGCTCCAGAGCTCAGCTTGAGCCCTATTCCCAACCTTTCCTGCCCCAGGGCTCTTGGCAGATGAAGCTCTCACCTCCTGGCACACCACGGAGCTGTAACCCCACCAAAGGTGATTTCTTGCCTACCAAGGCACCACTCCAAGCTGCCATCAGCTTTTCTGGGTCACTTTGTGTTCCTAACCTTCACCAAAGGCTGCAGAATTCCAAGAACAGAGCCCCTGGAGTGGCAATCACTGCCTGACAGGGAAATGCAGGAAGCTGGGAGGGGACACAGCTGACCTGGCTGAAGGATGGGGAGCACTGAAGGGATTCCTTGTTCTGCTTTGCTTGATTGAACTGTTTTTATCTCAACCAGCAGGATTTTTACCCTCAGGTTCTCCCCCCTGGGAGGGCTCTGTGCTCCCAGCCTAACCCACAGCAGAAGGTGGCTTCAGCCCCATCACGAGGCCATTGCTGTGAGCAAAACCAGCTCATCCCAGCCAGAACATTCCCTTCCTTTATTCCAGCCTGGCTGTGCAGGGGAAGCACCCCCAGCCCAGCAGGACACTGCACACAGCATCTTACTTTGTCCAGGTGACGGTGGGCTCAGGAAAGCCGTCGGCATCACAGGCCAGGGTGACAGACTGGCTCAGGTTGGCAGTGGCATTCATGGTGCTCTGCCTGGCACGCACCGAGGGAGGCACTGCAAGAGAGGACAGAAGGTGTGAGCCACAGGGAGGCTCTCTGTGCCCCTCTGATGGCACCAGTCAGCCAAACGCTGTCACCACCAGCTGCAGGGCTTAACCAGCGAGTCTGAGACATGTCTGAAGTCATCAGCACGGGGGAGGAAGGGCACTGGGTGGGGAGACACAGAAAAACTCAGTGTGGTGGCCAAAACCACTCGTGAGTGCCACCAAGCTCAGTTCCTCACTCTAAGCTTCAGGTGCCTGGAGGTGTTCTTTTCCTGTGAACACCTGGCAAACACTCCCTGCATTCCCTGCTGTTTTTGGACACAGCAGAGGAAGAGGATGGTGTGACTCCGAGGCAGCAGCTCCAGCAGCAGCCTGGGGTGAGGTGCTGCTCTGAGCCCCTCACCGTTCACGATGACCTGGATGTCCTTGAAGTTGATCTCCCCACGGGCCAGGATCCTCCCCTCACACCTGTAGGTCCCCTCATCTGTCTTCTTGATGCCCCGGATCTGCAGGTAGTTGTTGGACAGGACGATGAACCGCACTGCAGAGGACAAAGGGAAGGGAAGCTCACTCCAGCCTCTCCTCACCCTTCCTGCAACAAAATCTCCCTCCCCACCATGAACTGGAGATGCTGCTGTGGCTGGATGTGCTTCTGCCAAGGAAGAAACACGTGTGGAGAGCAGCACTGCTCTGGTGCTGTGCTGTGCTCAGGGAGGTGAGCAGATCCGTGCTCCCACGGACACGGTTACACTGCATCACAGCGGCCAGCGGCACTCTGGGACTCATCCCTCCTGCCCAAGGGCTCCAGCCTCACTACCTGTGTGCCAAACCTGCTCAGCTGGAGTCTGTGCCTCTGCCAGCCCCTCTGGACACGGCTGGCTGGAGCATTTGGGATGAAAGGGAAAAGCTCTTGCAAGGAGCTTTCAGCCCCTTTTCCTCAGCAAGGCTGGAGGGTGTCACAACATCCAGCTTTTCTGTCTGGTGGCACTTCTTTCATCTGTATTTTTTTTTCCAGCATCTCTTGTGTATTTTTTCCAGCAATGGCCTGGTGGCCATTTCAGTGGGAACATGACTGCCCTGCCACTGGCAAACCACAGCACCTGGGATGACTAAATTCACATCCCATGGCCTCGTGTCAGACACAAGCTGCTTCTCCTGTCCCTTGTGGCCACCAGCATTCCGTGTGGGAGGGAGATGGACATCTGACCCCAGAATGGACAAGAACCAAGCCCTTACCATCCTTTTTTAGGATGACATCCCTGCCTTTGTGCTTCCAGATGATGGTGGGGGGCAGTGAGCTGACCACGTCGCACACGATCACAGCATCATCTCCTTCCTTGAATTCCTGAGGGGTGGGAGCGTTCTTGAACATCAGCTTTTCTGGAGACAGGGAAAGGAGAAGGTCACTGCAGCTTTCTCAGCACACCTGGAGCTGTGCTCCTGCCTCCAGCCTGAGGGGAGCAGAGAAAGCCCCAAATCCCCAGAAATCTGCTTGTTCCTGGGGGAGGATCAAGGTCTGAGTGAATGCACTGCCCACAGCACCCCCATGTCCAGCCCTGTGCCCACAGGGGGCTGAATTACTGCTCTGAATAACCCCTGCTGCAAGAAGGGACCTTGGCACTGCTCAGCCTCCCAGCAGGGAGGGAGAGGCTGCTGGCAGGGCTCTGCTGGAGCAGCTGGTGGCTCTTTACAGAATCACAGAATAAGAGGTTGGAAGAGACCTCTAAAATCACCAAGTCCAACTTGTGCCTTAACACCTCAACCAGACCATAGCACCAAGTGCCATGTCCAGTCTTTTTTTAAACACATCCAGAGATGGTGATTCCACCACCTCCCTGGGAAGACAATTCCAGTACTTTATTATTCTTTTGGTGAAGAATTTTTTTCCTAATATCCAACCTCTACCTCCCCTGATGTAGCTGGAGACTGTGTCCTCTTGTTCTGTCAGTCTCAGCTTGAGACTGTGTCCTCTTGTTCTACAAACCCTCTGGACATGTGGGCCCCTCTTCCCTCCACACCAGAGGTGTGTGTCACCCACAGCAGCTCCTCTCCCTGTTACTCCTGCCAGAAGCACCAGCATCTTCTCCTTCCCCTTGCTCTGCTGCCCCTCAGGAGGATTTCAGCCGTGGGGCTGCTGGAGATGCCCTGATCCTCCAATCCCTCCTGTTCCCACCTTCCCCTCCTCACCAAGAGTGAAGGCAGCATCTCAACACCCCCTTATTGGTGTTGGGATCTTTGGTGTGGGAAGAATGATGTGTAGGACTCTAATGATTTTAGAAGGTTAATTAATTATTTTATTATACTACATTATACTATATTACACTAACAAGAACCATTACTAACTAACTAATTAGAAAACTTGTGACTTTCTCTTGAGAGTCCCGACACACGCATGGATCTCACTGGTCAATGAATTTAGAACACCCTCACCAGTATCTAATCAAGTAATCACCTTGGGTAATCTCTAGAACACATTCTACACGGGCACAAACGGAGCAGCGAATGAGATAAGAATTGCTTTGTCTCTCTCTGCTTCTCTCAGGAGAAATCCTGAGAAAGCTGAGTCTCTCTCTGTTCAGAGAGAATACCACACCCCCTTTCCTTTCACCCTCCTCCAAACACTTCAAACCTTTTCCTAGGAAGGTGAAACAGTTTCCTCCCTAGCCCTGCCTGACCAAGAGAAGGGAAAAAGCCCAGGGGGCGCTGCCTTACGGAAGATCTTGACGTTGACGGTGGCCTCCGAGTCGCCCTCCTCGGGGCTGCTGACCACGCACTTGTAGATGCCGGCGTCGTCGATGTTGGCGTTGTAGATGGTGAGGGTGGAGGAGAAGTCATCGTTGCGCACCACCGAGATGCGCTGCTGGTTCGGGCTCAGCCGCTCCCCGTTCGGGGAGAACCACGAGATGTCCTTGAACTTGGCCTCGCCGGCCACTGCGGGGGGAGAGAGCTGCGCAGTGAGACAGCGCGGCCCCGCACGGCCCAAAGCCCACTGCTGTGGGTTTGACTGACCCCACTGCTGAGGCTCTGCCCCAAACCCCACTGCTGAGGCTCTGCCCCAAACCCCCCTGCTGAGGGTCTGCCTGACCCCATATCACACTGAGACAGCGTGGCCCTGCACGGCCCAAAGCCCACTGCTGTGGGTTTGACTGACCCCACTGCTGAGGGCTCTGCCCCAAACCCCACTGCTGAGGCTCTGCCCCAAACCCCACTGCTGAGGGTCTGCCTGACCCTATATTGCAGTGAGACAGCGTGGCCCCACACGGCCCAAAGCCCACTGCTGTGGGTTTGACTGACCCCACTGCTGAGGGCTCTGCCCCAAACCCCACTGCTGTGGGTTTGACTGACCCCACTGCTGAGGGCTCTGCCCCAAACCCCACTGCTGTGGGTTTGACTGACCCCACTGCTGAGGGCTCTGACTGACCCCACAGCACAGTGAGACAGCCTGGCCCTGCATGGCCCAAACCCCACAGCTGAGGCTCTGTCCTAAACTCCACATCTGAGGGTCTGCCCCAAACCCCACAGCTGCCCCAAACCCCACAGCTGAGGCTCTGCCTGACCCCCCAGCACCAACACCATCCCAGCAGGGTCTGTCTCATTTTTAACTGAACAAACCAACCCAGGGGCCTGCAGCCCGCACGCACCTTGACATAGGAAGAACTTGGACTCTCCAACGCTGATCTCCCCCTGGCTTGGAACGATGTCCACTTGGAGAGAGGCTGGGAAGGGAATGAGCACAGTCAGACAAGGGCTGTGGGCTCCAGCAAAAAACCTCTGCCAGCCCTACAATCCCCACGGACCCCTCCTTCAATTTACAGCCCAGGATGACACCTATTTTCTGATCTGAACTGCTGGTTTTAAACACCAGGGGAAGGCTTTAAACACCAGAGGAAGGTTTTAAACACCAGAGGAAGGTTTTAAACAAGAGATAAAGGTTTGAAACACCAGAACAAGGTTTTAAACACCACAACAAGGTTTTAAACACCAGAGGAAGGTTTTAAACACCAAAGGACAGCATCCTTGTCCTGCCCATTCCCATTTACCAGCCGCCCCTCCCAGTGCACACCCACGCAGGCCCAGTGCCCTTTTCCCCCAGCATCATCCCTGCCTCCTTCATTGCATAAATTATGACCCATTAGGCAGAAAATGTAATTGGATTCTGGCTCTCCTCCAGCTATAGCTTAATTCCACAGCAGATCTGTGGCCTAACAAGCCTGGGTCAAGTTGAATGTGGGGACACCAAAATAGGTTTTCTTTGGACAACAGCCTCTGCGCTTTCATGTAGTGCATGAAAATCTGAAAATCCCTCTCCCAGAGCAGCTAATTTTACCTCCAGACCACAGAGGCATTATTTCAGCTGCCAAGCACTCCTGGGGTTATAAGAAACAAGCACTGCTTCAGGAATGAAAACCTGGCTGCGTGTGCCAATGGCAACATTCCTTAAAGTGCAGGGGAAACATATGGACTGGGGGGTCAGGCACTGAGCCTGGAGCTCCCACAGCTGAGGGAGCACTGCCTGCCCTCGTTAGGAAAGCACAGGACTACCAGGATTTTCTGAGCACATGCCTTTAGCCAACAAGCACCCTGCCACAGTGCTTCTCTGCAGGAGAAGACTGGAAGCACTAATGGGAGCTGGATAATCCCAGTGCAAGCTGCCTGCACTTTCCTGCCTCTCCTCCCTGGGGCTCAGCAGGCTGTCCCGATAGATGCCCAGACCACTGGGGGACAGCCCCAAACCCCAGGAACGCAGCTGGAAGCAGAGCTGGGAGTGCTCCAGTTCTGGCCAGGGTCACACGGAGGGCTGCACGTCCTGCAGGGACTCCAGACAGGGACATCCCAGTAGCCCTGGACCTCCTGAGTCACGGGAAGGAGCTGGGAAAACCAGCCCAAGGAAGGGCTTTCAGAGCACTTTTCTGCTCAGCACTGGTGAAACATAAACTTTAAGAGATTTAGGGATTTTAGAGGAGCTAAGATTTTAGTTAGAGATAAGCCTTACTAGAGTTAAGTAAAATAAAGGGATTTTTTAAGTAGGCCTTGATGAAGTTAAGAGTTAGTAGTTAACTAAGAATTGATTGCTTGTCAACACAATGTTTCGTTAGCTGGGTTTGTAATGGAGAATATAGAAACTGACAAACAGCTTTTAGGAACATGAGACAATTGTGGGCCTCCTCTGTTCTGAAACCAATTGAGGACAAGGAATGGGAGTTCTACCAAGGTTCATTTCTCATATTTGCATTGAAAAGGCAGAAAGGTCAGAATGAGGAAGACTTCATTTACTTCCTCATTTTGGGACCCCTCCCCATGAAAGGGACCACCGACCCATTTCAAGGAACAAACTCTGCATGCTTGATAGCTTTTGGAATGATTAGCATAGGAAGCGAGGAATGGGATGTACCAAAATGATGAATATGTGTTTGTATTTTGGGTATTCAATTCTGGTGTGGATAAAAGGACTCTGTAATCATTGGAAAGGTGCAGTGTGCATTTGGGAGCTACCCCACACGCTGCCCGGCGCCGCAATGAACATACACTTTAAACTGTCAGAGAGTTTTTGTCCGTCACAGTTGGATATTGGTGCTAGATCAATATCCATATTTCTTTAATAAATCACTGGGTGCAGCTCACAGAGGCCTGACAGAAATTCAGCCCCGTTTCCCTCCCCACAGTGCACTCTGCAAACGCAGCCCTGGCTGGGCTGGTCAGTGCCTTTCATTCCATCCCCAGGTGATGTCTGCTGCAGGCTCTGTGGGAAGCACTGAACTCTCCACCACCCCGAATTCAGCACCTGGGCTCTGCCTTACAGCTTCCTTCAGCCTGGCTGTGCCACATTAGCTGCAACAACAGGAGGAAATCACACAGCCAGGGAATATCTCACTGGAAATACAGCCAGAAGGGCCAGGCAGCAGATCTGGGGCCAGGCAGCGACACCCAGCTCTCAGATTTTCCTGGTTTTGGGGTTTTTTTTCCCCAAGGGCTCAGCTCCTTCTGTGCACTGAAGTGCTGGGTGGATTTTCAAGAGAATGAAACCTGGAAACCACCCCTGGGAAGGCAAAACTGTTAGACAGGAGAGAAAGAAGGACATGCCTGGTTCTGCCTCATTCAGTCAGTGCTCCCTCTGCTCCCCCAGCTGCAAAGTTACCATTAAATCCCATCATTAGTGGAGTAGGGACAGCATTTCTGCCAAGGCTGTGCCGAGGGGCGGCAGTTCCTTCACTGAACATCAGCTCAGCCCCTTCCCAGCGTGAGGGAGGCACAGGGGGAACCTCCTGGGATTGCTCCTAACTCCAGGAAGGCACTTTTCAAAGCCAGGAATTGCCATGAGACCCCCAGGATAAACGAACACCCTCCAGAGCAGCGTGCCCAGCCCAGGAACAGGATGCTCAGGTTGATCCCAAGAGCCAATTCCCTCCCTTCTCCAGCAGGATTGGGAGCTCCCAGTGCTCACCTATGCACAAACACACACAGGGGATTTATTAAAGACACAGAATGAGAAATCCCAACATTTCTCTTCTGCCAGAGATGCACAATTCTTTTTTTCCCCAGTCTCTCCTGGTGGCTCTCCGGGGGATTTTGGACAGGCTGTGGGGCTGCCCTAGCCCTGGTTTGCAAACACTTTGTCCTACAGATCCCTGGAGATGAAATTAGGGACGAAAGAGCCCAGCTGTGCTTGTCCAGCAGCCCCAGCCACAGAAGCTGCAGGTACCTTCTGGAATTCAGCTGCAGGAGAAGGAAGCATCCCTGTGAGGGAGCCACTCCAGCTCCTCTGTCCTTGCGTCACACGGGGAGAGCTCAGCCCTGGCTGGAGCAGGATTTGCTGCCACTGTCACCTGGACAAACAGGTCCCCAGAACATCTCACAAACCACCTCCCCACTCCTCAGCTCGGGCTGGGATCACACTAACAAAGCCAGCACTGCTGGGTTTAATCGCTATTTAATCGTTATTTTTGCTTTGCAGTTCAGGGAAATGGGGACTATTTTTTCCACTCTTCATTTAATAGACACTGCGAGCCCATTTGTATTCTGCTTCCAACTTCAAGCAATAAAGGCCTTTTTAGCATCACATAATAACTGCATTAAAAGGCCTCTTCATAATCACACAATAACACTTTTTATAGCTCTGCCCTCCCCCATATCTTTTATCTGCTTATAAAGTTCCCCAGCCCCCAAAAAATGCTGAATAATTCCCCATTGATTAAAAAAAAAAAACCAAAAAAAACCAACACAACAAATTTGCTAATGCAACTTCCTGTTCATCTGTAGTTCAATATAATTAGTTTTGCATCCCAACAAAAGAAATGAGCTCAAATTAAGCCGTGATTTTGGTAATAGACAGGGAGGCTGTGTCCCTGCTGGGCTCACACTGGGGTTAAGGGAGGAGGCTCTACCTGCAAATAAAGTAAATAAAGTAAATTGTTGGCAACGGGGTCCGTGGCTGCCCAACTTCCAAAGGTGACACACCAGAAACAGGAATATGAGTGCTCTCACTGCTCTGGCTCCACAGAAGGAACGTCCTGGAACACTAAATACACTCAATTAGGGATTTACTGTGGGGCTCTGTTCCCTCAGATAAACGGGAGTTTATTCCAGTCCCTCAGATAAACGGGAGCTCAGCCCCTCACACCCCTCCCTTCCTACAAAACCACTGCTCCTCTGCAGCCCCCAGCACTGCAGCTCTGACCCCGAGGGGTCCCACTTGGAGCCCTGGGGGCCAACAAGGACTGGAATCCCTCTGGCCTCACCTCACTCCAGCGCTGGGGTCACTCCAGACTCAGATCCCCAGAGATGTGTCCTCACCGCAGCTCCCATCAAGGGCTAAACTCAGTTCTAAGGGTTAAACTCAGTTCTAAGGGCTAAACTCAGTTCTAAGGGTTAAACTCAGTTCTAAGGGTTAAACTCAGTTCTAAGGGCTCTCCCTGCCAGGCACCCCTCCCAGTCTGAGCCCAGGAGGGAATTTGGATGGGGTTTGCCTCGGAGGGTGTCTCCAGGAGCAGGAATCCTGTGCTCCTGTCACAGGTAACCCAGGTAACGAGGCATTAGTGCAACAAAGCCCAGAGAAAACCCAAAAATCAAAAAAACATCAAAAATATCTGGGCAAATAAAGCACAGCACAGATGAGCTCAGCTGTGACCAAAGCCTTGGCTCCACTCTCACAGGCTGTACCTTTAATTTTGCTCATTTCTAGCAATGATTCACCAATTAAACCCAATTCCAGAAATAAAAACCATCAGGAAAGAAATATCTCCTGGATCTAATGGCCACGGCTCGTGGAGTAAGGGCGGGATTTGTAGGGCTGGTGAGCAAAGCAGATTATGGTGAAAGCCCTCGGGATTTCACACACAACAAAGGCTTAACAAGACAAAGACAAGGCTCCTGTGCACGGTCACTTTATTAAAAATACGCTGACTGCTCAGGAGGAGGAGGAGGCAGCAGCTGGGATTGATCCCAGCTGGGCTGCAGATCCAATTCCTCCCCCAGGGTCGCCATGGCAACCACTCCCTAAATCTGCCAGGAACTGGAGGAGGGGATTGCTGATTCCTTTGGGGAATATCAGATCGTGGAGAGGCGGGCAGGGAGCAGCAGCTCAGCACAGAACACCCCAAAATAAATAAAGGTGTGCCCAAAGGCACCTTCAGGGGAGGAACACCCCAAAATAAAGGTGTGCCCAAAGGCACCTTCAGGGGAGGAACACCCCAAAAAATAAAGGTGTGCCCAAAGGCACCTTCAGGGGAGGAACATCCCAAAAAATAAAGGTGTGCCCAAAGGCACCTTCAGGGGAGGAACACCCCAAAAAATAAAGGTGTGCCCAAAGGCACCTTTAGGTGAGAACATCCCAAAATAAAGACACCAAAGCCACCTTCAGGGGAGGAACACCCCAAAAAATAAAGGTGTGCCCAAAGGCACCTTCAGGGGAGGAACACCCCAAAAAATAAAGGTGTGCCCAAAGGCACCTTCAGGGGAAGAACATCCCAAAAAGCCATCCCCAAAGAACATCCCCAAAGGCACCTTCAGGGGAGGAACACCCCAAAATAAAGACACCAAAGCGCTTTGAATTTTTAAATGACCACAGGGCACACCAAGAAATGATACCATTAACACCTTTTCCTACAGAAATTTATGAATTGCAATAAAACTTCCCAGACATTCTCAGTGTTTTTACATGGAACACAATTTTATGCCTCTTTTGACAGCATTCTTGATAAAAGCTTTTTATTACTATGGATCATAAAACTAATAGTCCTATTTACCACAGCAAATATTTTCATTTACCTGAGGCTGGGTAAGCCAGGATGCTTTATGGAGCCATTAAATCAGAGTATGGACAATTTTAATTAAAAACCAAGCAAGTTACAATCTTGTGCTGAAAGAGAAATCTGGGTGGGCGACTCTGCGCCGTGGGGAGAACCCGGAGCAGATGAGAAAAACAGGATTTGGAGAAGCTCAGGATTCAAGGCTAATCTTGCAGCAGCCAGTTTGCCTTGGCAGCGTGCTGAGCAGCACAAACTGCATCCTGCAGGGAACACAGAATTCCTGCCTTCCTCAGGCAGGGGTGGCACCAGGGAGGAGCTCCTCCTCCTCTTCCTCCTCCTCCTCAGAGGAAGCAATCCCTGCTCCCTGCAAGCTGCATTCCCCCACGGCCCATCAGCCAGCCCTAGGAGCACTCCTAGCCCGAGATTTGATCCTCAAGTGTTGTTGCATGGCCTCCCCAAAGGGGCAGTAATTAGTATTAACTCCATGATTGACAGAAAACGAATCAATCTCTGTCTTTATTAAAAAAAAAACATTACTCTTATAAACAGTCACGATACAACTAGACCTCACTGGTCCTCCAACCCAAACTCCATCAGCACTGATCATGCGTGGCACAGGTCTGTGCTTGGATTTTTGGAGAACTTCATTTGAGGGAAAGAGGGCAGGGTTGGAATCCTGTGCTGTGAGCATCTGACTTGTAGGCACAAGGAAATTTGCTTTAATTTCACTGAAATAAAGGCAGTTTCTTGGCTGTCCCGACCTCTCAGAATCCAGATTATCCACAGTGGATATTGGGGCTGAGCTAAGCCATTCCTGGCAGGTTTTGGCTTTATTCCTTTCTGGATCCTCTGAAGGAGCAGATCAGCAGGGTGGTGCTTTCTGACCTGGTTAAGGAACCATCCTCTGGTAACAAATCCACACAACACATTCCACATGTGCACACCAACGAGTACAACGAGTTAAGGTAAGAATTATTTCTCTTTTTTTTTTTTTCTCTGATCTCACTGACTTTCCCCCAAAAAAAAACTTGGGAAAGTTGTCTGTGGCCAGAGAGCTGCTACCACACTCCAGTGTTGAAAAGAATTCCTCTTTTTATGTGGTGGTTTAGTTCAGGGCACGTGTTTTTAGCAATGGTTAGAGCTGAAGCAGCTGCAAAGCCTGAAGCCCAGTATTTGCTCCAGGGATGATGAACTCCCGTGGAACACCCGCTGCAGGTTCCCTCCAGGAAGGCACATTCCAGGCCCAGCACATCCCTCCCATCCCACACTGCAGAATTAATTCCTCCCTCTGCCTATCACAGCCTCGCACTGGAATTCTCAGGAGGAAAATGAACCTCTCTGCTCTGTTTCAGTTAAAAGGAAGAGGAGAGGAAACACAGAATGCAGTTTTTGTCTCTTTTCCCTGCTCCCGAGGAGGGCAGAGCACGCAGAAGCGAAGCCCTGACGTTCTGCACCGCTGCTGCGGGAGCGCCACTGCTGGAAATGCACTCAGGTGGGTTTTGCTCTCGCTGCTCCAGCAGGAGGTGGAAGTGTCTGAGGAGTCACACCAGGACTTGGCTGAAGATGGAGAACTCATCTCCAGGGCACCAGGTTGTGCTTTTGAGTTTTTTTGAGTTTTCTGCACCTAAAAGGGAAGGGACTTGTAAAGCTCATCCAGCTCCACCTTCCACTACCCCAGGTTGCTCCAAGCCCTGTCCAAGCCGGCCTTGGACACTTCCAGGGCTTCTCTGGGCAAGCCCACCCTCCCAGGGAAGGATTTATTCCCAAAATTCCATCCAACATGCCCTCTGGCAGTGGGAAAACATGGAATGTTCCACCTGCATTTCTGAGAGTTACGGCCTCTGGTGAATTGTGGCTCACAAAAGTGCTTTGGAGAGACTGCTGTAGATTTTAGTAGTTTAAATTCGTATCTGGAGCCGTCTTCTGCCAAGTGTGAAGTGTCAGAAATCAACAGTTTATTTAATGTGTCAATTAATCTTTCATACCTGGTGGGACCTGGGAATTCCATGGTAGCTGAGTACCACTGGATAGTTTAGACTGAGCTGAAAATCAGACTCAGCCTGACTCCTCTGTCAGGAACAGGAATTACCAAAGCTGCCCTGCCTTACACTAAGACTAAACAGTCTCACTTTCCCTTGCTATGTGAGGTGAAGAAGAAATTTCATTAATAAATTAATTGACATTAAGAACATGGGGAGGCTGCTTCATTAAATAAATGTTGTTTTTATCTACATTTGTCGACTAAATAAAGCCACATGGGGAGAGCAGAAGGCACGAGGAGGTGAAAGAACAAGAGCACATGTCAGTATTTATAATTTTTGTTGCTTTTTTAGACGAGCCTTCACTGCTGATGAAGAAAACCACTTAGCCCATGGCCAAAGCCCTGCCACGGGACAGACCATGAAGATGTTTCTGGGAATTTAGGGACTTGCTAACAGCATCAGTGCCTCTGGAAATACCACTGGAATTTGTGGGCAACGTTTCAAGTGTGTGCTAACTGCAAGAGAACCTCCAGAATATCCTCAGGACTATCAGAATCATTAATGAAAACTGGAATATTATTATAATGAAAACAGAAGGCAAAAGACTGGGAAGAATAACATGCTAATACAGTGCCCTATTTGCTCAGCAAGCATAGGAACCAAAAATCCCCTCAGGCAAGAGAGAACTGAGCTTG
Organism: Vidua macroura; assembly: GCF_024509145.1. Taxonomy (NCBI): domain Eukaryota; kingdom Metazoa; phylum Chordata; class Aves; order Passeriformes; family Viduidae; genus Vidua; species Vidua macroura. The sequence goes on from NC_071592.1 coordinate 1,519,814, forward strand.
TTTACTGCTCTCTGCTGCTCAGCACTGCTTCAACTCCCTGGCCGGCAGAATAAAGCCAAGGTGAAGGCAATAAATCAGAGCCCCTCCTCATTCGGCCACAACGGGAACAGTTCACACAACCCCGAATTTACACATCATTTACAGCTCCAGAAGCTCAAAAATAGGTGATGCCAAGGGAGAAACAAAAGGAATCTGAACCCAGCCAGGGGGTCCAAAGGCCTTTAAGCATCAGCTGTGACTGACAGGATAAACACTCCCCACACTGCCAGGAGCCAAGAAAAGCCTCCATCCACTGTCCTCTGGGAGGGCTCCTGGAAACCCAGGGAGAATTCAGCCCAGCAAACACAAGAAATGTAATCACTGCAACTCATCAGTTATGCAAGGCAGACAAAGAACGTTTCAGCTGAGCATCTGTGCCCCAAAATTTAAGAGAACTGTCAGGAGTTCAGCTCCGAACCTCTCTTGGTCTCTGCAAGAAAGGCACTCCTTGAAATAACTTACTCCTCCTTGCAAGAATTTACTCCAAGTAAGCACCAGAAGAAAACCTCCAGCGAGCTCCAAACACAACTGGATTTTCACACCTCTCCTTCTGCAGTAAAATCCAGGATAGAGGGAAAAACTGAAGAAAAGGGAACCAGACTCCTGCTGCTGCTGGGTGCTTGACACTGCATTTGGAAAAGATCTCTGAGAAAGCCCCCATGAAATAAAGAAGGCACGCACAGAGATTCATCTTCTCCACACAGACCCAAGCACACAGGGCACAAACACAGCTCAGAGCTGGCTCCTTTATCCCTTTAGTGCCACATTCTGATTTCCATCTCCTCAGTGCATTGCTCTCTCTGGGTTTGACTGAGTTCAGAGCCTCGGGCCCCACGTGCTCAGCATCTTTAATTTATGCTGCACACAGAAAACACCCATCAAAAGGAACCCTCCAGGAGGAAAATAACGGGTGCAGGCTGTAAATTCACTTTAAGCCACAGCTCATCACTGCCATGACCAAGAGCTGGATTAAATCCATCAAGGCTTTTAATCTGTGCTAAAACCACTGCGACTCCACCAAAAGGAATGGCCAAAATGTAAGCACAGATCTGTAATCCCAGGGAAGCACCAGCAGCCTGGGAGAGCCACGCACACCAGCCCAGCACTTTGCTTTCCTCCCAGCTTTGCACCCTGCTGCACTCATGGTTTTTTTCTGTCTCCTCCAAAATTTCTCCTCACAGGAGGGAAATATCAGAACAATTTGGTCCAACTGCTGACAGAAAAAGCTTGGAATTAGTGGCACTACAATTAAACAGAGAGAGAGCTAATAAAACTGTGTGTTAACCATGATTTTCAGAATATTGGGGCGTAAATTAAAGGTCCAAGGCAGGGTTTCTCCGATGAAGCTTTTCTCCTTTAGGTTCCATGGAGAATCTCAACCCCCAGGCCTCATTCAGATGCACAAAGGGCCCATCCTGAGCACTGACACCTCCTGTGTGCAGATTTTTGGTGCCTGCTCTGCTGCTCCCAGTCCCTTTATTGGGATGTGCTCCCTGGGCAGGCTCTGTCCCTGGGATTATTACCCCGTGGAACTGCAGCTGAGTGCTTCAGGGGAGGGCTCTGCTTGCAGTTTAAAGAGCATTCTGCACCAGGCACGAGCCAGGGGCAATACCTGGGCACGGGCAGGAGCTGCTCTGGCAAGGTTAATCCCTGGGATAATCAATATCCAGGGGCAGACTGCACCCAGCCCCTGTTTGCCAATGGCTGGGAGTGCTCCACCAGCCTGAGGGTTTGGGTCTTCTCCAGCTGCCTTGTGTACGTGACTTTCCTTCATTTTACACCTGAATTTCCTTCATTCTACACCTGAATTTCCTTCATTCTACACTTGAATCTCCCAAATTCCGGCGACAACAACACTCCCAAGCACAGGGTGGGACTGCTGGGGAGTCCTGCAGAGCCAGGAGTTGGACTTGGTGATCATTCTGAGTCCCTTCCAGCTCAGGATATGCTGGAGTGATTTTTGGTAAGGGTTACAAGTCCCAAAATCTCGACATGACTTTGAGCACTGATGTGTTTGACTGATGTTAACAATGGGGCTCTCACGTAATCAGGTTTACCACGTTTTCCTGGTACCTACCTAGGGTTTTAATTGGAATTATAGTGTAAGAACTACTCACTGAAAGGGAACAGGAAGGGAAGGAGATGCTCAGTGATCTGTGAGGGCAAAGACCTTTAAAGCACCTGAGGATTCCTGCTGCATTCCTCCCCTCCCACACTCCCTGCTCCTCTCCTGGGTGTGAAATGACAGCACAAGAACAGCAACACTGCTCTGGAATACAGAAAACGGCCAGAAAAGGCAGCAGGAGTCAGAGAAATGTCCTCTGAGAGCAGCAGAGAATGGAAATGCTCCCAGAATGCCAAACCCAAAGGCAGACACGCAGCAGGGATCGATGTGCTGAAAGGACAAACCCAAGTGTCACAGCCTGGCCACAACTCCTGCCCCACTAAAAACCCTCCTGCCACCAGCACCATTAATTGCTCTTTGCTTTAAAACATCCCCAGGGAGCAGTGAGATGCACGGCTGCATGGCCCAGATACAATTTCCTGCTTTCACCTCCACCTCCAGGAGCCAAGATCCGTTTCTGCAGCCCAAATCCCAGCCCTGCATTTCCCAGCCTCACCCAGACCCAGGGCTGTGCAAAGAACCAGGAACACGAGGAAAAGTGAACGCGCTGCAAACTCTCCCCATCGTTTCAGGCTGAAAAAATGGAATTTCATCAGCAGAAAACTTCATCTGGGACAACAAAATATTGCCAACAACAAATGTGTGGACAGGCAGCATGAAACCAGCCATGGCAGAAGGGAAGGGATGAAACTGGAACACCTTCTTCCCAACAATTCCCATTAAGTAATAAATTGTGTTCTTTGTTATCTACATTCCTTTGGTTATTTGCCAAGTCATTTTCTCACCATCTCCCAAAAAAAAACAGAGTTCAGGATGTCACCTTTTCCCTGAGAAAACCTGGCTATAAAAACCCTGCCCTATCAACATACATCAGGAGAAAAACCCAAAAAAACCCCACACAAATCAAAACCTACTGAGTTTAATTGACTGAATGAACAGTAAAAAGGTAAATGCAGTTTTTCTGGTTTATACTAAAAACAATACTGGTGGAAACTGGGGCAAATAAGGCCAGGAAGGACAAAGAGCAGATCTAGGCTGCAGCAGAAAATCTTGACAGGATGAGCAATGTCCCTGACATTCTTTAGTGGCAATAAAAGTGGAGAACTGAACATTCCTTATAGAAAAAATAAAAAGGAAAACATGTCTTCAGACCTCCTCCCTTCATCCCCTGCCCACCAAGCACATTAAATAATCCTTTGTAAGTGTCCATGAAAACTGGGACTCCTGCCAGGTTCCTGAATTACATGGATGGGGTTTTTGCCCTCCTAAACCAAGTATTTTAAGGTCAGAAAGCACCACCCTGCTGATCTGCTCCTTCAGAGGATCCAGAAAGGAATAAAGGCAAAACCTGCCAGGAATGGCTTAGCTCAGCCCCAATATCCACTGTGGATAATCTGGATTCTGAGAGGTCAGGACAGCCAAGAAACTGCCTTTATTTCAGTGAAATTAAAGCAAATTTCCTTGTGCCTACAAGTCAGGTGCTCACAGCACAGGATTCCAACCCTGCCCTCTTTCCCTCAAATGAAGTTCTCCAAAAATCCAAGCACAGACCTGTGCCACGCATGACACACAGAGCCAGGAATCATCACTGCCCTCAGGACAGCCGTGGAAAACATCCACTCTAATTCCACTCTAATTCAGGAAGGGCTTGGACTCAGCCAGACAACACAAGGTTAATGGCCATGGAAGGGCAAAAAGGACTTTGTGCTCCCATTTTCCAGGGTGCCTTATGAGGAAGAAAGAACTGGCATTGAAGCTAGTTCAGCAAATGGAAAAGCAGTATTCATGTTTCTGCCACTGAAAGCAGCAGGTTTGAGATGCCCACTTCCACCAGAATGCCTGCAAGACATCACAAACTTCCAGCCCAACCACCTCCCATCCACGAGCTGGTTCCACCCAAATAATCCCAGTTACAGCGTGGATTTTGTGTCAGAAAAGCAGAAAAACTGAGCAATTTTTTCAGTCCTCCAGCCTGTGACTTTCACAGGAAGTCAAGGCAAAGCACAGCTTCAAATTCTTCCTAAAAATACCCCATGATATCCTTCTGCCTCAACCCACCCCACACCATTTCTGAACTCCTCCAGAGGTGGAACCAGCTCCAGCAGAGCAAGGCTGCCCCACGGTGTGCTGGGGGATCTCAGGGGGTCCCGGTTTCACCTGGACAAGCAGGGCAGAGGCTGTGCTGGGAGCTGCTGCACCAACACCCCTCTCTGCTGGGGGGTTTGGGCTGGCTGTGCATGGCCAGGAGCTGGACTTGGCTGACCCTTGTGGCTCCAGCCCAGGATATCCTGAGATTCTGGGCAGAAAGGGAGGAGTGGAAGGAGGCAGCAGCCACCACTTTCCCTTATTTTCTCCCCTTACATTTTTATCAGGAGCAGATGGGGCCCCTGCCCAGAGCCTGCTCCAGCTCCCCACACAGCTGCCCAGCTCTGCCACTGCTATTTCTGCATCTCTGGGACACATTTCTCCTGCCACTAACAACTGCTTGCTCTGCTGGAATGAAGACCACAGTGGGGCTGGGAAGCCCTGTCCCTGTGTCGAGGGTTTATTTTTGTATTCCTGCATCCCACAATGAAATCCCATGAACGTGGCCCCTCCCCAGGAGGAAAAAGCAGCTGGGACAGGCTGCAAGAAGCACGAGCACAATGCAGACCAGAGAGGTAAAATAACCAGCATTCCTTATCCCAGAGTCACTGGATGGGAAAGAAAAACTCATCCACCCATCCCAAACTGCTTCTGTTCTGCTCGGGTCAGTCCAAAATGCAAACCCAACCCGGGAGTTTCCAAAGCAGGAGGCAGAGCTGGCACTAACAGCAAATCCTCTCTGAGCAGTGGCCTCAGTTTGGGCACGGTGACCCCAGAAATGCCACAGCGTTATTGTAGTGGCACTACAATTAACAGAACTGAACAGAAATCCTGTGAAAAACCAGAAATAATTGAACAGAAAGAGCCAATACACATCAGAGGGGTAACCACGACTTTCCGAATACTGGGGCGTAAATTAGAGGTCCACAGCAGGATTCCTCTGAAGAAGTTTTTCTCCTTTAGGTTCCATGAGGAAGCTCAACCCCCAGATCCTGTTTCAGGTGTACAGGTGGACCTGAACACCTCATGGCTGGAGATTTTTGGCGCCTGCCCTGCACCCTCAGATCCCAGCCCTTTTCCTGAGGTGTGCTCCCGAATTCCCAGCTAAGAACGGAGCTGGATCCCAGGAACAAGCTCTGCTGGATGTTTTCCACACACACAAATCACTGAGCCGACCCTTGGGGCCTGCTCGTGCTGCCCCAACGCTGTTTCAGGTGTAGAAACTGAAATAGTTCAGCCTTTGGGTCTCTGGGAAGGACCTGCATCCTCCAGACAAGCCAGGAATATGGAGCAGGAGGTGCAGTTATGTTCTGAGGGTTTACACATCTGTGCTGCTTCATTTTCACTCCACATCTCCCCGTTATGATCTCCAAGTGCCCCAGATTCAAAGTGGTTACTCAAGTCCAGTCTCTTTCTTCTGAAATTATCCATCAAATCATGAATCTTTTTAATATTCCCTCATTTAGAATCTTTGATCTTTCATCTCTAAGGAGAAAAGGCAGTGCAGGGAAGCCTGTTAGGCTCAGAATAATTCCCCATAACAACCCCAACCACCAGCAAAGCAGGGAGGAGGAATGAGTGCAGGGAATTCGCACAGAGGAGGTGAAACCAGGAAATTTAAATGAAATGATGACACAAAACCTGCATAGAACCTTCTGTGCCACTCTGTACTGATTATGCAATTATCAGTATACAATATAAATGATAATAATAATAATAACCTTTATTGTGAATATTTTATTATTAAAATTATTAATAAATATTATTATTATGAATATATAATTATTATTATTGTGAATAAATAATAAAATTCTTTCTCCAGCTGTGCGTGGGAGTGCACAGTGCAGCCCCAGCAGTGGCTGATCCATGTGCCCTTCCCTTCCCCAGGCACAACAAAGGCAATAAAACAGCTCCACTCCAGCCTGGACTGAAGCAGGGACTCAGGTGAGGGAAGGATCTGGCCCAGGAAAGGAGCACAGCTCTCCCTGGCATGTTAATGAAGGCAGCATCATTAACACCAAAGGGCTGCAGAGCTAAACACACAATCTTTGAACCCAGCCAAGCAAGCCAACGCTCGCATCAAACAACCAGGTCAACCCTTCCACTGCCCCCGTTATTAAAAGGGGAATTCTTGTTGTTATAGGATGGCATTAAAAGGAATTTACTGGCGCTTTTATGTTTCACATTCACTCGTGCAGTGCTGCAGTTATTCAGAGTATTTGGCACGCCGGGTTTGCAGCCACAAAGGGCGTTTTGTTTCTGCTGCACTGAAGGACAAGACAGGCAGGGACAGATAAAAGGAAGAGGAAGACAAGGAGACAGAAGATGACAGAGCAACGCAACAGCAGCGCCACAACCGAGGGAGCAGCACGCTGAAAACCTGAGGGGGAAAACCTCTTAAAACAAAGGCAGGCACCACAGACCACAGCAAGCAGAGGAATTTCACTGCCAAGGGTAATTCCAGCGCTTCTCAGCGAGTCTGTGCTGCGTGCCAAGCATGACAAAGAGCAGCGAGCCAGAGAGACACTTCCACAGCACAGCCCCCTGTGCTGACCCACCACACCACCTTCCACACTGAGACTCTGCAAAAAAAACCTGCATTTTCATCTTTTATTTCACTGATCTGGCTAGAGGCAGGATGAAATACCAGCAGAGTCTCACTCCGGGCTGGGAGCTGCATCCAGCATAAACCCAGCCGTGATGAAAGGAAAGGAATCAATTCCTCTTCCCCCGCTCCAGTTTTGGCCTTCTTTTCCAGGCAGCACTTTTCTTCTCGTGCAAGTCCTTGTCCTGAGCTGAATTTGTATTTCCTGCAATGAGACAGCTCCCGGGAGAGGCACCTATGGAGCTCCTCAGAGCCAGACTGATCAGTGCAGACAGCTCCCAATTAACCAAGGTTTTAATGGGATCTCCATCCCATCCTCATGGGGACTGGGAGCAGCCCAGCCTTCCTCCTCCACCTGCCAGGGAAAAGGCAGATCCCACAGAAGAAAGAAAAAAACAAACAGGGGAAATCCTACAGATCTCACAGAAGGAAATAAAAAAAAACAGGAAAAATCCCACAGAAGGAAATAAAAAACAGGAAAAATCCTACAGATCCCATAGAAGAAAAAAAAAAAAAAACAAACAGGGAAAATCCTACAGATTCCACAGAAGAAAGAAAAAAACAGGAAAAATCCTACAGGTCCCAGAGAAGGAAAGAAAAAAAACCAGGAAAAATCCTACAGATCTGACAAAAGGAAATAAAAAAACAGGAAAAATCCCACAGAAGGAAATAAAAAAAAAAAAAAAAATAAAAAAAATAAAAAAAAACAACTGGAAAAATCCTACAGATCCCACAGAAGGAAAGAAAAAAAAAACCAGGAAGAAAAAGGAAACCCAAACCCCAGCAGGCAGCCCTGAGAGCCTCACTCTCCCTACAACACAGAATTGAATATTTCAAGTGAGAAAGACTCCTGGGCTTTGCACAGGAACAGCAATTTTGGGAGGAATGCTGCGAGAGGAGGAGGTGGCAGCAGGGGTGGAAGGAGCCCCAGATTGTGATTCCCTCCAAACCTCCTGCCAGATCCACCCAGGAAAGCAGATTTTTCTGCAAGGAGCCCAGGAGGATCCAATGTGTGTTTTAGTTAAGAAGTGTGAGAGAACGAGCACAAATCTTGTGCTGTGCTCGGTGCCTTTGGGCGCCGACTGCGCTGCAGCGTTTCCTCTGTGCTCAACCAGTGTCCTCACCAAAAAGAACGGGCTGCTGTAGCCCATTAACAACAAAATAACAATAAAATAATGAAAAATAAGAAAATAATAAAATAAAATATAAAATCACATCTATTTTATATATGTTATTTCTATTTTCTCACCCTGAAAACACCTGATATTTTATATTATTTCTGTTTTATCACACTATTTAAATAAAATAATGAAATAAAATATAAAATCCCATATATTTTCTATATATTATTTCTATTTTCTCACCCTGAAAACACCTGATATTTCTTATATTATTTCTGTTTTATCACCCTGATATTTAAATAAAATAATGAAATAAACTATTAAATCCCTGATATTTTATATATATTATTTCTATTTTCTCACCCTGAAAACACCTGATATTTTATATTATTTCTATTTTATCACCCTGAAAACACCTGATATTTTGTATCATTATTTCTACTTTATCACTCTGAAAATCCCTGATATATTATTTCTATTTTATCACCCTAAAAACCCCTGATATTTTATATTATTTCTATTTTATCACCCTAAAAATCCCTTATATTTCATATATATTATTTCTATTTTAGCACCCTGAAATCACATGACATTTTATGAACATTTCTGGCTGCAAAGAGAAAAATCTCAACGTGCTCTTTCTAACTTCCACCAGGATCTGTCCAAAATTACTGCCAAGAGCCAGGGACAGCAGGTGCACCCCAAAAATGCTCCAGGGGAAGGATGGGGCCATGGGGATGCCTTGTCTGGGTGGATAAAGGTCAAAACCAGCTCTGAAAATCTCTGCCATGGTAACAGGGATGGTTTGGGAATGGTTCAGGGAATGAATTTGGGGATGAAAATTTATTATTTCCTAAAAATGCTGAGCAGCAAGTTGGGACGGAGTGTTGCCAAGCCTCCCCCTCCTTCAGCACCTATGAAAATCCAAAAGAAATCTATGCACTGGTTAATTAAAGTAAATAAATCTGGGCCCTTTCTTTGCTGGATGAAAAGCCAGGGGGGAAAAAAAAAACTGCAAGAGGCAAAAAGTAAAGGCAGGGAGTCCAGCAGGGCCACTGGGAGCTGTGTGACACCAGCCCAGGATGTTTGCATAACTAAAGCACCCACCTAAAAACATCCTCCCCTCAAAAAAAAAAAAAAAAAAAAAAAAAAAAAAAAAAAAAAAAAAAAAAAAAAAAAAAAGAAAAAACAGAAAAACAAACAAACAAACAAACAAACAAAAAAAAAAACACGAAAAAATAGAAAAAAAAGGAAAAAAAACCCCTAAAAATCTAAAAAAAAAGGAAAAAAGGATAAAAGAAAAGGGGAAAAAAGGGAAAAAAAAAAAGCCATGCTGGCTGTAAATGAGAGCACTCAGGCACTCAGGTCACTGCAGTAAATCACAGCCCTTAATTTCATGTGAAAGGAGGGAATGTTAGCCGACCACAGGACCCTCAAAGAGGCCTTTGTTAGGAGGGAGCCCTGGCCATAAATACATTTCAGAAGCCCGGAGAAAAGGGGCTTAGAAAGGAAAATGCCTCTGGATTTTTTGGCCTTATTTTCTCACCTTTCAGAGGATAAAGAAGCTGAAAACCAAGAAGAGCTACAAGTGACAATTAAGCTATTAGCACGCCCCAGGAACCCTCTGGGCTGCTCGATTTCAGCAGCACAGAGCTCCCCCAAAAAGGGCTCTGGTGCCACAAGGACCTTCAGGAGGAGCAGAAAAAAAAAAGCAGGGATCGGGAGTTACCCACCCTTCATCTCTGCTGCAGATCCCACCAGCAGCAGGGGCACGGACCAACACCTGAAATTCACCATCCCACCTGATCAATGGGTATTAAAGACTCTTGGAGCATCTTCTCCTGCTCCTTGTTGTCTCCTCTCGCCCCCAGGTGTTTTCCAGCACTGCAGATCCTGCCTTGGTAAAACTACAGTGGGAATGTCAGTGGTGAACTGGGGAATGGCTCCCAAAATCCTCACCAGTGACCTCTCCATCCCCTGGCATCTGATCCTGGCCTTCCCATCCCTCCGTGACAGCTCCCTGCGAGGTCAGCTGTGAGCAGGAGCTGATCCCAGCTGCAGCTCCCCCAAAACCAGAGCCCTGTTCTCCAAGGAGCCTCGAAAAAAGCTCTGGAGCACAACAATCCCAAAGCCAGGGGCTTCAGGAGGGAGCTGTGAGAAATTATTTCAAACCCCACGGCCAAATGACACACCAGGAATAAGTGGAGAGAGCATTAAAATTAAAGCTGGACATTTGCAGCCAATTAATGGATGAAATTGAGGGGGAACCACTCTCCTGCAGGGGGAGGATGCTGCAGGTGGTGCCAATAATTCTGCCCAAACCAGCAACATGTCCAAGGTGGATTCACATCTGAAATTCCATCTTTTTTCCCTAAAAAAGCGTGGGGATGGGAGGATTCTCAGCAGGAATGAATTCCCTGTCCCCTGACACAACAGGCTGAGTCTGGAACTGAGGAAATTGGGGAAGGATGAACTGAACCTCAAATTGAATCCCAAATTGAATCCCAAACTGCAGCCCAGATGAATCCCAGCCTCCTGGGAGCACCTGCACTGTGCTGGGGACAGACAGGACTGGGCACAGAACCAGCTGGGAATAAAGTGCCTGAGCTTGTATTCCATGGGCTCCGTGCTCCTTTCCCATGCTGCCAATGTGTACAACCCAAAATGGATCAAATCCTCCCCAGAGTCAGAGCCAGGAGGTCCCAGGCCTGTGTGGCACGTGGGGATAAACACAACAAACCCAAGCACTGCCTTAGTGACTCGGCTAAACACAGTGGACAAACCATGAAACAAACTGGAGCCTCCAAACTAATAAACACCTGCCCTTAATCCATAAAAACCAGGCAGAAATCTCCACGTAAACAGCAACCAGCTCCTGCAAACAAGAACTGGCACCATTCCAGGGCCTAAACTGGGCTTCCAGTAAGGGAGCAAAACTTGGAACTCAGCTGAGGAGAGGCCTGGAACAGGTTTGTTATCACGCAATTAAAGCACTGCTAATTTCTTGTGCAGCAAATGCAGAACTCCTGCTCCTTGCAGGATGGATGGACAGCAGCAGGGATGAGGGCCAGGCAGGCAGGAGCAAACACAAGTCCATAGGGAATGGATTATACATGGCTTAAACGGCCTAATCCACTTTGCTTTCAACAGGTCCCACATAAACAAGGCTCCAGTGCATGTTAAATAAAAGCCCCATGAAATTTTAATGAAAAGCAATATGCAGTTACAGAAACTAATCTGCTAAATGGAATCATTTCATAAGTGGCAAATTCTGCGAGGCAAGAGGAGTCATGAAATAACCTTATCTAATGCCCAGTATCTGAGAGCAGCGTGAAGATTGGGTTTAGGGGAGAGCAGCGTGGAACAGAAGGTTTTCCTGGCCTGAATTACTGGAATTATGAAGCTGTTCTGAACTCTGCCCCTGACATTCTGCTCCACCTAGAGCAAAACACTGCCCATCCTTGTGCTCCTCCCGTGGTGCTTCAGCCTGACTTGTTATTTTAATATTTCCTTTAGGTTGGTGACAGGTCCAATAGGGCACCAGTCCTGCCAGGGCACTGGAGACTCCTGTCACCCAAATCATTGCAGTGATGGCCAGGAACAGGAGCCACACCCCAGTGCCACGAGCAATCCTGTCCCTCACACGTCCCCATCCATGCCATGCCCTGATTGTGGAGATGAACACACACAAGCCAAACCCCACTGCACTCCTGACAGCTCGTCAATGAAAATAAGATTTCCCTGCATCACAGTCACCAGGCATTTCTAAATCCCCTTTTTTAAGGCCTGGGGGCCAGCACTATTAAAACCCAAGAAGAGATTTTGCCTCAAGGTAAAACAGGATTAGGAGAAAACCCCTCAGTCTTTCTTTTCAGGGCTCAGCTACTTCCTAAGGCTGGATGCAGTCTCGGTGCAAAGCAGCAGCACATAAACAGCATTTGTTGTCTGCAAAGCTTCCTTCCACACACATTTCATTCCTCACCCCTTGGAAAGGAATTAAAACCCAAGCAAACTGCTTTTGCAGGCAGCTGAGCTTTGGTTCGGGCCGATACAGGGACCTGAGGCTGGGGTGGAGCAGGCCCATGGAGAAGAACACAGGGATGGTGTAAAACAGATTATCAGGGGCCCCTGGCACTGGGAACCCCAGCTGGCAGCTCAGCTCCAGCAGCCACATTCGGGTTATCAATCGTTATCTACGGGCAGGCAGCTGATGTGATCATCTCTGTGTGCCTGAGCAGCAGCCCCTGGTGCACAGCTAAAACACTGCCCAGAACCTGATCAGTGCACTGATCAGAACCTGATCAATTCATGCCCAGAACCTGATCAGTGCACTGCTCAGAATGTGATCAATTCATGCCCAGAACCTGATCAGTGCACTGCTCAGAACCTGATCAATTCACGCCCAGAACCTGATCAGTGCACTGCTCAGAATGTGATCAATTCATGCCCAGAACCTGATCAGTGCACTGATCAGCACCTCATCAATGCATTGATCAGAATCTCATCAATTCACTGACCAGAACCTGATCAATGCACAGATTAGAACCTCATCAATGCACAGATTAGAACCTGATCAATGCACTGCCCAGAACCTGATCAGTGCACTGCCCAGAACCCGATCAATGCTGATCAATCAGCCCCCAGGGAGCCGTGCCAGCTCCCACCAGCTCGTTTCTCTCTGCAGCAGCCCCGAGCCTGGGAAGTGCCACTCCAGAACTGCCCACTCCAGGCCACGGGGACTCTGCAGCACTGACCACAAACACTGGACACAAACACTGACCACAAACACTGGACACAAACACTGGACACAAACACTGACCACAAACACTGACCACAAACACTGGACACAAACACTGACCACAAACACTGGACACAAACACTGGACACAAACACTGACCACAAACACTGACCACAAACACTGACCACAAACACTGACCACAAACACTGGACACAAACACTGGACACAAACACTGGACACAAACACTGAACACAAATACTGGACACAAACTCTAAACACAAACACTGACCACAAACACTGACCACAAACACTGGACACAAACACTGACCACAAACACTGACCACAAACACTGGACACAAACTCTAAACACAAACACTGACCACAAACACTGGACACAAACACTGGACACAAACACTGGACACAAACACTAAACACAAACCCTAAACACAAAGCTGAGCCCAGAGCCTGACGGGGTCTGCTTTGCTTGGAATGACCCCCAAATTGTAAAAGTCCTTGTTCCCCAGCCAGCAGCCGAAGAAGAGGTCTGGAATGCGTGAGGTGGAGGTTTCAAGGTTGTTTATTCTCTCTTATCTGTAACATTCTCTGTCTGACCTGCCCAGGTCTGTCCAGTACAGAAGCCATGGCAGTCTGCCTCTGCCTCGGGCGGCTCCCACATGATAAACTCAAAATTACACATTGCCTGTTTACAGATCTGTGCCAATGCCCACCACCCGTGTCAGACAGGGAATCTCTGCCTTCAACAACAGAAAAGTGTCACCAGCACAGCAGGACATGGAGGGCAAGGCAAAGGAGAAAAAGGCCAGGACACGCCCAAATCCCTCCATCTTGCACCCCTGAATCACATTCTAAAACCCCCAAAATTCCACTTTTCCACCCTGTGTCAATTCCCCTATTACACCACTCAAACCCTTGTGGCTTGTAATTCCTCACACAGAGTTGGCAGCTTTTCCCACGGGCTAAAATCAAAGCCACAGGTGTTTTTGACTTGGTGCCAAGGTCCCCAAGCCCCCTCCAGGGTCTGGAGCCAGCCAGGGCAGCCACAGGGATGTGCTGGGCTCCAACAAGAGCCCACCTGCCCTTCCTTAACCACCTCAGCAATGAAAACACCACAGAGCCAGCCCAGCTTCCACTGGACATGAGCACGTGCTCTAAAAAATGTCACTTTCCCTGCAGGACATCAGAGCTTTGCTCCACAGGTAGAGAGACTTGGGGATTATTTTGCAATTTGTCTTCACACGTTGCTCCCTGCCTCAATATCCACCCCAAAATTGAAATGCCACCACAAAACCCATTCACATATGCAGCCAGCCAAGCAGAAATGTTACAGGGATGAGAGAGAGATGAGGGGAAAAAAAATCAAAAAGATAAATTAGATTAGTCTTTTGTTCACTGTGTCACATCAGATTCTCTTGAAACAACTTGAAAAATGAATGTGTCAGGAAATTGGGGCTGCTTATCAACTCTGCAAACTGCAACACCAAAGCAACCAGACAAACTGTGTATTTCCCCCCTCCAATGTGCAAGATAATTGCCACAAATCATATGTTTCATTCCTTAATTATTTTGAAAAGGGAACAGATGATAAAGAACGAAACACCAGGAAAAAATGAGCTGCAGTGAAAATGAGGAGGGAAGGGAAGAGGCTGTGCAGGAGTGATCCTACAGGGGCACAGCTGATGGAATTGGATTCCCTGATCATTGAGTAAAAATCAATGCACCTTCCCCAAGCTCACCTGTCCTACCACAAACATTTTCTACCGGGTGGCGAGCTGTTAAAACCTAAAGCAGTTTTGGGTTGCTTTTAGGCCATTTTTTACCATTCTTTCCCTTCAAAAGTAAATAATGTATAGCTGTGTTTGTTTTCCAGTGAGTCCCATTCAAGAATTCATTTCAGAAAGCAGATTTCTCACAGAAAAATGTCACAGCCAAGGATCCAACAAAGCCACTGACAAAATACAATCCCAAGGGTTTTTTGCAACACTGAATATACATTCTATTATTTAAAAGCACTGAATATACATTCTATTATTTAAAAATGTTATGCAGCCCTTGGGAGCAACCAAAAAAAGGGAGAGGCAATATGATTTATAACCCAGGAAGAGGGAAAACAAGGAAAACTCAATTGAAGTATGTTTGGGGACAAGAAGTGATACAATTTCCTTGTTTTCCATATTGTCTCTGTAGGGAAACTCTAGCCATGAATAGGCCTCTTGTTCATTCTGGGGCATCACAAGGCACCAAGTGCAGCCAAATCCCACCCTGAGCTCTGGGAGCTTCCACTGGAGAGGAACAACAGGGAATGGGGCTTGTCCTTGTGGGACACTGCCACCTTCATTAGGGTCACAGCCACTAATTACAACCACGAGCGCTCCGAGGGCTCCTTTCCAAGCAGATGTGCAGAGAATCCTTCTTGGGGTCTGGGTGTCAGGATGACCCTGAGAGTGTAGAATTCCTCATTTCCCAGCCCCACAGCCAAGGGAGACTGAATGCCCAGGGTCGGCTTCTCAAGGTTGTTCATTTCCCTTCTCTAGAACATTCTCTCTCTGCCCTGCTGAGCTCTGTCCAGCAGCTCGGCCATGGCATTCTGTCTGCCCTCAGGGCAGTGTTCACATTTTATACCAAAAACTCCGTGTGCTGTGGTTACAATAACGTGCCAATGTCTGTCATTGATGTTGGACAGTGTGTCTGTGCCTTAAACCAACAGAAAAGTGTCACCAGCACAGCGAGACATGGAGAGTGAGAGGAAGGAGAAGAAGGTCAGGACACGCCCAAACCCCTCCATCTTGTCCCCTTGAACCCCATTCTAAAAACCCCAAAATTCCACTTTTTCATCCTGTGTTAATTCAACCACCACACTGCTCAAACCCTTGTGGTTTGTAATTCCTCACAGAGAGTTGGCAGCTTTTCCCACGGGCTAAAATCAAAGCCACAGGTGTTTTTGACTTGGTGCCAAGGTCCCCCTGCCAGGGTCTGGAGACCAGGGCAGCCACAGGGATGTGCTGGGCTCTGACAAATCCCCAGCACTTCTGTTCAGTGAGGATGATGGTAAGGCTTGGGAAGAGCAGCTGGAGAATTCCAGAAACAATCCAAGCTGCACTTCCCAAAGGCTGGGCCTGGCAGCACCCCTTCAGCCTCCCTGCCTGTGACACGCTGAAATAACAGAGAAATCTCCTTCCAGAAGCAGGAAAACACCTTTGGCACGGTGCTAAATTAGATAAAAGAAAAGAAACCAACTGGAAATTCAAGTGGCATGGGAAGGAAGATGTTTTAAATACAGCACCACCCCTGTGAGTCCTGCACACACACACAGGGCACTACTTACAGCAATTAAAAATCAATCAGAAACCCAAACACTGGAATTCTTGAATGTGAACAGGCACATTCTGTTCCCTGCACAGAACCCTGCCTTCCTTCACAGCTCAATGCCCATTTTGTTTGCACAATTATCATTTTTTAACCACAATTTGCACGTCTGTCCCTGGCAGAGTTGGGACATGCAAGGAAGCTCTGTGAGCTCCCCACACCTTGGGAGAATCAAGAAATTCCCTGCAGGATTGTGCTGTCCCAGCTCCCTCCCTGCACACAGAACAGGGAAACCTGCTCCCAGGGACACCAACCTAAGGGCTCAGAAATGGCTCTTTGGCTGGAAAAAATGGGTAAAATCAGCTACCTCTCCAATTACAGCAATCCTGGAAGCCAACTGTGACCCCAAAATGCTGCAGTGGGCTCTCCCAAAAGCCCAGGGATACTGGGAGGGATATCCCATTCCCAGGGACTCACCTGCCTCCCCACTCCACTCAGATATTCCAGTTCCTGTCACTTATTTCAGGGTGTGCTCCCAACCCCCTCAACCACACAACTTCCCAAAAAGATATCTAAGGACAGGCCTTCCCACTCATGGAAAATTCCAGCAACATCACGTTATTGGGGGGGAAAAAAAAACCCAATAAATCGACTCCCAGCACTGCCAAAAGCCTCCCCACAATCAAGGATTCCCAGGGATTTAAGCTGCTCACATCCAATGGGAACAGCCTCGTGTGCCTGGTCTGGAGAAGTCTTAAACCAAGGCCATTGAGTCAGGATTGTCTGCAGGAGATGATAATTTGAATTAACTTAAAAAAAAAAATAAAAACTCCAGCAGCTGCTGCCAAGGGAAGTGCTGGCTCCAAGTTTTTCTGGAAGTGCTCTGTGGGCAGGCAGTGAAAGGCTCCTATACAGCACTGCTGCCATCCCATAATTTCCGGTTCTCCCTCCTCTGGCTGCATGGGATGGTTTTCCTTGCACAAGGAACGCCGGTGCTGGAAAAGGGCATCTGTGCTGAGCAGGGTTTTCCTGCTCATTTTACATCATCTGAGCACGGATTTTAAAAATGGCATTTTGGGCCAAGCTTGTGGATCTGAGGGAAGGCAGGAATTCAGCCGTGGGGTTCAGGTTCCCCAGGGAGAAGGGTTTTTATTGGGGTGCTCTGGCTTCCCAGAGGAGCCCCTGAAATCCACATCCCATAAAACAAACATCCTGGCCAGGTGTGGCCACCTGAATCTCCACAGAGTTTTCCAGAAGCACCTGAAGGTGGAGAACTCAATGTAACGATGGCATGAACTTCTCTGAGAAACAGAGAACAACACGGAGAGAAAATGTTCCCAAAAGGGTTCACGGGGTCATGAAAGGTGATAGCAGCTCTCCTAGCAGGATATCCAGGGAAACACAACGGATTTAATGCACATTTTAGTCAAGAGCAGGCTCTGCAGGTGGATGCTCGAAGGGACACCGAGTGAGAAACCCAGGACCTGCTCTGCAGGATGCTCCCAGCTGGGATTTGCTTTTTAGGAGCAAAAAACCCAGCGTGGGCAGAAGTGCCCCTCCTGGAACATCCCATTTTATCAGCCAGGACAAGACACCTGGAGCCAGGAGCAGCTCTGGGTGCAGGACAAACTCTGGGGTGCAGGACAGACCCTGGGGTGCAGGACAGACCCTGGGGTGCAGGACAAATCTCGGGGTGCAGGACAGACCCCTGGGGTTCAGGACAGACCCTGGGGTGCAGGACACAGCCCTGGGGTGCAGGAGAAACTCTGGGGTGCAGGAGAAACTCTGGGGTGCAGGACAGACCCTGGGGTGCAGGACAGACCCCTGGGTGCAGGACAAACTCTGGGGTGCAGGACAGACTCTGGGGTGCAGGAGAAACTCTGGGGTGCAGGACACAGCCCTGGGGTGCAGGACAAGCTCTGGGGTGCAGGACACAGCCCTGGGGTGCAGGACAAATCTCGGGGTGCAGGACAGACCCTGGGGTGCAGGACAGACCCTGGGGTGCAGGACAAGCTCTGGGGTGCAGGACAGACCCTGGGGTGCAGGACAGACCCTGGGGTGCAGGACAGACCCCTGGCTGCAGGACAAACTCTGGGGTGCAGGACAGACCCCTAGAGTGCAGGACAGACCTGGGGTGCAGGACAGACCCTGGGGTGCAGGACACAGCCCCACTGAGATGTGACAATCCCAGGGGACTGCTCTGGACCCCACAGCAGCAGCAGCAGGGGCAGGGCCAGCAGAGCTCTCCCCACCTTCAGGAGCTGCTCCATCAGGAGCTGCTCCATCAGGAGCAGCCTCTGCAGGCTGAGCCAGCAGCAGTGCAGGATGCTCAGCACTCCCAGGACCCTGGAAACCCCCTGGGGATGCTCAGCAAAGCTCATTCCGGGCTGAACCCGCACAAAGATATTTGGATTTTCTGATCTCCTCGCTGCTAAGTGAGGGATTGCTCTTGTGGGCACATCAGTCAGGTACACAGACACATCTCCAGCAGCAAATAATCACTCCCTGCTCCCAGACTTTGTGTCTGCCACACTGAGAACACCCAGTGAGGCCTGCAAGGGCTTTTTGAAAAGAACAGCTACTCGCTGTTCATCATTTTCCTCTGACTGACGCTGCTCAGATCACCTTCTGCACTCCAGTAATGCTCAGCTGGTTGAGTTCCAGCCCAGCAGCAGCAGCCAGGTCTGCTCTCCCCAGAGCTGTCACTGCCACACTGATTTAATGCCTTTACCCAGGCCGGTCCCAGTGACATTCCAGCCAACCAAATCATCCTGAAGGCGACTCAAGCTAAACCAAAACCCTCAGGAGCCACACAACGAGCTCAGAAGTGCTACCAAACATTTCTGACACTGTGCAGCATTAAAATTTCCTTTAAACAACGGGATTAGCTGCTGGATTTGGATGGATTGGATGCTCAGCACAGCTAATAATTCCTGACACGGGGCAGAGCAGGCAAAGCTGCCCTGGGATTGCCGTGTCCATCATTCCCTGCATCTGGACACTCACTGGCACATCCATGAGGTGACAAGCACAAAAGGAACAGCTTCAGGCTGCTCTTCCCCAAAGGCTCCAAAAACACATGAACAGGATCATTCACAGCTCTTAATAAATGTCCTGTGCCTTCTAGGAAAAAAAAAATATTAATAAATAAAAAAAATCAAGGCTGTAACAGGATAAAAGGGTTTAGGGAGTACAAAACCAGACTTTGAGGAGCCCCAGGAGCCCCCACATGGGACCAGCTGAGATCCATCTGCTCCTCTCTCAGGTTTAAGCACAGTTCCACTCTGAGATACCTAAAATAATCCCAGGCTCAATGCAGAAAGAGCCAAAAGCACGACCCTGAACCAAAGCTGGCCCTCACATCTGGGGACAGATGTGCCCGGTGAATTCACACACTCTTCATGCAATGAGGGAAAAAAGGATTTGGTGCCTAAGTCAGCGTGGTCAGGGAATCCAAAGTGCAGGTGGAATCTGTCTGCGTGACAGAAAAAGATAGAAATCAAAGCTTGCTAATTGAATATGTGAAGGGAAAGATTAAAATGTTCTGTTATAAATTCTCCTTTACAGAAAGCAGAGCTGTAGGCACAGTTCTGCCTTCAATCCTGCAGCTGCACAGATAAAAATACCCACAGTAACCCGAGATAATTTCAACTCTGGAGTAGCATCTACGTAATTCATGTCCAATCAACTCCTTCCTAAAATCAGCCCTGACTCACAGATGACGGGGGATTTCAGTTTTAAGAAACATTTTCTTTCCCTGTGGGAAAAACACAAAGTGTTGTTTGCTCATCCATGTTCAAAAGTCTGCTCCAAGCATCACATAATGAAGTGGAAGCTTTGTATCACTAAAACACAAATAATTAAAGATGTATTTCGATGGGGGTTTTATTCCTTTTTTTTTTTTTTCCTTTTTTTTTTGTCTCTGCTGAAGAAAAAGCCAAACCCAAAGGACAATTCCCACAGAAGGCAAGAATTGTGCCCAAGCAGAGAACTGCCAACAGCACAAGCCAGCAATTGTCTGTGCAGGGAACAATGGATCTTTCCACGGGGTGAGCTCATTAAAAAAATGCACTCTGGAGGCCGGGCTGGCACTCAGAGCTCACTCCCAAGGTGATTTTTGTTATCAGCCTGCACCTCCTGGGACACCCTCGCCCCTGCCTGCATCACAACAGAGATAATGAGCTGCAATTACAGCCAGACACCATTGAAAATAAAGAGATAAACTGAAAATTGGTTCAGGACAGGGTGAAGAGAGGCAGAGTACTGGAGTAAAATCATCTTCTGTCAGAGGCTGCTGGATTTCCTAAAGCCCCGCACTCCAGGCACTCTTCTTTTCCTGGTCATTACAGGAATGTTTTGCATCACTTGAATTCTCCTTTTAATCAATCACCTGCTCTATTTCCCCTACTCTCCCTCAAATTGCTGCAAACTGGGAAAAACAAAACCCGCAAAGTTTGGTAACAGATGGCAGCAGAAATGTGGGATCTCCTACATGCCTGGAAGCAGGAATTCAGTCACTGCTGTCATTTAGGGAACAGCAACAAAAACCCTCGGAGAAGGTGACTCACTGGGATCCTGACACGGAATTATGGGGAAAACAGAAATAAGAATGTATCTCTGAGCTTAATGAGCCACGGGTTTGGGGAGTGAGGGAAATAATGAGAGCTTTAAGGGAGAGAAGGGGAAGAAACATCTGGAAGTGTTGTCTCACACCAAACCACTGGGATGGTGCTTCTGTCACCCCATGATCCCATCCCCATCCCTCCCAATTCCTTCCTCCTCCTCAGGAACACGAGGATCCACCACCTCTGCTTTTCTCGCTGCTTTTCAAGCACCTCGCTTTGCAGAAATTCAGATTTCGCTGCACAAATCAGGAGGGGATTACCCAAACCTGCTGGGTGTCCACTTCATCAAATACCCCAGGAAAACGTGGGCACATTCTCTAGAAAAACCAGACAGAAATAGAGACATTTCATCCGTGCACAAGAACTTTTCCTGCCATCTCTCAGCTCTCTCCATCTATGCCAGAAGTTTTCTCCCCCTTAATTACACTTTGCTCTGAATTAAGCTGGATTTTCCCCTCTTCAACGAGGACAATTTTCCCCTTCATCCTCATTTATCTGCCAGCATTAAAATTCTGCTGCCTTCCAAGTGCATCCCCTGCTCGAATCCTGACGTCCCAGTGATGGCATTTGTGAGCAATTTCCTGCCAGAGATTTACATCTCGTGCTGCCCCTCACGTCCTCCCCACTGCTGGAGCCCCCAGACAAAGAGAACAGCAAGGAGAGGCGGTTTGGGGCTGGAACAGTGATCCCATTGTCCTCCCAGGACATCAAAGTCCACCATGCAGCTGCTCCTAACGGGCACCAGAACAAGGAGTCCGGGGGTCGTGCCTGGCTTTGATGAATTGGCAGTGGCACCAGGATTTAGATGGGATTTTCTGCTCCTGCAGCAGGAACCTGCCCCGGGTCAGGCAGGGCTCGTGCAGGAGCTGTTTTCACGGGGAATCTCTGCGCTGGCATCTCCCTTTTCCGCCTCTTCCAGGCCACGCAGGAAGAAATTCGGGGGTGGAATTCAGAGATAATGGGTCCTGCTATGATGGGAGACACAAAGGCAGAGCTGCAGAGATTGGAATGAACACTCAGACGGTGAAAATCCACTACAGATGAGATGGAGAGATCCAAGTGGCTGATGTGAAAAACGGGAATGCACCGTTAATGCATGGATGTGAGATTCCTGCTTATCTGCAGTCAACCTTCATGCCATGGCTGGTTTTTTTTAGTTAGAAGGGAAACCCAAACATTCCCTGGAGCTGTCACCAAAGCTGTAAGTGGAAACCTCCCAGGTTTCTGCTGGGATTGCCCAGGAATCAGGAGATCTTGGTGCCTCTATGGCTCCCTGACCCTGTGAGCAGCTTCTCCCCCTCCAGGAGCCCCGAGGGACATTTAATGTACCCTGGATATTGAATGAAGCGCTCACACACCTCACACAGCAGCTCCGAGCCAGGAGAGCAGCCTGGGCCAGGTGTCCCCAGGGAATTCAGGGGATTTAGGTTAAGCCCATCTGTCTGATTCCCTCCACTGCCTTCTCCAGGCTCTTGGATTTTACAGGGGAAAAGCTCCAGACCCAGTCACAACCACTTGCTGCTGCTCCTGAACAACCCGAGTGCTTTAGGAACCTCTGCAGCGCCTGATCACAGCCTTGAGAGCACAGGGCACACGCCCAGAGGGCAATTCATCGCCCAAAGCTGCAAAATCCCCGCTCCCAAGCGCTCCTATCTGCCCTCGCAAAGCCAGAGCCCTTCTCGTCTTTGCAGGGTGAGAACTCCCCGGTGTGAAACTCACTAAAGGCAAAAACCTCACCAAAACAAAGAAACAAGTTAATTAATTGCCCTCTTGAAGAAAACTACGAAGGCAAACTACAACACAAACATGTCACTGCTGCAAAGGGCACGCTGACTGCTCACTGATCCTGAGCCATTTATTCACCTGCTCACTTCTTAATTCGTTGTTTTTAGCCTTAACATCTCCCCTTTCTTCTCCATCAAATAGAGGTTTATTCCACACTAAGAAATGCAAATGTGGGATGAGAACCAAGCAGAACTCGCAGAGCTCATTGCACTTTTCAGCTATTATTTTATTTCCTTTTCTTCCATCCATCTGCCATGAGTGGATGTCTCTCTTATCCATCTCGACAGCAGGAGTGGGAACGCCGCACAAGTTTCCTTCCAACAACAAGGAATGACTTCATTGTTGTTTTCCTAAGCATGCACAAAAACCAAGGGGGGAAGGACATATGCAAAGCCTGCTCCCAGAATCTTTTCCCTTGCAAATTCACAAGCAGAGTGGTTTCCATCTGTTTGCCAAGAATGTCAGATAATAAATTACTATTCCACCTTCTGTGCTGGAAAACAGAACAGCAAACGGTGCCTGGAGTCCCCAGCCAGCCCTGCCTGATTCTCCCACCAGCACAAACCCAACAGCCCCTGCCATGCTCCCCTAAATCCCCTTCTTGGGCCAATTTGCAACCAGATCTGTGAGAGCCAAGGGACAGCAGACACCCGGTGCCCATCTGCCCCTGGGGACAGCCAGCCTGTTCCCAAGCACTGCACATGATCAATTTATTGATAATCCATTTATCCAGGAATATCAAAGCTTCAGCACGCAGCAAACAAGAGACAAACGCTGTGAAAAAAAAGAAAAAAAAATGGCAATGGGAAAAAGTCAGGAAATAATGGAATTAGGAATTAATAATATATTAACCCCAGAATGAAACGGAATAGACATAAATCACAGAGCTAGGAAACAATGGCATTAGGAATTAATTCAAAGCCAGGGCACCTCACCACTTCCCCACCAAGGGTAAAATTCATAAATTTATGTAAAAATTCGTGGTGTCAAAAGGAAAAAAAAAAATTTAGAAAAACCCAACCCAGTCAATGTCACAGGAAGGAGTCCCACAGACTGCAGTGAGCTGTGCCTGAGAACCATCACTAATTAAGAACTTGGAGGCAAACTAACAACTGAACCTCCAGTCTGAGAGGAGAGAAGGGAAAACCACCAAGAAACCCCGAAGGAGACAGAGACCATCAGCACACCAGTGCCAGTTCTGTGGCACTGACACCACAAACATCTCCAGCTGCACAAAACTGCATTTCAGTCCCTCCCTGCAGCGCTGCAGTGCCCTGGCTGCTGAGCCCCTGCCAACGTCTCCACGCAGCTTTTGGGCAGGGGGAAACACAAATTCCCCAGGGAATCACCCAGAGCTGCAGCAACCCCACACACTGCCCCAAAACCTGCAGCTGGAGGAACCAGCAGCACCTACAAAATGCTGAGTTCTGGAGTCACTGCTGTGCTTATCTGAGGCTCCTGAAAGGCTTCATCCCTCCAAGCACAGGGCAGGCAGAGAAGAGACCTTTCCAATGGAAAAGGGAGGCTGATCTCCTGGGAAAACCACTTCATTGCAAATCCCTTGAAAGGCAGGCAAGGAAACGGGCAGGCTTGGCTTTGGGGAGGGAGGGAGGGAGGGAGGGAGAGCTGCACACTCTCTGCAGGAACAACTTCTCTCGTGAGGCACCAGATTAAAACACCCACGAGTGCTGAAGTCAAGCGAGGCCAGGCTGCAGCACTGCTCAGCTCCCCCTCAGCTGCCAGGGAGAGGAGATGACGGGAGCAGAACGAGGTGGAACCAAGCCCAACTCCAGGTTCCTCCTCTTGGAGCATCCTGAACATCTCCTGGGCCGGGTGGGATGTGAGATGCCTTCAGGGGCAGCATGTGGTGGCACAGGGGATGCAGGGAGAAGGCAGAAGAGATGGAATTACAGATTCCTGGGGTAGCTCCCTGCTCTTCCACCCTTGTTTTGGGGGGGGTTTTGCCTTCAGTGAGTTCCACACCAGGGAGTTCTCACCCTGCGAAGATGAGAAAGGGGCTCTGGCTTTGTGAGGGCAGATAAGAGCACTTGGGAATGGGCAGTTTGAAGGTCCTGGGGAGAATCTGAGCACCAAATTTACCAGAAGAGCTCTCGTGGCCATTTCTGCCCCTGGAGCTGGAATAATTATTTATTTGCTCCCACCCAGTGCCCTCCAGCACCACCACACTGAAATCACTTTGGTCTAAACCAGAACTGGCACTGTGTGACTGTAACCCACCAGGAATA
Organism: Vidua macroura; assembly: GCF_024509145.1. Taxonomy (NCBI): domain Eukaryota; kingdom Metazoa; phylum Chordata; class Aves; order Passeriformes; family Viduidae; genus Vidua; species Vidua macroura. Next base: position 1,544,507 of record NC_071592.1, read on the forward strand.
CTCTTTTGTTATCAGAAAGAGAAGGAATTTATATTTATCCTGGATTCTGTGATGGTTTGAGACACAATTATGGCAAACCCAGCTGCCTGCACCAACGCTGGCCCAGCTTCTTCCTTCAACACAAAGAGGATAAGAAAAACCAGGTATTTATTTAGAGATGTCTTCCCAGTGCCAAATATTTAAAAGATATGCCCATGATTGGCCTACCCCATCCAAAACTCCACTTCAGAAGCAGGAGGTCATGAAGGAAACCACCAATGCACCCAGCAGACAAACAGATAAATACTGAGCATCCTCATCACCTCCTTTATGGCTCCTGTTCAAAAAATAAAAGTCTCCCACTGCATTTGATGGTTTTTTTGTCAACAGCACAATAAATCAGTGCCATCTAGTGGAGTCCAAAATGTTAACCTGGATGACAGCTTCCAAATCTTACCTGTCTGGAATTTACAGCCTCTCAAAGAGCCTTCCCTGCAGTGCAGGCAGCTGATCCATCACACTGACGAGTTTAACACTGCTCAGCTCCCCTCACCTTGCACAAACCTGCAGGACCAACACCTGGAGCCCAAAACACACCTCCAGCATCAGCAGAAACTCACCTTTGGAGCTCCTGAGTGTGCAGCCAGCAGCTCTGCAGTTACACAAAACATGGGCCAAAAACGTTCAGTGTAAGGGGAACCATTCTGCGCTGATTGATGGGGATTTCCCAGCAGTTCAGGAACTAACAATGCACGAGGATGTTTAACACGGTGGTGCCCCCACAATTCATTAAAAGCACCCCAATTAGCACTGTGGGATTCTGTGTTTCTCTGGTCCCGCCCCTCTATGAGGGCACTGAGCTCATTCCACTGCTCTAGGAGAGTCAAATCTGTCCAAACAAAGCAGGAGCACACAAGTTCAATCCAGATCCCCTCCCTTGTGGGAGTGAATCCCAGGCTTTTAGGTAAGCACAACACGTGATTACTTCCCTTTCCATTGGTACAGTGCCATTTCTGGGTTTGGGGATTACAAGCCCTAAGGCAGGGTTCACACACCATTATTAACCAAAAACCCAAACTAGCAGTGAATTAACTGGCAATAGAATTGACCAGGAGATGTGGACCAGATGCTGCAAGGTCCCACCCCAAAGTCACCAACCAATTCCTCTCAAGGCTCCCACATGTCCAAGGAGAGAATTACACACCCTGTCTGGAACAAAAATCCCTTTTTTTTTTTTTTTGTCTGGAACAAAAATCACCTTTTCCTTCCCAAACGCTGCTTCTGTGGGCTCCCACTTTAGCAGCCCCCAGGAATTTTACAATTATTCCCAACACTGCTGCTCCAGTGAAGAATCCTGGCTCCCACTTAGCTCCAACGTGGGAATCTTCTGAAATTGCCATCAAACGTGGAAATGCAGAGCCTCTGAAAGGCTCCTGCATCTGACGCAATGCCAGGCAGGGATATTTTTAGTTCTAATCCATTTAAAGTGCTAAATTCCAAGGGAATCAGCAGCACTGCTTTCACTCACCACTCCAGCTGAATTCCTCTCGTCCCACTACTGCCCCAATCTTCAAGGAAAAGGAGATAAGAGAACGCCTCACCTGATAAGAAAATACCTTTATCTGTTGTTTCTTGAATGCTTGGAGGGACTTCTGCATGTGCCACGAAATAATAAATCCCACCCAATAAATCTTCTGGACACAGAGGACACTGCAGAGCCCATCAGTAACTCAGGGCCTGAACGCCCCAAAGCAGGAGTGTTTTAAAAATTTGCTGTTTTTATCTCGAGGCTGCTTGGATGGACCAACTGAGGTTGATAAAAAGCAGCTCCTGGGAAAACACAGAAGCTTTGGAATAGGGCACTGCTCACCCTCCAGACCTGCCAGAGCGCCTGCAGCTACAAAGCAGAGCCTGAAATTCAGGGCTGAACACAACAAAAATGGTTCACAACGGCTTTGTGGGCTCATTTGAGTCTAGATCCAGCCTCATGAAGCAAGGATTCTTCACATAAAAATGGCTCCTTTTAACCAAAATCATGGGGATTGCAACACTTGGGATTTCATCTGCACATTCTGGCACATTCAGCCTTTTTTTTGGGGGGGGATTAACGGGTAAAATGTAACTAAAACAGAGACAGGTCACCAGAAACTGAAGCACACCTAGTAAAAAGCAAAAAAAGCTTTAATTTATTGGTATTAGATAGCACTGAGAGAGTCTCTCCTAAAGGCCAGCCTTTTGAGTTCCCCCATCTCCCCTCAGGTATTATTTTCACATTCAAACGGTGCAATCCCACAAGCTTTGTGCAGAAACCATTTATTTCTATTTGTTTTATCAGCAAACACCAACCACTGCCATTGATAAAAGCAGAAATGCCTCAAGTGTGTTTGCCCAGAACACAAGAAAAAACCCAGGCAAACACTCCAGGGACTGCTCCAAGGGCACCTTCTCACCTTGAATATTCAATGATTCCTTAGTAAAATAATGGGAAAAGCTGCTGCAGAAATTGAGTGCTTTAAAAAAGAGCCCAATCAAAGGGTCTGAAGTGCAGTTTTCTCCTGGAAGAGAGACTGAGTGAAAAAAAAAAAACCACCTCAGGACTGGGTTTGCTCAATGCTTTGCTGATGGGGTGGAGATTTTTGTTCTTACAACAGAGCCTAAGTGTGGGGCAGCACAAAATGCTGAGAAATTGGTTCGAAGCCTCCCAGAGCTCCTCCAGCAGAGCTGGGAGCATCCAGGCAGGAAAAGAGCACTGCTGAAATGTGAATTTCTGTGCTTTTCCCTCCCCACCCACAGCAAGGCATTAATGAGCAGCAGGTCACATTAATTGCAGTGTGAGCAGCAAGGCAGGGCCTGGGTGATAAAAAAAAAAAACAAAAACATTTTCTCTTTCAATTAAAACCCCGATTTTTCACCAGGTGTAACGAAGATCAGCACAAGTCATTTATTTAAAAATAAATGGTCGTTGAGCAGATTTACACGGATCTCTACTCAAGCAGGCACTTGGAATTTTCACAGGGATCCCTCAGTACCTGTGAGCAGGTGAGAAAAATTCCTCCCTGGATATTCCCTGGGACTGGATAAAAGCAGGATTTATCTACTGTGCAAAACCAAACTGCACACCACAAAAACCCCACCTTTTATGCCAGGAATAAAAGCATCCTACCAACAGAAACACCCATTTCTAGACAAAAAATAACTTTTCAATATATATTTAACTAAATAACTTTTTATTTACTAGTATTTATGCTAAATAACTTTTACTCTAAACAGAAATATTTCATGGTATTTCTCACTCTGGAGCTAATAGTCATGCTAGCCTGAAGTGGGAAATTAAAACTACAAACAATCACTGCAGCACGACGTTGTTTTTGTCCATGAAGCACAAACTACTCCAAGTTTGCCTGTATTTCACCAACTATTCATTTTACAGAGAAATGGAGAAAAATCAGAGAGCGAAATGGCCAAAGCCCATCCCCAAATAAAACACATGGCAAAGCCAGAAGTCAATCAATATGAAATTAAAAAAAAATTTAAAAAAAAATTAAAAAAAAAAAAAGTTGTTCCAAACTGTCCACAATAAATAAATTTAAATTTTATTCCCTCCATTCCCAACAAAGCCCAGCCAGGAGGGAGCAGGGAATAAATGGAATAAATGGAATAAAGGGAATAAACACTGCGAGCCTTCCCAGAGATCATGGGGAGATTAAAGTGCAGGAGGATTTAGGGAGTGTGCAGTAATTCCGTGGGTCTGCTCCAGCCCTGCAGCACGCTGGGCTTGGGGGGATTATCTGCTGCAAACACAACTGCAAACACTCCAGCTCTGTTCTTTTGGTTCCTGCAGCCTCACAAGAATTGAAAAAGTTCCTTGGCCAAGCAGCTGTTGGCTGCATTTTGCTGAAATGCCACGCATAAATGTCTTTCTCTCACTATCAACACAGTGAAAAGTGCAAAATTAACTCCTCCAATATAATTATAACAATTTAATAACACTGTAATAATAATATTATAATAACAATTACAATAATGAGCGGGCATTTTGCTCACTAGATCCTGGACTGTGTGGGATCTGTGAGGCACGCTAACAGATTCCAAAGAAGTTTTGAAATGGTCATTTTGAGGATTTCAAAGCACACCCAGGTGGGCTCTAAGTGCTTGAGCAGAGCAGTGCCACAGCTTGCACACAATTAATATTAACAATATAAAAACAATATGAAGGCAGCTCTCAGGAGAGGGAAATACCAGCACTGGCTGTGTTCAGTATTTCCTGCTGCACTTCACCTCTAAATACTGCAAGTGCAATGGGCTTTATAGGGAATTATGAGGGAAATAAATGGGCATTTCCTTCTGACTGCAGTGACACAGGCAAGGCTCTGCTACCCCATGAAAATCCACCCATCCCTACCCCAAAACATCCACACAAAAACCCAACAATTCTCTCTCAAATACAGCAAAATGAACACTGAGTAAAAAAAATGCTCTCCCCGTCTTGCTGCCTTAACAGCATTACCAAATTACACAAAAATTCCTCGTGTTCCCTACAAAAAAAACCCAGAAAATACCATTTTGAACACAGAGAACAACAACAAACACACCAAGAGCTCCACTCCAGTGTTTCATTTCCACAAAGACCTTTCCAGGTTAAAGCCAACCTCAGCCCAGCCTGAGCATCCCCCCTGAAGGCTTTTTCAGCTCCTTGGGCACCTGTTTGGAAACTGCTGCTTTGCATAACTCCACTCCTGACATTCACACTGGGAGGGAACTCTGCCAGTTTCCTTGTGGAACAAGAATAATCACGTGTAAGAAAACGTGCCCAGGAGTTGATGAAAGGAGGAAAAGCAAAAGCAAAGAGACACCAAGGACTCAGCAAACAGCTCAATAATATTGATTCAACACAAACCCAGATAACAGCTTTGCATTTGGGGAGCACGCTGCTGTGCTCACTGGGTGTCTGAAATGCAGATTTCTCCTTCCATCAAGAGGTTGTCTTCGGCACAACCAGTTTTCACAACATGAGCTGCTGGTAACTCACAAGCACAGCCCAATTCTCTACTCACTGCAACAGAATTCCTGTACTAGAACATCTGTGTGTGAGTCTGTGTCCACCTAGATAATGTATTTTATCTGCTCATTTTCTGCTTCAGAACACCTACCATCACCCACTGAAACATCTCTACTGCTCACTGAAGTCCATGTTTCAGTATCTGCGGGGTTTTTGAGATTTGTACAAAGATAAAGGATCCGGAATCTCCCCTTTTCTGGATTTTTTTTCACACAGCCACAGCTCATTAGCACCTCACCTCACACTGCTCCGAGGTACATAAAACCACATCACCAGAGGGATGCTGTGTTATTCCCTGTTATCCCCAAACCCACACAACTGAGACTTCCCCAGCCTTTACCTGGGAGAAATCCTGTTATTCCCAAATTCACAGAACTGAGATTTCCCCACCCCTTATCTGGGAAATCCTGTTATTCCCAAACTCACACAATCTGAATTTCCCCAACTTTTACTTGGGAGAAATCCTGTTATTCCCAAACTCGCACAATCTGAATTTCCCCAACTTTTACTTGGGAGAAATCCTGTTATTCCCAAATTCACAGAACTGAGCTTTCCCCACCCCTTATCTGGGAAATCCTGTTATTCCCAAACTCACACAATCTGAATTTCCCCAATTTTTACCTGGAACAAATCCTGTTATTCCCAAACTCACACAATCTGTTATTCCCAAACTCACACAGCCTGAATTTCACCTAGGAGAAATCCTGTTATTCCCAAACTCCCAAATCTGACATTTTCCCAGCCTTTACTTGGGAGAAATCCTGTTATTCCCAAACTCACACAATCTGAATTTCCCCAACTTTTACCTGGAACAAATCCTGTTATTCCCAAACTCCCAAATCTGACATTTTCCCAGCCTTTACCTGGGAGAAATCCTGTTATTCCCGACCTCACACAATCTGAATTTCCCCAACCTTTACCCCTTCCAAGTTTCCCAACGGCATCAAGACCTCAATCTTGGCTTGCTGACATCCCAAAAGGCAAAACCCACGGAAGAACCGGCCAGTATTTTATTTTCCACCCCAAGTGAGGGTGAACATTGGAACATTTCGGGAACGCTTGGCACTGGCAGAGCCCCGAGGAGGCGCAGGGAGCAGAGCGGGGCTCTCCTTCCCCAAACCCGGATCCTGCTGCTCCCAGCCCCACTTGAATGGAATAAAAACCCTTTTGAGCACAACAATCCCCCAGCCTGCACAATGCAAATCACAGCTCCTTGGAGAGGGTCATTAACATGCAAGGCCAGGAGCAGCGAGCATCCCCCAGCCCCGGGCTGCCCTCAGCCACTGCCCCTGTTTGTTTATTGATTGATTGATTGATTGATTGATTGATCAGTTGTGCAATAATGCCCCGTATTAGAGCCCAGTTTGCCAATATTGTGCAAACACCACCAAACTGGCTGCTCCTCCTCGGTGGCACGGTGAAACCCAGCTTTGAATATGCCAAATATACGTGTAAAGGCGCTAGGAAAAAAAAAAAAAAAAGGGATTTAAATTTCAGAATGCTTAAATGCACATCAATCTTTGCTGTAAAAAGAGCTGCATTTGGAACTGGCTGCAAAGAGCTGCGCTTTAGAAATAAATTTTTAGGGTTTTTTTTTTTTTTTTTCCCATAAAGCAAGGATATTTACAATCCTACAGTTTGGTTTCGGGGACAATTAACTAAATTCTGCAGGAATTTATTGCAGTCGCTGTAACATTTAAAGTATTTTTTTATACAGTTGCTGTTGGGACAAGAGATATTAAACATCTGGAAAAACCCATTCAAATTTGGAGGCAACAATTTTCTATTTCCGTTGTCTAAAATCTTCATCACTTTATTTCATCATTCATCACCTGCTCAATTCCACAGCTCAGCCAGGGCTCTCCTCTGGAAAGAACCCTGAATTTCAAGCACGGATTTTGACCCAACTCTGCCCAAAACGTGGCCTGAATGTGTTACCTGGCTCATTTCTTCCTCTAACCCTTTGTTTCACACAATTCCCCATTTCTCTACGCAGATTTACACGCTCCCATTCATGTCTTTGCAGTCATATTTCAAGTTAATCAATGTGGTAAATTATAATTAACCATAAACCAGCAACAAACAATTAACATTCTTGTTTATCCTAAGGATTCAAGGGTGATAAGTGTCATGAATACAAACAAAGGAAAAGTACATTAAATATTCAAATAAGCTTCTATTATGACTGTTTTTACAAGAGTAGAGGTACAAAAGTCACAGAATAATTGGGGTTGGAAGGGACATCTTGAGATTATCCAGTCCAGGAGGTCACCAGGGGTCTGGCCAGGTGTGTTCTGAAGGTCCATGGATGGAGAATCCACAATCTCTCCCCTCAACCTGTTCCAGGATTCAGCCAAAAAAATAAAAAAAAAAAAAAAAAAAAGAAGAAAAGTAGGGATTTTGGTGTGTTTTCACACGTGCAGAGAGGATTTGCTGTATTTTTGCTGTATTCCAGTTTGTTCTGTTGCTGGGCATCACTGGGGAGATCCTGGCTGTCTTCACTCCTTCCCAGCAGGAATTTATCCACATCCACATCCCCTCGAGCCTTCTCTTCCCAGTCTCAGCTTCTTCTCACACCAAGCTGCTCCTCCAGTCCCTCTGCAGTAAATCCAGGGATTGTTTTGGCACTGGGAGCCCAGAGCTGCACCCTGCACTCCAAAAGTGGCCTCAGCACTGAGGAGCAGGTGGATTTTCAGAGAATTAACCTGACTTGCCTGATTTTAACAACAAATTGTGGAAAGTACCTACCCCGATTTACCCAATGGCCGTAACGACCTTAAAAACTCAGCTAGAAAGAAAACATAAATATTTTTGTTCAAGACACAATGAGATTGACAATTCTGGAACAACTCAAGCAGCCAAGAGTTTCTTTGAATGGATTTTGTCCTGGCCAATGATGCCCTGGTGAAGTGAGGGACATTTGTTTTAACTCAAAATAAATCAGATCTGCTCCCCACTTTAAGAAATCGACCATTTCAATGGATTTCCCAATGTTTTTCCACGTTATTCCACCTGGGTTGTACTGAACCAGCCAAGTCCCATTTTCCCAACACCCCCCTGCATCTGTCCTGTCACAAGATCTGGGATGAAAATAGGGGATGGATCAGCCCCAGCAGGGATCCCATTACTGCCTGCAGCCTCAAGGGAATTGCCTTGCATCAGATGCAGGACCTGGGGCTGCAGCCCTGCATGGGCCAGAGCAGGAATGGCTGTGGCATCAGGGCCTGCCACTCCCTGGGCTCTGTCCCCTCTCTGAGCTGGTCTCCAGCCAGAATTTACCACCTGAATTTACCTCTGACAGACCCTTGGTGCCTCCATTCCTGGGCGGGGGCACCGAACCCACCCTGAGCAATTACATGGCAAATACAGATTCCTGAAAACCTCCCCCATTTCCCAACCCCAGCTCTGTTTCTGCAGAGGAATTCGAGACATTAATCTTCAGGCACAAGCATCCTTATTTTTTTTCTTGCTCAAACCCAACACGGCTCTGTGATTTCTGCTGCAAACACCAGATCTCCATCCTAATTATTATTCACGTTTAAGAATTCAGATAACTCCCCCTGCTCTTAAGCACGGCTCTATGTGACTCTACCCCACAGCTGCTGCTGCTGCTTCTTCAGAGGAATCTTAAAGCAATTTGCACTTGCTTTGCAGGATAAACCTCCCATTGTGTGCTGTTCCCCAAAAATCAGCTTTTCCGGCAGCTGCCTGGAGATCTGGAGCTCTCAGGACTGAGGCTGCTGATGTCCCGCATTTGTCCAAGTCAGAATTCTGCTGAAGCACCTCCAGTACATAAATTCTTGGCCCAAAAGCAACCTCAGAAGCCAAAGCTCTAACAGGGTCCAAAAAAAAATGCTCTGAGGAAGTTTTCAGGTGGCCTTGGGTATTTTGAAACACGTCAGCACCTCCCCTGGACAGCCCAACGTGTTCTGGCACAAGGTTTTCCATGGAATCACAGAGCCACTGAGGTTGGAAAAGCCCTCCAAGCTCTGAGCAATCCCCACCTTGTCCAGCAATTCCTTGGACACCTCAGGGATGGGGAATCCAAACCTCCCAGGGCAGCCCCTGACCATGTTTAACCCTTCCCATGAATAAATTCCTCCTGAAACTGCTTTTCGTGGAACCAGAGAATCGTTAAGGTCGGAAAAGACCTTTAGGACCATCGAATGTCCTTGTGAACCCTGCACCACCACCGTGTTCAGCACCCGACCCTGCCCTCAAGTGCCACGGTCCCGTATTTTCTGGGCACTTCCAGGGATGCTGACTCCATCCTGTGTGTGTCATTTACCCTGGGAAGGTCTGGAATCTGCATCACTGCCTCTATGGAGAGGGATTATCTGCCTTAACATCAATACAGTGGAAAGTACTGGATTTAAAGCCATACACTTGTTTTAATCTGAATTTCACCCTTGATTTTGATCTATTTCTCTCCATTCCACGCACGCTGCAAACCCAAAGCCCCAGGAAAACCTCCCTGTGGCGGCTGCCGGAGCCAATCCCGAAGGCAGGAGGAGCAGGCGCTGCCGTTTGGCTCTCAGGGTCACTTCAAAAGGCATCGCTCCTAATGAGCAGCTGCATTTCCCCACCAGGAACCCACAATGGCCCTGCTGCCAAGCCCTGCTCATTTCCATCCCCGAGCACAGCCAGCCCTTTGCTCCATGCTAATGTGTTTTCCTAAACAAAAGGAGCCACAGCCAGCCCCGAGCTGACCTTCAAATTTGCTCCTGTGATTTGGATGGCTCGAAGTCTATTTGCCTGGTGGCTCTTTTTTTTTTTTTTTTTTTTTTTTTTTTTTGGATGAAAAGCGACACATTAATTCCTAAAAAACATGCGCAAAGGAACCGTCCAGGAGAGAGGAGGAGCTGCTGGGAGCCGTAGTTCCCTGCCAGACACACCCTCAGCCGAGTTATTCCCATTCCCCCAGTTTATAAACAGCAAGGAAAACACAATTCTGTTTCCTCGTCGTTTTCAAAGCTCCATATTTACAAGTGAGTCGCGCCTCTTGGCTCACATCACATTTCACATCCGTGGGAAAGGGAAATAAAGGATTGGGAAATAAACAAAGAAATAAACACCCTCTTTTCAGTGCACCTGCAAAGCGCTGCCCTGGTAGCATCAGATCCTTGAAGCTTTCTCAGAATTGCCTGCGTGGAAGCCACGACACCATTCCAGAGGAACCAGCTCCTCCCAGGCTGCTCACAGAGGCATTTGGGCAGGTTCACAATGCCCACCTTAAGCTGAACACCCCGCAGAAGCGATGCTTCCAAAACCACCCAGGAAACCCGCCAAAAAAAAAAACCAGAACTGTGCCTTTTTCATAGCACCAGGTGTGTAAAATAGTGAGGAAAACCCTTTTAAATGAGGAAATAAACTGCGCTTTGTCTCCTCCCCGAGCTATCCCTCTGTTCCTCGCAGAGTGATGGCAGCAGATGCAGGATCCCCTCCTCCTCCTCCTCCTCCTCCTCCTCCTCCTCCTCCCCCAGCAATTGGTTCTGCTTCCCTGGCAGCCCGTGCAGGAAATCCATGGCATCGCCCTCCCAGCCCAAACAAACAGGAAAACCATCAACCCCCCCCATGGCATTCTCCATCCACGAGGAACCAGCGCTCGTACCCGAGAGCAGAGCAGTCTATCCTTAAAATACATTTCTGGAGAGCAGCCAGGAAAAGTGAAGGCACTTTCAGCCTGGAGAGCAGCCACAATGTTTAACACTTAAAAACCGGCTAGTCGTGAAGTTACTCTTGTATGAAATGTCCTTTAAAAAACCTCTGGCAAAACCCACAGGCAAAAGACCCCCCAAAAAAAAAAAAACCCAAAAAAAAAACCAGCCAAGAGCCAAGTCAGGAATTTTCAAGTTCATGTGTCAAGGGGATAAAGTTGATACAAAATCCTCCCTATTCTTGAGGAAACCACAATTCTCAGGATGTACATGAAAGGAGAGGAGCCATCTGCTCTGTCTATAAATCAGCTTCTACATTATCAGAGAATGTTTTAATTTTACAACAGACTAAATAAAATAAATCATCCCTATCACAGGCCACAGGGAGACACACGAAATGTGGAATTATTCTAAAAGACATAAAAGACATGGTTTGGTTGTGAACCTACCCCACAACTGTGCTCACACAACAGTTTCCTCAGGGATTCCTCACTGATAAATATCTCCCCTCTTGCCTCCTCTTACATTTAAGCTTAAGGGGTTTTTTTAGCAGCACAATGTTTTATTTATTTTTTATAAAATAAATAAAAAGAAATAAAACACCCTCTTGCACTGACACCTCCACAGCTTTCAAAGCAAAATTCCTTCTCCCCCATCACAGACTGGTGAGCTCGGCTGGGGAAAAAAAGAAGGTACAAGACCAGAGCATCCTTTAGGGTGGAAAGCAGAGCTGGATGTGCTTGGTGCTGTTTTCACCATAAACACTGCTGCTGCTTTGTTCTAGCTTTTTAATATTTTATTTGGTTTTTGTGTTCTCCATTTTATGCTGATTTAACAGTTCCAGCTGTGCAGCTCCCTAGGCAGTCTCCATATTCATAATTATTATTATTGGATAAACATGTATTTGAGTGGGGCAACAGATGATACGCAGATAATTTTTCTTTTGCTTACACCCATTTATTTCCCTCGGGAAGAAAAAAAAAAAACCAAAAAAAAAACCACCAAAAAAAAAACAAAAAAAAAAAAAAAAAAAAAAAAAAAAAAACCCAAAAAAAAAAAACCAAAGCAAGGCGCTTCATTGTGCCCTCCCACAGCTGAGAAAGGCTGTGTGAACGTGTCGGGGAGGCGATGGCTGTGCCATCGCAGGGAGCAGTCTGGCAGCCCCGGGGACGCGAGGGTGTGGCCGGGCCGGCCGCGGGGACCCCCCGCTACTGCACAGACCCCCTCATTAGCGCTCCTCTTCCTCTTCTTTTTAATTAAACAGAGGCTAGCCAGCAGCGCTGGGAGAGCCGGGCACGGCTCAGGGTGGGCGCTGTGCTGATGTTAAACAGGTGGCTCGGCTTTGGCAGCCGCCCTGGGGACACTGGTGGCACTGGTGGCACTGGTCCGCCGCGACAGCCACTGCCACCACGGGAGCAGAGAGAGCCCCGGCAGCGGGAATTGCTTAAGGAGATGAAGATCCTCAGCGTGGGGAGGGTGGTGGGTATGGAGCCAGGGATGGAACGCGGCAAGGACACACCGACAGCTCCGGGGAGCGCGGGCACACGGACACGGCACCGGGAAGAGCGCGGAGCCCAGAGGGGCTGCCAGCCAAGCGCGGTGACAGCTGCGAGGTGGCGATGGCACGGCCAGCCCGGGATGCTCTCGAGGGACGGGGGACAAGGGGTGAGGAGCACAGCACAGGACGGGACAGGGAGCAAACGCCGGCGGAGCCCAGCGCGGCTCGGGAGCGCTCCCCGGGGAGCGCCGGCACGGACAGCACCGGGCAGGAGGGACGGACAGACGGACGGACGGACAGCACAGGGGTGCAGCGCGGAGCAGGGATGGATAGCATAGGGATGGACCGCACAGGGATGCAGCTCGGAGCAGGGATGGACCGCACAGGGATGGACCGCACAGGGATGGACCGCACAGGGATGCAGCGCGGAGCAGGGATGGACCGCACAGGGATGGACCGCACAGGGATGCAGCTCGGAGCAGGGATGGACCGCACAGGGATGCAGCTCGGAGCAGGGATGGACCGCACAGGGATGCAGCTCGGAGCAGGGATGCTGGCTGGGGCGGGGCCGGCGCAGGTGTGGCCGCTCCATCCTGCCGCTCCCAGCCCACCTGCCGCTCCCGGACCCGGGCGGTGGCGACCCAGGCGGCCACCGGCGGCTACCGAGCGGCCACGGCGGGGCCACCGCACCACCGCTCGCGCCCGGGGCCGCTCCACAACGGCAGCGCCCCGCGCCCCTCCTTTTTCTTTTTTTTTTTTTTTTCTTTTTTTTTTTTTTTTTTTCCCTCTCTCTCTCCTCCTCCTTCTTTTATTATTCCAGCCGCTCCACGGCCATCGCATCCCTCGCTCCCTCCCTGGCCGCGTCCGTGCCCCGCCGGCGGAGGGCGGCGGCCGCGGGAGCATCCTCGCGGTGCGCACCGAGCCCGCCGCGACCCCCGCCGCCCCCGGCGCACGCAGCATCCCCTCCGCGCCCATTGTCTGCGCCCCCCGCGCACCGACCCGCGGCCCCGGGGGAGCCCAGCCCAGCCCAGCCCTGCCCGGCCGCCGCCGCCTCCTCCTCCTCCTCCTCGCCCTGCCACCCCGCGGCCCCGCAGCGCACCCGCCGAGCCCCGCGCAGCGCGGCGGGGTCCGCCCGACCCCATTGTTCGCGGCGCGCCCCCGCCCCCGCCGTACCTGCGGCTCGCAGCAGGACGAAGGCGCAGGGCAGCACGGCGAGCGGCAGCAGCATCGCACCGGCGGGCCGGCGAGCCGCTCGCCGGGGCTGCGGGCGCGGGGAGGGCGCGGGGAGCCGAGCCCGGGGTGGCCGCTCCGCTGCGCTCGCTGCGCCCGGCGCGTCCCGGCGCCGCCGCGCTGACTGACAGCGCCCGCGCCGCGCTCCGATCCCTGCGCGCCGCCGCCGCCGCGCCGCCGCTCCCTCCGCCACGCCAAGTAGTGCCCGCGGGGGAGGGGAGGCGAGGCAGCTTTGTCTGGGGAGGGAGCGAGGGGGGAAGTGATTATTGATAGCTGTTATCACCGCAGCGCTGATGACCATAGCGCCGTTAGTAATTCTTACCGAATTACGGTATTACTAGAGATTGTATTAGTATATATTTATAGCATCGTATTGTATTGTATTGTATTCTATTGTATTGTATTATATAGTATTATATTATATTGTATTGTATTGTATTGTATTGTATTGTATTATATAGTATTATATTGTATTGTATTGTATTGTATTGTATTATATTGTATTGTATTATATTATATTGTATTATATTGTATTGTATTGTATTGTATTATATTGTATTGTATTATATTGTATTATATTATATTGTATTATATTGTATTCTATTGTATTCTATTGTATTGTATTGTATTGTATTGTATTATATTGTATTGTATTATATTATATTATATTATATTATATTATATTATATTATATTATATTATATTGTATTGTATTGTATTGTATTGTATTGTATTATATTATATTATATATTATACTTCACTTGATTATTTATCATCACATCATTATTAATTATTATCATCACATTATTATAGCATTATATATTATATATTATATATCATGATTATGATATGATATGATATTATCAACATTATTGTTTATTATCATAGCATCATTATTAATTCTTGTAATCACATTGTAATGTTAGTATATATTATATTATTATATATTTTATCGCATGATATGATATGATATGATATGATATATGATATGATATTATATTATCATATCATATCATATCACATTATGTTATATTTCTTATCACCTTATTATTTATTGCCATCCCATCTTTATTAATTATTATCATCACATTATTATATATTTTTTTAATATTTGACATAATTCTATTCTGTTCATTATTATCACATGATATTATTAGTATATTATATTATTAGTATATATAGATTATATTATAAAGTATTCTGATGTGTATGTAATATGTATTTCATATGTATGTAAATAAATGTATATTATATGTAGCATGCAGTATACAAAAGGTATTTCATATTTATGCAAATAAATATTATTATATTATTATTATATATATAATATTATTCCATTCTATTAGTTATCACATTACACTATAGAATTAGAATATAAATTATTCTAACATACATACAGTATGTATTTAACATGGATGCAGTTATGTGTAAATACTATGTATTATATGCCATAGAAAAATGTATATATTATGTCTTATACACCATATAAAAATACGTTATGTATGTAGCTTGTATCAATTACAGCATATTATTGAGAATATAATCGTAATTATGCTAATGTTAACGGTATATTAATTATTTTGGCATGCAATTAACATAGCAAAATACAATATATGAATTACATATTGTATCATGGAGTGTAATTAGATGGTATAAAAATAGAGCATGTTAGGTATGTGCTATATATTTATAGATGGTGTATAGGTTTATTTATGTTATGTATATTTTTATATGCTATATATACATTTTTATGTGTTATATATATTTATATATGCTATATATGTTTGCATATACTATAAACATGTTATATATGTTTACATATGCTATATATATTTTTATATGCTATATATATTTTTATATTATATATTTTTATATGTTTTTGTATACTATATACATGTTATATAAGTTTATATATGCTATATCTATTTTTATATGCTATATATTTTTATATGTTATATATTTATATATATTTATATATACTATATACGTGTTATATATGTTTACATATGCTACATATATTTTTATATTATATATATTTTTTAATATGTTTTATATATTTTTATATGTTTATATATACTATATACATGTTAAATATGTTTACATATGCTATATATTTTATATGCTATATTTATATGTGTTATATATTTTTTTATATATTTATATATACTATATACATGTTAAATATGTTTATATATGCTAGATATATTTTTTTTTTTCAGCAGAAAGCCAACCTTGCCCTAAGAGTATTTGGGATAAAAACGTCAGGAAGAAATACCCTTCTCTGCTGAAAACAATTCGCTGATTTCTACGTTTTAGGTATATTTTTTATCATGAAGGGTTCTGAGTTTGCAGCAATTATTACCCAATTTTATGAGATTAAATCTCCGTGAGCTTGGCCTGAAAAGAGAAACCCCAGACGAGAACAAAGCAGGGCTGCACAGCGTCTTTATTTTAATTTATTTTATTTATTTTATTTATTTTATTTATCCTGGGCGGATGGTGCCAGGGCAAGGGCGATGGTTCCAGGCCTGCAGAGGAGCTGCTGAGGAGGAATTTTGGGGAGGAATTCCTGCCCCATCCCTGGCAGTGCCCAAGGCCACCCTGGGACCAAGGTGTCCCTGGCACCGTGTGAAAATGGCCCTTAGAGCACGCAGAGTCAGAGACCGTGGCAGTGCACACGCTGTCACTGACACCACTTTTACAAACCGAGGGCTTCCCATGAAATCCCAGGGATTCTCCACAAAAATCAACAAAAGAGCCAAATACTTGCAAAGCAGGAGTATTCCTCTGTGGTAATCAATAATCTTGGAGAGAACATTACATCAGTTAAGGCAGCTCTTCTTCCCTGCAAGCTGACATCCCCAAAAATTGGAACAGAAGGATCCGTGAAGAGAGAATATTGCACACAACAAATACCACCAACTATTGTGTACTGTGGGGGAGCGGTTGTTTTGTTGGAGATATCAGCAGATCTTTATCCCTGTCAAACTATATTTTAGTCCCTGCTGTGGGAGTTTTAACTCCCAGGGTGGATAAGGGGAAGAACTCACACGGAATTCAGCAGAGGAAAAATCACCCCAAACCCCCTCCAGCTCAGGGATGGGGCAGAATAAAGGAGAACCTGGAGACACCATTTCACCTGGAGCAGAATTCCACAGATAGGAGCTTTTCTCTTCAAAATACTTGACAGAGCAAAGGCACCAAGTGTCTTGCCTGAATTTAAGCCTGCAAGTAATTTAAAAACAAAATCATGGGTTTTATGATGAAAATCCAATGGAGACGAGACCCAGGCATATCCAAATGGAATGAGGTGCTCCAAGTACATTACCTGACACATTTCCCTTTTTTTTTTGGCCATTAACAGAGGTTTATGGGCCATGCCTGTGCATTTCTTCTCGTTAATATATAAAATGAAAAGGGGAAAAAAATCCCATCAATCAATAACTGAAGTGCAAGTTTCGGTTCCTGACTTCACTGGGTACTTGGCATAAAAGTGAGCAGGAAATTTGAAGTTTTCTGCCACATTTAAAAGCAGCAGCAGTGGAATCTGTCAAATTAATTCCACTTCTGCTATGCAAATACAGTAAAAGTGAATTTTAACTATACAGGCACTTCACAGATATTAGACCCAGATTTTCAAACCACAAAGCAGAGTTCTCCCTTATTTGTAGGCTCAGGAAAAGGGGCGTGATTAGGGACTGCACCTCAGAATTCCTCGTGGTCAGAGGGGATTATTCTGTGCTCTGCAGATGATTATGGTGATGGATAACAGCACTATGCAAAAGGACCTCAAATCAATATTCTTCACAGCCAGGCCACGGATTATTTTTAAAAGTCTTATTATAGCAGAAAAGTAAGAGCATCTCCCTTTCCTTGTTTAGACAACGCGGCTCACACAGATATTCCTGTGCTCTGGTGATGTCATCAACCATGGGAATGAGGCTGAAGTCATCAGAACTGGAGAGGTAAAGTTACAGCCCAGGAACTGGGAATCTGAGCACTCAAAACCTCAGCTTCGTGTCCATACCTGGAGCCAGCTCCAAGCCTGATCCTGGATTTCTCCTGGAGTTCTGCTCCCCACAGCCAGGGGATGGTTCCCTGCCCAGAGCTGGGAGGATATGGATGTGGAGCTGTTAGTCATGGAAATACCCAGGGAAAGGATGTTCCACTCCATGCTCTGTCAGCCTGACTCACAGCTCACATGTCACCCAGCTGATGGCATTCCTGGAAGTCACCTGGCACTTGTGGGAATACAGGAAATCTTCCGTCCTTGAAGCTAAAATGTTACATTCAACATGCACGCTTCCCTGTGTAAAACCTTTACACACTGCCAGTGTGCAGTAAATGTCTCATTTTCATATTTTTAACCTACCCAGTCAACTCTGGTGCTTCAGTTCACAGGAGAAAAGGATTCTCAGCTGAGCAGAATCACAGAGATTAAGAGGGGTGTAAAGAGTACATGAGGATTAATTGACTGATCTCTTCCTCTCTTCCCATGGTGTCACTGGTTTTTGCTTTATTTAAAATACTAAAGGTATTTAAAGCACTTCCATCACCCAGTGCCTCTAAATAAATAACAGACATCAGCATCACTAATACCTGGCTATTTTAAAAGAACAGCTGTTCTAGTTGCTGCTTTTATTTATAAGAATATTTATTCCAAGCCTCGCCGTCACATCATGTGCATTAATGCAAGTGTAAAACCAGTGTGTGCTAAATTAGCATAAAAGAAACTAAAACAAGAGGGTGTCTCATGGTAGCAAGCAATAAAGGATTGTTTTAATTGAAAAAATCCATCCCTCAGCCTGCTTTGATTTTAAAAAGTATAAACATGCCTGGCAGGAATGTTCGAGCACATGTGAAAGCTCTGAGGAGCCACATTCTGCACATGGAGCTGCACTGCCAGACCCACACTCAGCAGATTTATTCCCCAGCATTGCCTCTGAAGCATCAATGACCAGTGGACTCGCTTTGAAACTTAATGAAGGTTCCCCCATCCCCCAAAAGTAAAGAGCTATCCAAAAAAGGACCAAAAAAAAAAA
Organism: Vidua macroura; assembly: GCF_024509145.1. Taxonomy (NCBI): domain Eukaryota; kingdom Metazoa; phylum Chordata; class Aves; order Passeriformes; family Viduidae; genus Vidua; species Vidua macroura. The sequence goes on from NC_071592.1 coordinate 1,562,972, forward strand.
AAAAAAAAAAAAAAAGAGAGAGCAATTTACAACTTTTTGCTCCTCTCTTTCCTTACCACAGGGAGCTCCTTGCCAGTCAAAGCTCCAGAAGACGAATCCACTGGAGCAGAACTGTGCCTTAATTCTTCCTCTTGCTGAGAGGCAACTAAACAGGATTATGCTGATTGCCCACAAGGCAGGCAGGTAGGCAGTCATTCCAGGAGAAAAAGGAATAATTCCATTTTGAAATCAGCCCAGAGCAGAGCTGAATGTTTCCCCAACATTCTTTGGTTGTGACTGGGTTTCAGGCACAGAAGAATAAAACTTGTAACAGAATCTCACTCTCTGACTCTGTGTTATGTCAGCCTCACATTTCTCTAAAAATATTGTGGAGAGGATAAAAATATGAGTAAAGGAGTGTTTCTATTTTTACATAATGGTCTTAAGATGGTGCTGAAATGCAGTGAGAGGAAAAGATCCTGGAAAATTGTTGCTGTTGAGGCAAAAATCATTTTTTCTGGAACTGAATTCATCCTCTGCTTTGTTACCACAGCCTGGATGGAGGCGCTGGGATTTACAATATCCAGGTTGTTTTGAGGCAGCTTCCCAGGCACATCTGGGTGCTGAAATTCAGCCATGAAACTTTTGGGCACCACAGCTGGAATTTAATCTTTGCCATCACCAGTGTGGGGGTCCGAATTCACTCGTGAGCATCACCCCCAGACCCCAGTGCAGCTCCTGCCCTCCAGTCCTGACCATGACTTTCAGAGCTCTGTCTCAGGGTTCTACCCTTGGTTTTTAGAGTCAGTTTTCATTGCTGCTGCTCTTGTGCTCCAGTCTGAATTAAAGTGATATTAAATGATTTCCTAAACACAAGGTGCTGCTCCATGGACAGGTTCTTCATGTAAAGCATTCAACAATAACAGATGTGGTGGCTTTCATCTCCACATCAGGCTTAGGAGGTCTCAGGCTGGCATGAATGTCACTGAAACCACCCAGATGGGATCAGGAGAACATCTTTAGTGTGGCTTTAGCTGTCCTCACACAAGTTTCATCTCTGATGAGGAATTGTTGGGTGACAAATCAGCGGTTCTGTGCTGGCAGGAGCGGTGCCAGATGATGTAAGATGATGCATTTCTCTGGCAGATGTCTGCCATCTGCACAGCTGCTCCAGCCTCTCCTGGAGAAGGGCTGTGCTCATCCTGGAAGGGGAAAAAAACAACACAAAAACCTTTGCTATCGCCCAGGAGCCTCTCTGAAGCCATTTTGATCCCACTCAGGTGGGACAATCAGGGACAGACGCTGCCTGTGGCAGTCAGGGGGGTCCCTGGGGCCTAAAACGTGTCTTGCTGAATCTCCTGGAGACAAACCCATCATCATCATCACCCCTAAATGCAGCTCGGCTTGTGCAGCCTTCCCTGCACTCCAGCAGCAGCCCTGGCAAGATGCTGGCATTCAGCACGTCCCCCTATTCTTTCACAGCTCTCATTTTACAAATCTTGGTTTCCCCCAGTCCCCTTTGTTCTGTAACCCCAAACTCGGCGTGTTCTACGGGCACAGCCCTGCTGGGGACACAGCCAGAAGAGGCAGAACAAAGTCACCTCAGCTGAGCCGTGCAGGTGGGATTCAGTGACGTGTCTGGTGCTTCCCTGCAGGAAAGCCAAAAGGGAGCTGGAAACAGAGCTCCCGAGCCTCAGCTTCGAGGCCAGTCCTGAAAGCAGCAGGGTGGAAATAAATGCAAGAAAAACAAAATATCCCTTCCCCTCTCCCTCAAGCCCTTCTCCAAAAGCTCCATTACAGCAATGTAAGTAATTAAAACCTAAGCTGTGATTTGTCCTTTCAAGTGAATTTAATGTTACAAAGCCTCTGGAACTGTGGGATCTTGCCTTTTTTTTTTTTTTTTTTTTGCCATTTCAAGGTTTGTTTCTTGTTATTCCAGCTCCAGATTAGAAGGGATGTAAATATTTTCCTTCTCAAAGCCAAGCCATTCTGCAAAGATGGTTTTTTTTTGAATGAAAGTCATTGCCATTCCACAGCCCACACTCCCTTTGTATTTCCCTTTTTTTTTTTTTTTTTTTTTTTTTTTTTGAAGCCTAAACCAGCCCCTTGGGCACGCTAACACTCAGCAGTGTATCAGAGGAAATGACTCACGATTCCAGGGCTAATCAATATCCACACTGCACTTCATTCCCAGCACGGCTACGAGTCAGACCCAGCCATAGCACCAGGCCACTAAACACAGCCATTGCAGCTGGGCTTAACTTCGAGATCAGCTTTTATTTCATAAACAGTCAAACACTTAACAAAGCTGTTGCACTGAAGGAAAACACTTTCAATATTTCAAATTTCCATCTTACGTGTCTGACCAAGCTTCACTTCTAAAAGAATCCCACTGCAAAAGACCCTTCTGGCCCTGCAGGGAAAGGATTCTGTCCTAGTGTCAGGCTGGTATTTCCTATTTTTGCTACCAAAATCAAAATATTCAGCAGAGGGAGCAAAACTGTTTATTTGTAGGACCTTTAAAATGCATGTGGAACGTGCATCTTCCTGCAGGACTCTTGTGGAACATGTAAACTGCATTTTTAAACTCCATGAACTCCTTTTCTTCTGGGGCCCTTCCTCCTCCCACTCTTCTTCAAGCTCTGTGCAATGTCTGGGAAGTCGTTCACGCCATTGAAGATGGAAATGTAAGAAATGGTTTTTATCCAAAAGTACTTTCTATGATGTGATCAAAAAATATTTCAAAATTGGGAAATCCACATGAAAAAGAAAATCTTGCTTAATCACAGGTTCATCTTCTGCCCATTGCCCCCATCTCTGATTTAACAGCACGGGAAAGCTGCAGAATAATTCATCTTGGCGTGAAGGGTGTGTGGCCTCACTGCTGGCACAATGCAATCTTCCAAATTGTGCTCTCCATATAAATCACAGGACAAATGGGGCGAATAAAAGCAAAATCCAAGAGCAGAAGGATCTGTTTCACGTTTCTGTGCTGTGTTTCCAGTTCATTTAAGGGATACACAGGGTGAGCTGTGGTGACCTGACATGGGGCACCCCTCTAGAGCTGGGGGACAATCACATTTATGATCAGCCAGGTGACAACATTGTTACCTGGGACTGTTGGGGTTTTTTTCTCACTCTTTTCTGACTTTAAAAAAAAAAAAAAAATGTTTTCAGCAATAACTCATTGCTGAAATATTGCTGCAATTTGTCCCTGGATTTTTAGTTTGATATCTGGTTCATTTAAGCTAAAAGTACAACTCACTGTATTTTTTTCTCTAATGCAGCCCCAGGGTTGGGATTTTTTGCGTAACAATCCTTTGTACATCAAGGCCTGGTTTCTACTTTCTTAGCTGAGGAGTAATTTTGTATTTCTGGCCTTTTTGGAATAAAATCCCAGTTGGAAATCGGTGCTTACCCAGGAATAGAGGCATCATTTTCCCTGCTGTCCCCCTCCATCCCCAGCAGCACAAAGTGCCCTTGTCAGGGCAGAGCTGGACGTAAACAAATCCCAGATGGGGGCTCCAGCACATCCCTCCCTGGAACACTGATCCTGGAGCGAAGATGGCACTCGAAATCAAAGATGTTTTTATAGAAGGGAAGGGGGAAAACCCTTAAAGGCGTCGGGTTTGTGTTTGGGGTGGCCTGGGCAGGCACTGAGAGCTGCCAGCATGCCCACGGTGTCGCAGGCGCTGCCCACGGGCACACGAGGGAGGCTCAGGGTAATTACCTGCCTTGGGCCTCTGCCAGGGGAAGGGATCAACAGCACGCTCGTCATGTAGGACATGATGGGAGCTTTAATGCCATTAATTCATGGCAGTGGCTCAGCAAGGCAGGAACACGGGCTTTGAGCTCCATCAGGGTGACAGCAGGGCCACACACGGAGGCAAAAGGTGGCACTGCCAGCAGCACCGAAAGCTCTGCAGGCTGAGAAAGCTGCTCTCCTTCTGCTGGGAGCTTCAGCCTGTGAGAGCCCACAGCTCCAAACCCTCTGCTGCCAGGGGCAGGAGAGAATTCCCACTGTAGCCTGTGTTTATCATTCCCCCTGGTTTGTTGGAGGCAGGGGGTTGCAGGATAAATCCTGCAGGGAACGTGGCTTTGCTGTGGATTCACACAAACTCAGTGCAGGTGGCTCTCACTTCAGGCTGGCAGCTTTAAGCCTCTTCAGGAAGAACAATTCTCGTGGTCTCCTCACCATAAGAATCATTATTCACTTTTATTTTATGTGGTTACAGGTGGAAAAAAGGGGGCTGGGGAGCTCAGGCAGTCGGATTTCAGAGGCTGAACAGACCTGCTGAGTCCTGGTGCTCACTAATCCATCGCCTGCTGCCTTCTGCTGTGACCTTCTGCAGTTCTTCACAGTGCCCCAGCCTGTGAAATGTTCCCAGACTAATTAACCAAAGTGTTTAATAAAGAACGGGACTATTGCTGGGAATTTAGCATCTCATTTCTGAAGTATGGCGTTACTGAGTGTATTCCTGAAATCAGCCATTAATTCAGGCAACACATTTTCTGGCATTGGGAAGATAATGGCTCCCAATTTTCCTTGGTTTAACCTCCTGCAAATCTGCAAGACTTTCTGCAAGAATAATTTCCATTCGAACGTTCCCTGACTGAGTTGTCTTACTTTCCAGAGAAACCAATGAAAAACAAAGAAAAAAAAAAAACAAAACAGAACAGAATTAAAAATGGAAGGTTTCTCTCTCTCAGCAGAAAGTGACAGAGGCCAACTTGGAAAAGTCCAGGATTTGTTATAAGCAAGCTGCATCCTGGCAGTAAAACCCAGTTCCAAGCATTTGCCTGAGCCAGAACTTTGCTGTGTTATTGTGGGGGTGCTCAGAGCAGAAAATTTGTTGGATTTACCACAGCCATAAAAAAAGTCCCTGCAAGCAGCTGCACCCGAGGTTTCTGCCGTTCCAGCATCCACAAATAAATGGGGATGGAGCAAGCTCCCACCCAGCTCTGGGAGCTCTGGAAATCTTGGGGCTGTATTGAATGCAGGGACAGCTCAAAGGTTGATGGGGCAAAGAAAAATTCCCACTGCCTTGGTGGAGCTCTGGGCTCCAGTGCAGCTGCCAGGATGCTCTGCTGAGGGAACAATGGGAATTCTGCTGCTGGAATCTTCTCATGAAGGTACTGAAACAATTTCCCATCCTTCCTCCCTGCTGCAGAGCCCTTTTTAGGAGTCATGTTTTGCCTTTTCCGTTCTGTCTTTTGCTGATTTATGCCCTGGCACATCTGTGAATCCCCAAAGCTGGAATCCCTTTGGAATAATCAGAATTCATCTCTCCCAGTGAGCCCACACCTGAGTGGGCTGGTGAGAGGGGCTCAGGGCTTGGACCCTTGCATTTTGGGATTTGGAAGGGAAGGGCAGTGGTGAAAGCAGCCGAGCAGCAGCTGGGAAAGGGAATGGGAGACGTTTGTGAGCTGTGGAGCCTGCGTGGTGTTGGAATCACCCCCAGGTTGGGGTGACCCCGGGAGGTGCTAAAGTCTCTCCTCCAGCCCGTGCCTTCAAAGAAAGACTCAGCAGTCTTCAGTCATCCGGTCTCAAGGCAGTTTCTTGCACGTTATCCCAAGGCACACACACTCCCTGGCATTGTCCCTGACTCCTTCTCACTCTGAGTCTCTCTCTGTCTCTGTCTCCCCTGCCCAAGGGGCTGGCGCCATCTTTTATATCACACATTACGTGTTAAATGTTTATAGTTTTTCCCCAATGCCTATCACCTATATTGAACAGGGACTTTCTACTCTAAACCAGTCTGTGAGTGCCAACACCACCAAGAACATGGGGAATAGGAAGGAGAAAGAAGGAGGACAGGGCACGCCCAAATCCCTCCATCTTAGAACCTCTGACCCCCATGTACAAAACTCAGACCCCTCTGTACAAGGCCTAAACCCCCCTGTACAGCACTCAAAAATCCTTCCTTTCACTTTGTGATTACTTCTATTATAATATCTAAACTTTTGTGATTTCTTCTTCTTCCAGCAAGGTTGGTAAATTGTTCCATGGGTCAAATTCAAAACCACAGGGGTTTCCAGCTGCTTGCCAGGGTCTCAGAGGCTTCTGCCCTGGGCCCGGAACATCCAAGAGTGTCTGAGGGACACCTTGGGTTCCGACAGCCCCGTGGGTCACGGGATTCTCCTGGCTGAGGGAAGAGGCACTGCTGGGGTGCTGAGCCCCTCCCGCTGCTCTGCACCATTCCTGTTGCTGTTTCCCGTTGTTTTCCCAGCTCCCCGGGCCGTGCTGCCGGCAGCTGAGGGAGCAGGGATGGGGCTCGAGGCAGGAGCTGCAGCCACGCCTTTGATCAGGAGCTGAGGAACCCTTTGTTCCCTGATGCTGTCTGAGCACCCCTCCTCTGGGAGAGGAAGATCCCGGCTCTGCCAGATCCCTGCAGGGATCCAGGCCCCTCTGGATTGTCCCAGTCTCAGCTGCTGCTTGGTTGGAAGCGTTTGGAGGTGACCATGGGCAGGGAAACACATCCCCTCCATCACTGACTGACTTTGGTCCCTGCTGCGCTGCGAGAGCTCGGCTCCTGCCTTGGGCTGGGATGAGCTCTGGGAATTGCAGTCCCTGAGGAGACACTGCCAAGCTGCTCCTGGAGAAGGGCAAGGGGCAGCCCCGGGCAGGTCTCACCCCAGCCTGGCAGGGGTGGAGGCTTCGTTTCAGTGTCTGCCAGCTCCGGGGGCTCCTGGAGCTCCCCAGGGTTGGCCGTGCAGGCTCCAGGCTCCCAGGAGAGCCACAGCATCATCTCCTGCCCGCTGCCCCTCTGGGCTCCCCACCTCCCCCTGCTCTGACAGCCCGAGCTGTGCTGCACAAAGCTGCTGTCAGAGCTCCTGCCAGCATTCCTGCCTTTCCCCGGGAATGCAGTGCTGATCACAGCCCAGCTCTGCTCTGGCAAACCCCAGCACAGGCTCCTCCACCAGGGAACGGCTCTGCCATGTGCAGGATAACGCTGTGCAAGGAGAAGAGGCCGGGCTGATGAAGGCCATTTGTATTTTGCCATTCCCTCCAAAGGCTCCTGGCAGGGAAGGGCTGTGGTTTGCACCGTCGGGGTGGAATCCAGTTTCCTGCAGGGACACAGGACCTGGGCTCACCCATCAGCCCTCCTGTGACACTCCTGCAGCCCTGGTGCTACTGTGCTGCTTGCGTTTGTCCCAAGAGGAGCTCAAAAGAAAGAAGAAAACTGAGACTTCACATTTGCAGCCTATCTATGGCCCATTGTGTCCTTGTTGTTATCTGTGAGGGGAAAAAAAAAAATCCATTAAAATTTGGAGGTGGGAGATAAATGAATGCAATTATATTTCTGGATATCAGCAGCAAACTCCTGACAAAGTTCCAGCGTTGTTTTGGTGCTGGGGATTAGCTGATAGTGTTAAAAAACAAGGCTGAAATAAAGAAAGCTTTAACTGACAAAACACAGACTTTCCCTTCCTGCTGCTACCAAATGTTTACGAATAAAGGGTGTAAACAGTGATTAGGAGGCAAAATATTTGGCTCAGAGCAGGTCTGAAATTTACCAAAGGCACGGGTGAAAGTTGGAGTGTTTGAGTGTGAGTGGTGATTATTTCCTGGTCAGTAATTACAGCCTTTGAGCCTGACAAAACACTGCAATTCCATTAAATCCTGAGATTTAAGGTGGACTGGGCCAGATTTCCCATCCTGTTCATCATCTGGAAGCACCTGCAGATTAGAAAAAAAAAGATTCTCACTCTGTAAAACCCACAGCACCACCTGGGCTTGGAGTTCTCTCAGAAGAGAGGCTTTTTCTCCCCCTTTTTTTTTTTTTCCTAATGTTTGCGTTTCAGTTGTGGTTTCTTTTGATGAGTTCATTTGCCTTTGTGTGGTTTGTCTGATTGCGAGGCATTCCTCCACTGAAAGAACATAAATATTTACAGAGCACCCAACATCAGAAATGTCTTTTGTAGCGAGATTCCATCACTAACAGCCTGCGAGGAAAACTTGCAATTAACTGCCACGGGTTGCTGGCATTTGCATCCAGGAAACAAATCCAATTTATTTGGTTTGATAGCACCAGGATTGGAGGTTTTCTCAGGAGAAAAACAGGAGCTTTCCTGTTGTTAAAAGGCAATTCTGGCCTAAATTCCCAATTGAACGTGTTGTGATGGGGCAGTGAGAGGATATAAAAGTGAGCTCTGTAAAAACTTTGATTTGGTTCCAAAGCGTGGCAGCTGATGGGACAGAGGGAACACCTGCAGGAGCCCATCCCTGGGGAATCCACGCACTTCTGAGGCAGCTTCAAAGCCTGCTGCCTGCAGCTCCTGCTGCTCCTGCCACAACAGAACCACTCGGGCTGTGACTGCAGCTCCATCCTCGCCCAGCCCCTCGAAGCCAAGCCCAGCTCACAGCAGGAGGATCTCACAAGCACAAATCCCTCAGGGACAGAGATGCAGGAGTCCCTTAATGCCTCTGTGTCTCCTTCTCATGTCCCCATCCCGTCTTATTGTCACAGGAGGTTTTGGGTTTGGTGAAAATCTCCAGGGAGGTTTGGAGTGCCCATCCCTGGAGGTGCCCAAGGAAGGGCTGGACCTGGCACTCAGGGCTCTGGGCTGGGGCACAGCTGGGACTCGATGGGCTTTTCCAGCCTCAGTGATCCCGGGATTCCATGGAAAAGGGATGGTTTAACCCACCAGGGATGAAGGCTGGGGCGCAGTCAGGCCCTGCCCAGCACCGGCCTTGCTGTTGCCGTGGTGATGTGGCGCTGGCCTCACTGCTAAGGTTCAGCTCAGCTGGGCTAAACCCGGCTTTTCTTTGCTCGGGCTGGGATGCTGTGGCAGCAGAGCCTGTGGGATCTGCTCGGTGTGGGTGGTTCCTGCCAGGGAGTGGCAGGAAGGGCACCCATGGCTGGAGACAGCAGCACTGCCAGGGCATGCTCCCCTCTCCAGGGTGATCCCGGGGCTCCTGTACCTGTAATTCATTAATTCATGGCCCTGTAATTCATTAATTCTGTGCTGTTCAAGGCCTCATTCTGGTAATTCCGTTGCTTCTTTTGTTTGGCCAAGCAGGAAAATCCCAGCAGCACCTTCCCTCAGCACTGCAGTGCTTTGCTGTGTTTCTGCTGCTGGCTTGATTTCACCCTGGGATCATTTGAACTGGAGAAGACCCCTGAGATCATCGAGCTCTCCCAGCACTGCCAATGTCCCCAGGTGCCACATCCACATCCTTTCAAACCCCCCCCAGGGATGGGGACCCCACACTGCCCCGCCAGCTCAGGGTTAACTGCTCTGCAGCCCTCCTTTCCCCAGGGGCAACGAGGCTGAGTGGGATGAGGGGTCACAAAACCCCCCTGAGGAAGTTCCCAGTGCTGGAGTCAAGCAGGAAGCTTGGAAAAGGCTTGGAGAATTTTCTTTCTCAAAAAAAAAAAAAAAAAAAAAAAAAAAAAAAAAAAAAAAAAAAAGAGACGATTTTCTCCTCTGTGTCCACCCACCTGGCCCAGCAGGGCAGAGAGGATCCGATGTCGTGTGGGTGAGGAATGCAGGGCCATGAAAACAAACTCGGTCTGGTGATTAAAGCCCACCCTGAGGGCCCCGCGGGGGGACACAGGGGACAGGGCTCTGGGAAGGGAAGTGGGAGCTGGCTGCTGTTCCTGGCCACTGCTCCGGGTGTGACCTGCAGCACATCCCATCTCCTCCCTGCCCTTTCTCCGGGGTGGTTCCCAGGCTGGGGAAAGGCAGGCTGCAGCTCTTTGCCATGCCCCAGCCCCTGGCAGCCGGGGACGCAGGGCCTGCTCCGGGACAGGGGACAGGGGACAGGCACAGCACCGAGGGGACACACGGAGGGGACACACGGAGGGGACACAGGCTCAGAGGAGCTGCGTGCTGCTCCTGAGGCAGAGCTGGAATGGCAGAGCTGGCCTAAAGCATCTCAGCCAGGCCGCTGGGCAGCGGGGACAGTGGCACTGGGGGGCAGTGGCACTGCTGGGATGGTGTCACTGTGGGGCAGTGGCACTATGGGGCAGTGTCAGTGTCAGTGTCACTGCTGGGACAGTGTCACTGTGGGGCAGTGGCAGTGGCAGTGTCACTGCTGGGACGGTGTCACTGTGGGGCACTGGCACTGTGGGGCAGTGGCAGTGGCACTGCTGGGATGGTGTCACTGCTGGGACAGTGTCACTGTGGGGCAGTGGCAGTGGCAGTGGCAGTGTCACTGTAGGGCAGTGGCACTGTGGGGCAGTGGCAGTGTCACTGTAGGGCAGTGGCACTGTGGGGCAGTGGCAGTGGCAGTGTCACTGCTGGGACAGTGTCACTGTGCGGCAGTGGCAGTGTCACTGTGGGACGGTGTCACTGTGGGGCAGTGGCAGTGTCACTGTGGGACGGTGTCCCTCCTGCCAGCTCTGCTTTTGGCCTGTCACCTGCCCGTGTCCCTCGCAGAGGTGCCAGCGGGGCAGCGCAGCCCTGGTGCTCTCCCAGGAGCGGCCGCAGAGCTCTGAGAGCAGAGTGGCTTTGCCACAGCGAGCTCTGAAGCTGCCCTTCCCTGCCTCACCTGAGCTGGGCAAGCACGGCTGCAGTGCAGCAGGCTCCCCCTGGGGCTGCAGCTGTGCCCAGCTGTGCCCAGGTGTGCTTATCTGTGCCCAGCTGTGCCCAGGTGTGCCCAGGTGTGCCCAGGTGTGCTCAGCTGTGCCCAGGTGTGCCCAGCTGTGCCCAGGTGTGCCCAGGTGTGCTCAGCTGTGCCCAGGTGTGCCCAGGTGTGCTTATCTGTGCCCAGCTGTGCCCAGGTGTGCCCAGGTGTGCCCAGGTGTGCTCAGCTGTGCCCAGGTGTGCCCAGCTGTGCCCAGGTGTGCCCAGGTGTGCTCAGCTGTGCCCAGGTGTGCCCAGGTGTGCTTATCTGTGCCCAGCTGTGCCCAGGTGTGCTCAGCTGTGCCCAGGTGTGCCCAGGTGTGCTCAGCTGTGCCCAGGTGTGCCCAGCTGTGCCCAGGTGTGCTCAGCTGTGCCCAGGTGTTCTCAGCTGTGCCCAGGTATGCCCAGGTGTGCTCAGCTGTGCTCAAGTGTGCTCAGCTGTGCTCAGCTGTGCCCAGGTGTGCTTATCTGTGCCCAGCTGTGCTCAGGTGTGCCCAGGTGTGTTCAGCTGTGCCCAGGTGTGCCCAGGTGTGCTCAGCTGTGCCCAGGTGTCCTCAGCTGTGCTCAGCTGTGCCCAGGTGTGCTCAGGTGTGCCCAGGTGTGCCCAGGTGTGCTCAGCTGTGCCCAGCTGTGCTCAGGTGTGCTCAGGTGTGCCCAGCTGTGCTCAGGTGTGCTTATCTGTGCCCAGCTGTGCCCAGGTGTGCCCAGGTGTGCCCAGGGCAGCGGCAGCTCGTGCTGAGGTGTCTCTGTGTCTCAGGGAGCGTTTGCCAGGGCTGGGGATCAGAGGCAGCCCCGGGACAGCAGCACAAACGCAGACCCTGACCAGCGGCAGCGAGGGGATGAAAAGCTCTTGTGTTCTGGAGCAGGAGAAGTGCACAGCTGCCCGTGTGGGGGGCAGAGCTGTTTGCACCCTCCTGACGGGATGGGAGGGCTGACACCCGAGCTGCAGCAGCCACGGGCCAGTGGAAGGTGCCTGGCAGAGAGGACAACCCTGCTGGGGAGAAATCACTGCTGCCAGAGGAATGCAGCTCTCTGTCTGCAGGAAATAAACACAGAAGTGACCTGCAGAGCTGGGCAGGACCTGGAGGAATGAGTGTGTGCCAGCTGTGCCCCCTCAGAGGGCAGCTCTGGACAATATTCCCAAAGCTGGAGGTGCCACAATGGGCACCATGGAGCTGGGAGAGGCTCAGCAGTGCCAGGCTTTGTAGGAAACACCTGAGAAAGCAGCAGAAGATCCCTGGCGAAGATGGTGAGGTGGGAGTGCCCAGCCTTGTGGTGCTGACCCACTTAATCCTCCACACCTTAAATGGTTCGAATAATTGACAAATGACTGCCACGCCTCTTGGGCTTGGGCTGTTTTCCACCTGCACACGGAGATGCTGATTTGATAAAGGTTTATTTTCCTTGTCTGGCAGAGAGTTTCCACGGGAAAACAGCCCAGCTGCCTCCTGCGAGCTGAGATGGGCACAGGGAATTCAAGGCCAGGACAGTTAGGGGCAGCTCTGAGGGGCAGAGAGGAGCCTCTCCACTGGAAATGCTTTTTCTGGGCCCAAATCCTTGCTCTGCACCCAGACATCCCCTCCTGGCTGGCAGTGATGTCCCATTTTCTGCCGAGGAGCCCAGAGCATCCCTCATCCCCTCCTGCCTGAGGAAGCAGCAGGGAGATCCAGCCTGCCCTCTCCTTAGCTGTGTTTTATAGCATCAATGCTCACCTCTGCATTTTAATTGCCTGTATTTTAATTGCCTCTCCCCCCGCATGATAAATGCAAAGCTCACAGAACCCATTCAGGGAGGAAAAAAAAAACAAAGGACTGGCAATAAAGCTGGCATTTCCTAATGTATTCTTCCTCCCAGAGACTCCTGGCCTGCAAGAACTCATCTCTCAGTGCAGGGAGGATTTGAAAGCATTCAGATCATGCACACCTTATCAGTTCGGGAAGTAACAAATAATAATAGCAATAATAATTAGCAATTACTTCCCGGTGTAATTTAGATTTCTAAAGAGGAGCTCCAAGTGCCCTTCCCTGTTCCTGAAGAGGCTGTGCCCCGGGCCCAGAGGGACTGGGAGGATTTAATCGTGGCACTGAGCAATTTCTCTGCTGTGGAGCTGAAGTGGAGGGGGCAGCGCTGTCTCAGGACCTTGCTGACACTCAGCTGTTGTGAGAATAATTGTGGAGCAGGGAGGTGACTTTTTACCTGCTCAGGGCTCACCTTCACTGGTTTGAAGCCCCATCCTGCAGGTTCCTACCCGGGCAGTGAAATTGCCTATTTCCTGCCTTTTGAGAAGGAGCAAAGCAGGTGCTTTATTAGCTGACTTTTGCTGGGAGTTTGGGGGAGGATGTGGCCTCCCCCCTCCTTTGTTTTTCACTTTCCTTTTCAGCAGAGGAAGCAGAATTGGTCTCTGAGGCATTAAAGCCTGAGAGATTTGACATCCAGGGCTGCAACTGCACCAACAGCCACTGCTTTTGAATTAAATTTGGGGGTTGGCTTCTGCACTGAGCCAGAAATGAGGGAGCCCTCTCCTTTTAGGGGATTGGTGGAGGTGTCTGACAGGACCTCCTGATTTAAGATCATTGACCTTCTCTTACTTCTCAGCGTGGCTGCAGCAGAGACCAATCAATTCTGGTTTTATAGGAAACCTGGCTTTGCAGCTCTCCTTATTGGATTGCATTTCTCTATTAAAATGTGACGTATCAACAAGATAAGATGAAACACTTGTTTTACAGATGCCAAACTTGGGTTTCCACGCAGCCGTGGAAGATTGGGGATGTCTGGGGTAGAGGGTTTAAATATCAGTGCAAACACTTCCTAGAGGTTTTCTAAAGATCTGAAACACAAAAATCATCCTTAACTGCTCTGAATTTCTTTCTTCTCTCAGAAATGAACCCTTTTTGCCCGGTGAATGTTGCACTGGCTGTGTTTTGTGAAGGACACACACTTCCCCCAGGTGAACACGAGGAACTGCTCCCTGTGTGTGTGACACAGGGCAAACTCCCCTCTCCCTTTCTACATTTGAGCAGTTCCTCCTCTGCTGAAGGATTGGGTGTGTTTGCAGCTTGACAGATTCACCTGTGCCTGCGTTTTCCAGTCCTGAGGAGAAGCTGACAAACTGCAGAGTGAATAATTCTCCCATGAAGGCTCCCAGCTGCCATCAGACATTATTCCCTGGGCAACACAAGGATCCTGTCCATGGTGACTTCAGATTTTTTATGGTATTCGTGATAGAAAGGTGGGAGGGCAGCAGAGAAACTGGGCTGCCAAAAATTGGGAATGGGAAGAGACACGAGGAGTAAATTCTACTTTCGTGTGAATAGCCAACCCTTTCTTTAGCAGCATCAGGGATCTTGGCAGGTTATCAGCTCGATACATGTCCTTTCTAGATGGACAGATGAATACAGATCATTCTCTGCACTCTGCTGACCCACAGCAGCTGAAAATTCAAGGCAGCTGTTCCTGCTGAGCCTTGCTCCCCTCTCTGCTCCCTCCACATCCTCATCGCCCCCTTTGGCTCCCTGCTCTTCCCAGGATTCTCCTTTCCCTGCTTTGTGGCCCAGTTTGCAGCACTATTTTTGAGAGCAAACCCTGCTCCACTCCTACGTTGGGATGGATTAAGAGCTTGTAATTGCTGCTGCTTTAAACTCCTCATTAAGGAGCTGCCCAGAGCAGGTTTAATCGAGGCAGCAGCAGCAGCTGCCTGCCTTCAGGAAGGCTCCGGTGGTGACAACAAGCAGTGGCAGCTGGGGACACGTCCCTGCTACCTGGGGGCTCCCAGGGCACAGCAGGTGTGAAAACAACCGTGGAGCTGCTGTCCCAGGGGAGCCTGAGCCTGTGCTGGGTTTTTTTCCTGTGTTTCCCTCCCTCCCCAGAGCAGAGCCCTGCCAGCATCACTCCAAGTGCTCCCCCAGGCTCCGCCAGGACACAGCAGACTCCAGAGAGGAGGGATTTGGCCACAAACACTCCCTCGGATTTTCCTGAAAAGAAAGAAAGAAAAAAAAAAAAATCCTTAAAACGTCCTCATTCTAAATCTGCAGCTCTGAGAGATTTGGAGCCCTCCCACATCTCACTCCTGCACCGAGCTCTGCCAGGCTGGGAAGGGGCTGTGAAACTGCCCCAGATCCCTGCACAGAGAGCCCTCAGCAGCATCCCCGCAGCCCCTGCTGCCCCTGCCCCCTCTCTGCCAGCTCTGCCAGCCCTGCTGCCCCTCTGCCCTGCCAGCCTCTCCCCTCCAGGCTCCCTTCCCAGAAACTGGGCATCAGCCGAGCTGTCCGTGGGGTCTGTGCAGGGAGGGAGCGCACAGCAGGGCCTGGGGGAGGATGGCAGTGCTGTGCAAACGCTGAGGCAGCACAATGGGGCACAATTCCTTCCTCAGTGATCCCTGAATCAATCTCCAGGGCAGGGGGTGGGAGAAGGGAGAGCTCAGCCCCTTCCCCAGTGATTTCTGCGCTCTCCATCCCCTCGCTCGATCCTCCCCCTGCAAGGACTTTATGGCAGCTGCCACCAGGATTTCTAACTTTAATTTTTGCCAGTTGCTGCTGCTCAGTGTCTGTCTCCAAAGCAACCCTCAGTTTCTGTGTGGCTCCAAATCCAGGCCTCTTGGCCAGCAGTGCAGAGAGCCCCAGGAATCTCTGTTCCTTTCCTCTTGAAGGGCACCAAGTGTGAAGGAATTCCAAAGTCTAAGCTGTGGATGGAAATGTTGCTTTCACACAATATGCAAATAAGGAACTCCTCACAGCGAGTCCCGAATATGGCAAATTTGACAGGGGAGCTGAGACAATCCCACATTTGAGGTATTTAGTGTCCTGTTTAAAAACAGTCTCTGACTTCCAGCCACTCTGAGCAGACTCCTCGTGCAGCATCTGTTACCTCTCATCCCTCCAAAATGAGGATTCTCATCCTTTCCCTTGGGCAGAGGACACGGACTGGGCTGGCCCCACAGGGTCTTGGTTTGAGACCACCATGCCACCTTCCCCTCAAACAAAAATCTAATTCATTTGCTTTAAAGGAGGTTTAAGTAATAATGTTGTTTTTTTGTAGGAGGAAGCAAGGTAAGGATGCTCTGGAAAGTTCCATTAGGTGGATGGGACACCCAAAACTTCACATCTGTTTTTGCCAATAACAAACGTCTCAAAGCTCTGAAAGAGGCTCAGTAATTGAGACTGGAGGAGTTTTAAGAAGGGAGAAATGTGTTTGGAACGATGGGATCTCAAGATTGTGGCGTGGATTTCTGTAACTGGACAATTTGCACGTGGAGTTGTTTTTATTCCCTGAAAGAAAAGCGCTGTTTCCTCCCCCCTGGCCCGTGTCCCTCCCTGCTGCCATTTGCCGAGGCACAGCTCACATCAGCTCACATCAGCAGCTCCCTGGCAAGGCAGAGCAGCTTTGCAGTGCCTGAGCACATTTGGCTGAGCAGAGAGGCAGGAGGGAGCAGCTCCTCGGTGGAGCTGCTCAGCAGAGAAAGCGCCCAGGGCACAGGAGACTTGGAGCAATGACACCCAGCCAGGGCTGGGGCCAGGAGAATCCTCCTGGAATCCTCCTGGGCAGCTCCTGAGGCCAGGATGGAGAGCTGGGGCCAGCACGGTGTATGCTCAGCTCAGAGGGATTTTCCTGCACTGGCTCATTTGATATTGAGTTGAAAGTAAATTGGGCCGGCCACGTTTCAGCATGGAATGGCAAATCCACAGGGAGGGCAGCTCTTCCTGGGCTGGTTCTTGGGTAAAAACAACAAACATCTGCACAACTTGGTACCACAGCAACGATTCTGGTCCAAACCTTTTTCATTCAGCAAAACTCAAGTCAAACCCGCGGTGAAATTCCTCCTGAAATGCTGTGAGCTTCCCTCTGGAAGGAAACCTGTCTGAGCTGCAAGGATTGTTTGGATTAGGAACAGTCTGACTTTGAAGCAGCCCCCAGTCTTCCTGGAAGGATGGGGATCTCAATATTCACTAATTAACCGATTAGTTTGAATTAGATACCACCACAGCCACTTATTTTCTCATCTGGAAAACGAGCATTCCGGATGCAAAGGGGATGTTTGCTTTTTCTCTCACTCATTCTTTCTTTCTTTTCTTCCCTTACTTCTTTTTCTGCTTGGCGAAATGTTTAAATGCCTTGTCAACACAGAAGAAACACAGGGAAAAAAAAAAAAAAAGTGACACGATGAAAGATTCAGGAAAATGGGGAAGATTAACAAAGCTTGATAGGCAGGCAATTAAAATCGAAGTGAAGGATCGTTAGTATTCATTACCAGAAAACACGGGCAGGGAGGATTGTGCAGCTGCTGGAAATCCCCAGGATCTGACTGGCGAGAAGTCATCCCAAAAACCCACTTGCTCTTTTGGCTGGTGAAGTTTCCCCTGGCAGTTAAGTGGATTAACTGCTTTTTGTTGCCTCTTCACCCTTCAAGCCTTATCTGGGCTAAAGAGTGTTTGAAAGGCCTTTGAAATGAGGTTCTTGTCAGGGCTTTCAGGGAGGTGAAATGTTTAATAACTCCAGCACGGTGACAGGCACTGATTGCACCCAGCGCAGCCAGGGACAGGCACGGGGGCCGGGCAGCGCCTCTGGAACAGGAGAGAGGCGGGGAACAAGGGGGGAACGTGGGGTTCAGGGCTCTCATTGTCCCGGGTGTCACCCAAGAAATGAAGGGAAGAGGAGAGGAATAGAGAAGGTGAGAAGGGTGAAGCCTGCAATCAGCTCAGGCTTGAAGGCAGACAGGATCCGACTGCCTGTGAGAGGAATCTGTGGGAAAAGGGAAGCAGGAGTGGGTTGGGAGGTGATCCCTGCAGCAGGAACGCTCCGAGCCACCTGCAGATCCCAGAGGAGAGTCAGATCAGGAGCAGATCCCACAGCCAAACATCCCCCAGGATCGTAACACACCATGGAAACCTCCCTCAGCTGCAGGAACAGCAATTTCAAACAAGACACCTTGAACGTGAGCTTAAAAGTGCCAAAAAATCCCTGTCAGGATACCCTGAAACAGCTGGAGAGCACAGCAAAGTTGTTTTCATGCAACAGCTTCCAAGACTGGGAGACCTTGAACCACTTCTTTCTGAGGGAAGAAGTCAAACCTGGTCTGTTCCTTGAGGGATAATGAAGTGCATTAATTGATCCTTTGGGCTTCCTGCACGTTCCTGAAAGTCTCTGGATAGATGAAGAGGGATTTATAAACTTTTTTTTTTTTTAATGGTTATGGGTGTGAGGAGATGAAATTCAACCTGGTGTCACCTCCATCCCTAGGACACCACCGGCACTTTTCCTGGCAACTTCAGCAAACTTGTTAATCACCAAGCAAGTGCTAATCACCTACAACAGAGTGCTTAAACACCGCGCCAGGGATGTCAGAAAGCTTCGGGAAGCCCTTCCTGCCCTGAACTTGTGGCCCCAGCACTCTGCTGCTGGGACAGAGGAAATCCTGCCTTGAGCCCCGAGGGAAAAGCCCCAAAGCATGGCAGGAGCTGCCCACTCTGGGCACTGTGGGCAGGCAGGACCTGGCAGCGCTGCCAGTCCCAGCCTAAATCCCTGCGCCTCGGCTTTCCCGGCCTCTCACTGGGGACTCCTCCAGCCCCGGCATTGATCTGCTGCTGGGGAGCTCCAGGCTCTTGGCTTTCATGTTGATAATCTGTGATCTGACAGACCGAGGGGATTATTTAGGGCTGGAGCCCCAGTTAATGACGCTCCTGACGGGCACAGATGAAAACTCCCCCTGGCTTTTCACCTCCCTGTTGTAAACACAAACTCCGTTCTAGGAGGGATCTTGGCAGGGAGACACGGCCTGGAGCAAGCCCTGGTGCTGAGGGCACTTCAGCTGTAAGCAGAGGATGAAAGGCTCTGGAAAAGGGGCAGGCTTAAATCCCACAAAAAATCTGCATTATTCCTGCTCCCCACTGATGCTGCTGGTTGTGTTCCCCCTCTCCTTTCCCAGGAATTCTCTTGGACACCTCACCTTTTATAGAACTTGTCTGCCAGGAGGGTTATGACAAACAGCAGGACATAAACACAGTTTTCCACATTTGGATTGGGTTTTTTTTGGTTTGGTTTTTTTTTTTTTTTCCTTCTAACATTTCAGAAGTGAGTGGCATTGCTGTCTCTGCCTTCCTTGCAGCTCCAGGTGGCTCCAGGTGCCTCTCACTCCCAGTTAATGCCTTCCCCACCTGCATGAAGCAGTGCTCTGAGGCTGGGGCCACACAAATGAGTCCCTGGGGAGGACAGTGATGTGTGGCAGCGCTGGTTTGCATCAGCCAAGCAGCAGCATCCAAACAGCCAGGCCACCCCATCCCACAGCAGGGGCTTTGGGGAGAGGAGCCTGAGCCTGGGGACAGGGATCCACCTGGGACCCAGCATCATTAAGGCACTACTGGGGCTTTTCTCTGTGTATTTTGGGATTTAAAACCTCCTCCATTTCAAAGCAGGTCAGGCTAAGATGGCTCTGAACACGCTGCAGCCTAAGCAGAGAGTTCAGGCAAGAGGGGAAGGCGTTTGCATCACTGAGAACCTTTTAAAATTGCAAAGCTGCCTAAAAGATTCCTTAAATATTTAAAGGGCAGCATTAAAGCAAATATCCTTCCCTGCTGGCTTTGGTGCCTGCAGCTGGGGACGGGCTCAGTGTGCCAGGTCAGGCTCTGGCATTCCCTGCCCATGGAAAATACATCCCTGGGGAAAGATGAAAGGTGTGCAGTGATAACCAGGTGCCCAAACGCAGCACAGTGTGATTGGAACCCCCCTGGTATCCTGCTTAGGAAGAAATCTCAGCTTTCATTTGGAACAATCAAGACCAAACACGAGGGTTGTGCCTGAAGCCTCCCCCGTGGAACAGGAGGAAGGGTCCCCTGAGTTTGCCCCGGGGTGGCAATGTGAAGGTCCTGGCCCATGTGGGTGAGGTGGATTTGCCTGTGTGTCCTTGCTGGGAGCTGAGGCTGGTGCTGATCTGCCACGAGAACGTTCCCAGCTCTGCCCAGGTTAATTCTGCTCCGTAATTGTGAGGGTGAGAGTTTAATGAACACAGGGAAGTTGCGGGATTCCCGTTTTATTCAGTGTTTGTTGCCTTCCCCAGCTGCTGTCTGGGCTCTTTGGATATGGAAGGAACCCCTCAGTAGATCCACAAGCTGTGAAAACCTGAACTCCTTCCTTCTGCCACCCCTCCCACCTGCCAGAACCCACAGCTCTGAGCTCAACAACAGCACTGTTTCCTCCTCCTTTTGCTTCCTGTGAAAATCCACACGCCTGCCTTGCTGGATGATCACCAGGACATGCAATCCAAATCCCTCCTGCTCCACAGATGGAGAGGGAGACCTGCAGCCAGGAGAGGGGCAGGGCTGGCTCAGCTCCCCACAGCTCCCGGGGCTCTTTTTTTGCACCGAGGCTGCAGAGTTGGTGCCTTCCCTGCTCCATGTCCAGAATATTAATGCAGCTCCTATTCCCTGGGCCCAGGGGAGAGCTCCCTGACAGGGTAACCTGTGCTTTTGTCCCTTTGATAAATGAGGCACCGTGTTCAGAGCATCTTCTTGATATCTCTTTCCTGGCCTAAAGCATCCAACACGTTCCTTTTCAATATCTGGGCTGAACTCTGCAGCTTGGACAGCCCCAGTCAGAACATTTCCCTGTTCATCACTCAGCTTCTGCTCCATCTGGGAATACCATCCGTGCCCTGCTGTCTGCTCAGTTCCTGCCTCATATTGGTCACTTTATCACCAGTGACAGCCCTGGGGATGGAGGGGAGCAATTCAGAGCTTCTGGACAAAGGTTTGAGCCCGGCGGTTCACAGCTCGTGGTTTGTATGCTGGGATAACCAAGGCTGCAGTTTTAGCTCTGTGCTTCTGATTTCCTGTCCAAAAGCGGCAGAGGAATGCTCCTAAAAATTCCCAAACACAGAGCCAAGGCAGAATTCAGGTTACCTGAACATCCTGAAGGATATCCCAAGTGGGGATCATGGTGGTCCCCTCTACATCCTCTGCACTGGAGGGTTTTTAACCCCTGAGCATCTGTCACAACCACCTGTTCTGCCCTTTTCCCAGCTTTGGAAAGAATGCAGCTGGAATTGGAACTGCTTGGCCATTTGTTCCCGCTGGGCTGGCTGGAGAGCTCAGTGAAACCAGGAGCCACTCACACACAACAAAACCCTTCTTTATCCCCCGGGGGATCTGTGCCAGCTCATCCTCCCAGCGCCAGCAGCTCCACGTGATTCACCAGCAATTTCTGCAAAACAAAGCCAGGACCCAGCTCCTGGCTGCAAACCAGGAACTGGGAAACTTCCCACACGTCCTACAAGTCTTTGCAAGGGCTTGTCCTCAGGTGTGAGGGCTGTGCTCCCTCGGGATGGGATCTGCTCCCTGCACTCCAAAGCAATGTCCAACATCTCCAGTGAGATCTCTGCATCCAGGCTGCTCCCATGGGAAACACGGGGTGAAATGGAGCTGCTCCTTGCAGCCTTTGCTTCCTGGCTGATCCTGAAATCAGCTGCCTGAGGACTGGGCTGACTCAGCTCCGTGATTCATTTTTCATTGATGAACTGGGAGAGCTGCTCAGAAACAGAAACTTGGCAGCAGCGAGGCAAAAGAAACATCCCTTAGAATGAAAAAGTGAGAATGGAGGTGAGTGGGGTGTGAGGTGTGAGACAGAACCTGTCTCATGCCATTGCAGGTGCTGCTTGTTCCCAGGTGTTCCCTCCGCTGGACTGGATGGAGAGGGAAGCTCAAGTGTGGCAGAGCAGTCCCTGCTGGTGCAATCCCCACCTGTGAAACTGGGAGTGTTGGAGCTCCTCTGGCTGGGGCTCCCTCCCGGGCTCTCCCGGGGCTCGCAGGGATGCTGAGGTGGGAAATGCTCCTTCCCAGAGCCCCTGATTGAGTCCATGGGAAATCTCCAGCTGGCAGGGAGGCTCACACGCCTGAGCCGGGCACAGCTCCCCAGTGAGCTGCTGCTCTGCAATTTCAACTCTTGGAAGAAGTGTTTGCTCTTTCAGTGTTTGTTCTTTCTCTTCCTCTTTCAAATACCCCGAATAAAAGCAAATCTGTGTGTCAAGCACTGATGGAAGAAGTGAGACCATCCCTACAATCCCTGCCTCAGTTCTCACCCTTCACTTTTAACACTTCTGCCTCAGCCTAATCCTTCTCATTGCAGCCCTGTCTCCGTTGCTTTTCCCCCTGGAGATTCCATGATGTTGTGTTCAGCAGAGGAAAAGGGCTGAGTTTCCAGCTGGGGCAGGTTGGATGAGCTGCAGCGCTGTCAGCAGAGCTGGGATGATTTACTCTGACCAAGCACGAGCAGCTACAAATAACTCACAGCCCCGTGCTGCTGGAGGGCTCTGCATCCACTGCTTTTGTCAGCTTGGGAATGTGCTCCCAGCTAATCACACTTGGGTTCCATTCCTGGCAGCTTCCCGTGCCAAGGAGGCACAGAGAGCTGATTCCCCCTGCCCTGGAAGCTGATCCTGGTGTGAGACACACTGGGGATGCACCCCTGGGGCAGAGGTTTGGGGATCAGGCTGAGATCTTTATATAAACAACATTCCCACTCAGTGCTGGAGGGGAATTTTTCCCAGTTTCAAGCCTTGCCCAAGGCGAAGGTGTCACTCAAACCACTAAGAGGGAGCTGTAGGTCTGGAAAAGGGGAGGCCCTGATCCTCAATCCCATTTTTTTGAGCTCGAGACACAGCTTTTCCAAGCCAAGCTTGTCTCCTTGCCAAGCAGGCTGTTAAATATTGCGGAAATGTTCGGAGCAAGCAACATATTTATGCTTTCAGAGCAAATGATGGGTTTGTTTCCAAGCAAGCCCCCATTCCGACGTGATTTATTCCTGCAGCCTGCACCTCTCATTCCCTTTTAAAAAACTCACTGAATGCAGGTGATGGATTTTTGACATGATTGATTTTGACCTGCCTGGGCCTGAGCTAAATGAATCAACACTGGCAATTCCTGTGCCTGTGCCTAAGGAACAGCACAGTGGATCAGGGCATCCTTCTTCCAGCTGGAAGGTTCCAGCAGTGGCCCTTGTTTTCCAGCTCAGGAATCATCTCCATCACACCAAACCGCAGCTGGGAAAAGGTGGGAACGTCCCAGAGCAAAACCAGGACTGTTTCATACCCTTTGCATTCAGCTTTCACTTGTTCTAAGGGACTTTAATCCAGGCTGACAAAGAAATTTAGGTGGGTTGATAGTGGCAACTTGTTGAAGCACCATTATTATTTCCCATTAATATTTTCCATTAATGTTTCCATCTCAGCTTTCTGCTGAGTCTTGCAACACCTTCCCCTTCCCATTTCAGCCCGCAGAGGCTCAATTAAACAACTCCACTCACTGCTGCTTCCCCGAGCTCTCATCCTCGGGGATTTTGTTTCCTGGCAAGCTGCACCTCGGGAATGCCGAGGTGTGCCCGGCTTTGATGTTTATCACACAGCTACAAACACAGGCTTCCCAAAAATGACGGGTTTAGCAGGAAAACGGCTCCTGGAGCCAGCCACTGGAGGGAGCCGCCGGAAGGAGGCTGGGCTTGGGCAATTTGAACCCGTTAAAATGTGATTTCAAAGGCCCTGGAGTGACAGTGGCTCCTGCCTGCAAACAGAGCTGAGGAGGGATGGAAATGCCCAAGTCACGAGCAGGTGGAGAGGGAGGGCTCCCAGGTGCCACCATTCCCCAGAGCCTCTCACAAGCCATGGAAAACCCTGCAAGATTTTGTCAGAACGTGTGCGAGCACCCTGGTGTGGGGTGAAGCCAAGGCTGGAGGAAATCCCCACGCTGGGAGCAGCAATAAACCCTCACTCAGCACCCCCTGAGCCCAGGCTCAGCCCCCTCAGCCTCTCCTCACACAGGGAGCTCCAGTCCCTTCCCCTCCCACCATCCCAGCCTGCTCCAAGCCCTGTCCAGCCTGGCCTTGGTCACTTCAGGGATCCAGGGGCAGCCACGTCCTCACAGGGGAATAAAAGGGTGGCCCAAGGGATTTGTGTCTCATCCTGGGGGCAGGAAGCCTCAGCAGTGCTCCTGCATTTTGTGCTCTGCTCTTTCCCAGCAAGGGTGTTTGGTATTTCTGGGAAGGTTCCTCATTCCCCTTCCAGCCACTGCAGCCCCTCAGCTGAATTCTGCAGAGGGTGAGACGTTCAAATGGAAATGCAGGTCAAAGGCATAAATGCTGCTGTAACCTCCCCTCACTCCTGTGCTGCCCTGGAACCGACCCAGCCTTGGCTTTTATTTTGTAAAACCAAGCCCAGCTTCACAAAGGTTCCAAAGGCAGCCCTCTTTTGGCCTCTCCTGCATCCACTGGTAGCAGATGGAAATTCCTCTTCTCCCCCTCTGCTGGAGCTGGGGCTGAGCCCCGGCAGGGATTCAGTGTCTTTTAACACCCTCCATAAATAAAATGTGCTTCCAGGAGAACAAAGCAGCCGGGGGGTGCAGGACAAGGGCCCAGCTGGGCAGCTCTGGGCCATGGGGGTGGCACAGGGACACCTGGCCCAGGGAGGGCTGCCCAGCCTGGATGGCACTCTGGGGACACAGAGGGACATTTGCCTCAATTCATTCACTCGGGAGGGGCTGCCCCTCAGCTGGCTCTTCCTGCAGCAGTTTATGAGCTCTCAGAGCTGATCTTACCTAATTGAATTATCTCCTAATGAGGTCTGGGCTCTGAATGGGTGGGAGGGGAGGGGGAGAGAGAAGAGAAGAGAAGAGAAAGAAGAGAAGAGAAGAGAAGAGAAGAGAAGAGAAGAGAAAGAGAAGAGAAGAGAAGAGAAGAGAAGAGAAGAGAAGAGAAGAGAAGAGAAGAGAAGAGAAGAGAAGAGAAGAGAAGAGAAGAGAAGAGAAGAGAAGAGAAGAGAAGAGAAGAGAAGAGAAGAGAGGAATTATTCAATAGGCTGTTCAATATTCGGATTTTTCTCACACATGCCATGCACTGGATGTCACCAACACCTTCCTTGTCACCCAGTCAATCCAGTTGTCCCTGGAGCACTACTGTGATCCCCTGGGGAATGGAGCCAGAGGGAGGAAAGGGAAAGGGAAAGGGAAAGGGAAAGGGAAAGGGAAAGGGAAAGGGAAAGGGAAAGGAAAGGAAAAAGTTCCCCACCACAACCATCTGAAGGGCTGGGTGTTCACGGGCAGATGAGAGAGCAGAGCAGTGCTGAAGGGGAAGTGGAAATGGAGCACAATGCTATGTTTAGCCTCGCCAGGCACGGAAAAATATTTATTTCCAGCCCCAGGGATAGAACAGGGGCACGTAATTAAGCAGCATCAGTGATGAAGGCCACTCTTTTGATGCCTTTCTGACCCCAGGGAGCAGCTGCAGCAGCCCAGGAGCAGAGCTGGGGACACTAAAGCAGCACCAGGAATTTTGGGCCCTGTTTGTTCCTCTTATCTCAAGGCAGGAATTGCCAGGGATACTCTGGAAATCCCTTTTCTCCCAGTTCTGGGGCTGGAATCTCCTTGAGCTTCCTCTGGTGCTCTGCTGCTGAAACATCCCCAAAACACTGCTGGGACAAATCCACCAGTGCCCATTTCTTTCCTTTCCCTCTGTCCTGGAGCTTTTCCAGGCTGCTCTGCCCGAGCTCTGCTCCTCCAGCAGCACCAGGGGCTGCATTCACCCACTCCAGCCCCTGTCTCAGACTTCCAGGCAGAGTTTTAAGGGAATCAAAGCAGGGTTTGCAGCAGGAGCTGTCTGAAGAGGCTCCAAGTGGCCAGGCTGGTGGTTTGTGCAATTCCTGTTGCATTCCCAGCAGGAATGTCCTGGGAATCCTGTGGCTTTCACAAAGCCTCTTCACCTGCAAATCCCTGGCTCAGATTGCACCCAAAGTGTGGCACAGCTGGACCAGGACACTCAGGGACAGCTGGAGAACTCAATCCAGCAGGAACTGAAATGCAGGACAAATGTTCTGCACCCTTGGGATGTGGCTCTGCAGGAATCCAGCTCTGCCTTTGGCATCTCAACACCTTTGGCAGCATAAATAAACCATTTCATGAACAGGGAAAAGGGCAGAGAATGGCAGAAAAGCTTTCCTGTAATGAAAACTCTGGTGGGATCCTCCCTCCTGAAAGCTGCTCCCTGCCAGTCTGTGCCAATTTCAATGGGAAAAACAAGTTATTCCTACTGGATCAGCAGATTTGTCCTTAAAATGCTGGGTTTCCAAATTTCCTGCTTAAAGACTTGGATGGGAAACAGCTCACAGGAGGTGCCAGCCTGTTTTTTGTGTTTTTTCTGACGCTCCATGCACACTCCTGGTGACCTATAAATAATTAATAATAAGAAATCTGCATATGCAGAGCTGCAGGCAGAGCCTCTCTCCTGCCTGTGCCCACGCAAAGAGTTGGGCAGAGGCTTTTAGAGCAAAAATAACTCCATTTTCTGCCCCACCTGGGGCATGAAATGATAGCACAGACTTTTAGCAGATTTACAGTCCCAAAAATGTAATCTGCAGGGTCAGGTTTTGGGCAAAAAGAGGAGTTGCAGTGCCCTGTTCACCAGAGGGGTGAGGAGAAAAGGGTGTTTGTCTCATTTTTCCCTCTCCAAGCTGCCTCTACCTCCCATTCCCACATTATTTTCCCTCTTTCCAAACTGCACCATCAGGAAAGAACGTCCCAATAAACGATACATTGTGTGCCACCTCCTTTTGGCCTTTCCAAATAATGGCAGAGTGGGACTTCACAAAAACCTGAGTTTCCAATGCTGCGTACATTCATTTTTTTTTTCTTTTACAAGGGGTTTTATTTCCCATTACAAACGGTGCATTCATGCATTGACAGAAGTTCTGCCTGCATTGCCTGCACTCAGGGATCCACATGCATTTACTGACTCACTCCTTTTCTCCCTCATGCAACTCTGATTTTCCCCAAGCAGTTTCCAGATTGTGCCTCTACACAAGGATAAAATTAAAAGCTGATTAATGGTGAGAGATATCTCATGATTAACTCTACAGATGGAGTAATTTTTGATTTCCAAAGGGCACATTTATTTCAAAATTTGAAAGCCATCACGCATCCAAGGGACCTCCTGAGAGAGAGCAAAATTCACCACGCAGAACTTATAATTCCCCTTGAATTTATGGTTCCAGGAGAGCACAAAGGGCTCACTCAGCTCCTGAGAGAATATGAATTTTCTCATGGAGAAATTTCTAGAAACAGGTCACCAGCATTCTCATTTTAAATATTTGGGTTTTTTTTTTCCCAAGGATCCCCTATCACCGTGTGGCTGCTCAAGCTTCACTGGCATTTTTCCTGTTTATCCTCCTGTTGGTGGGTTTCTGTTCCATTTCCCCTCCTCTCCTGGTTCTAAAATGCCCTTTGGAGAGTTCTGTTAGTGTTCAACTCCATTTATTCCTCCAATTGACAAAGCAGGCAGGAAAACTTCCACTTCATGGTCCAGCACAAGCTCTGTGCAAATTGTGCTGCCTTGAGAGAGTTCTTTTTAAGGAAGGATATTTTATTTTATATTTTAATTGACATGGGGCGTTTTAAAGTTTGCTGCACTCAAATCTCAGCTTCCATGGATTAAATCTTCCGTTAAACTCCTGTTTTTATCCAGCCATGGCACCATTTGGGGGGGGTGATTTCTCATTTGCCAGGAAACATGGAGCAGAATTTCCTCCCTCCACACCTCCCCGACCTCTGTTGTGATGAAACATCAAATAGTTGGGAACAACTCCCGTTCCAGGCCTCCCATTTGGATCTGCACCCAGAGTCCACTCTGAACCCAGCCCTGCCAGGAACCAGAGGTGCCAACTGCACTTTTCTGGCTGGGGGCAAGCGGGCAACTTTCAGGCATATGTTCAATTCAGTCTGAAAATGAGCATTTTTGGTCCCACAGAGCAGGCCCTGCTCCCTCTGCTCCAGGGGGTTTGAAGGAACGGGGGATGCTCCAGCACGGGGCTGTTCACCACAACAACATCCCCACTCCAGCTTCTTGAAGTCATTTGGAACAATGGCCCAGATCTATATCTTAGAAAAGCCAAAATCAGCTCAGCTCCACTGAGCCAGAGCAGGAGGAAAGTGTGGCCCAGCTCCAAAAAAATCAGCAGAGCTGCGAGCGTTGACACCAAGCGAGGATCTGGCCATATGTGGATCTGCAGGAATATTTTGACTTTCTGTTTCCCCCACTAAACGCTGGCTAATTGGCACCGTTTGTGTTCCAAAGGCAGCTGAAAAAGGAGCTTTTGTGTTTGTGTGTCCGGGTGAGGAGTGGGAGGAGGGAGCCCCAAGGGTGGGATCTTTGGGAAGGGAAAAGCAGGAATTCGCTTTTAGGGCAGCAGATTCCCTTTCCAAGATCTCGTCCTTAAATCCCAGCCCGTTTCTTTGCAGACCTTCCCTTTTTCAGGGTATTTGTTGGGTTGGGGTTTTCTTATTCATTTAGAGAAAAAGGAAAGCAGGGATTCTTAAAGAAGCAAGGTTGGAAAAACTGAGCCCAACCCCATCCTCTGTCCCCCCAGGCTGCTGGGGAGAGGAGGTTCAGAAAAATGGGACTAAAACTGAGCTTGGAAGGGAGAGAAGGTGTTTTAGGATGATGTTTTATTCAGTCTGATGGGATCAGTCATAAATTAAATTCATTTTCCCCAAGTGGGACCTGTTTTGCCCATGACAGCAAATGGGGAGGGGTCTCCCCCAGCCAGGGTCAGCCCACCCCAGATGGGCAAATATTGAGTTTAGGTTTGTTTGTGTGGAGCCTGAGATGAATCCCCACACAAACCCAGCTATTTATCAAGCAAAAAAAAAAAAAACCCAAAAAAAAACTCTCCCCTTCGGAGTCCCTGCTGCAGAACCAATATTTGATTTTAATTTGCTGTGTACAGGCACTTGCAAAGCAAACAGGGCTGTTGCCATTGTTACCTGGGCTCCTGGGGACACTCAGTCAGACACTCTGCTCTCCTCAGCTCGCCCTGCCCACAACAACTTCATACAAAACTTTTAGCAAGTCAATCAGGCCTTTTCCCACTAATTCCAGAGGTGCCACAGCTCTGGCAGCTGCCCAGTGCTCCCAGTTCCTCCTGGCATTGCTCACACTGCCAGTTTACACCAAACCTGTGTTTCCCTCATCCCTGGTGTCTCAAAGGCTCTTTGGGCTAAAAAACCCCAAATTTTCAGCAGCTCTAGAGCCAGACATTGAGGTGCCTTCAGCCCTGGGATTATCCCTGCACACAGCCCACAGCTGAAGCACAAAGAGTGTGGCTGCAGGGAATAAAATTCCACCAGGAGTGGAGAACACTGATTTTTGGGGGATGGTCACCATGATACCTCCTGGAAAATACATCAATAAATGCTCCCTTTGCCCTCAGCTGGTGTTTTTCCCTGTCCCAGTCACTGGGGCTGGGCCCAGCACACAATTTCCCCATAAAACAATTTTTTTCACATCCACCCCATCTCCATCCCACGTAGAGGGGTTCAGCATCCAAAGCCCTCCACGACCTGCACGTTGTTCTCCTCAGCACTGCAGCAAGGGAGCATTTTTCCTCTGCAGGGAAGGGAACTGCAGACCCTCTGGAATGTTTTATTGTGCAGAGTCAACACGAAAGCTTCACAGGTTGTATTAAAATCTCCACTTTCAAAAAGCCTTTTCAAGCAGAAGCTTTGAACATTGCAGAATTTGGCCTCTGTGAATGACCAGGATCCAGGGTAATGTTATTCCTAAGATTTCCATCTGAGTTCTTCCACAGCTTTTTTAATCTGAAACAACCCTTTTTTATTGGCTCTTCTGGGGACCAGGAGCCCAGGTTGGATGCAGCTTTTCCATTTCTTCTCCAGACCCCCCTTGCAGCTGCTCATCTGCATCTGGAGCTTCCTAGGCAGATGTTTTCAAAGACAGAGAGGTCACCAGAGGAAAAATCCAGCTGTGTCCTGCTGGACTCGGTGTCTTCACTCTGTCATCCCCCGTTTCCCTCCCTGCTCCCTCAGGGAAAGGAATCCAATTCTGTTTGCTTTGATCAGACAAATGTTTCTCCCCCAGCTGCTCCATTAGGGGCCTGTTCAGAGCCCTAATTAAGGGTTCTGCCACTTAAATCGAGTCCAACCCCACGCAGAGAGCTGAGTAATGGGACCCAGCTCCCCACAGCAGTTCTGTTGTTTTCTGCATAAAGGGAAATAAATGACATTTGTGCAAGTCCCCAGTCTGCTGGGTTTTCCAGCAGTGGCCTCCAATGAAAATTTCTCTTCCAGGAAAAAAGAGGGAAGTGAGACACATTGAAACGAGACCCTTTCAAGAGGGAAATCCTCAGCCAGAAAGTGTGACCTGGCAAAGTCCTCTCTGCTCCCTAAAACCCCCAATCAAAATCTCAACACCATCTGTATTCCAAACCTTCCTTTGGCTGCTCCTGCTGCAGGGATGCTGCCACGAGGGAGATGGACTTCTCCTGCTGAATTCTTTACAATTCCATGGCTTCTTTCTGTGGGGATCCCACACCCCTTCTGCAGAGAAAGGGGATCAAACACAGCCACAGGGGCAGCTGTCCCACCTGCAGGGCTCTGCAGGGGCCACCCCATTTCCCCAAATCAACCCCCAGCTCCACCTTCTAATTCCTCTCCTTTCCATGGGAGAAAGGCCTCAAAATCAACCCCCAGCTCCACCTTCTTATCCCTCTCCTTTCCATGGGAGAAAGGCCTCAAAATCAACCCCCAGCTCCACCTTCTAATTCCTCTCCTTTCCATGGGAGAAAGGCCTCAAAATCAACCCCCAGCTCCACCTTCTAATTCCTCTCCTTCCTGAGGGAGAATGGCCTCAAAACACAGATTCTGTGGGAGCCTCACCTGGCAAGGTGAGCCCAGCTTTGCCCTACAACAGACGCAGAAGAAAGCCCCAACTTCTGGCAGCATTCTGCTCCCAGGCAGGAGCAGCTTGCCAGGAGGAGTTTCAGACGCCCGTTGATGGAGAGGTTAAAAACAAATGTTGCTCACATGCATCCTCTGAGCCTGTAAGAAATGGAGCTGCTGCTCCAAATGCTCAGTCTGGCTGGGGCTGAGGTGTGAACGGAGCCGTGCACGGGCAGCCTGACCCCCGCGGGTGCCAGGCACAGCCCTCCCCTCCTCACAGCGCTTACAGCTTGACAGCAGAGAGGAAAACATTTCTCCCCTTCCCGAGGAGGCTTTCACAAGCTGCTCCAAGTTATTTTTTGCTCGCTGTGCCACCCAGGAGCTCCAGGGAAGTGGAGCAGGGGGAAGCCTCTCCCTGCAAAAACACAAACTGCAAAATCACTTTCCACGCTCCCTCCTCTGGCTTTGGCAGCACGGTTTGCTTGCTCCTCCCTCGTGTGAATCCTTCTGGATTCAGAATCTCGGCTGGGACCTCCAGCAGCCCTTGGGAGGCTGGTCCAGGCACGTGTCCCTGCAGAACACACTGCAAACTCCAGTCAAATCCCTTCTTCCTGAATGAATGGCCATGAAGTGGATGTGAGCGGGCTCGAGGAATCCCTCTGTCGTGTTCCATTTTGTACAAAATCAGTGAAAAACGGGTTTGGTTTCTCCCATTAACAAACAGGCTTTGTGTATTTTAATAAACAGGTTTTTTGGGGTACAACCCTCCTCCAGTCTGAGATGAAACTATAGATACTAAAGGCTGACTTTTCCCAAAGCCACCACAAAATTCCTCTTTTCACAAAAATCCCATTTCTAGGGAAAAACAGGATTGGCAGAAGCCAGCTCAGGTGTTCTGAGTGCAGACTTCAAAACTTTGGATGGGTCATTAAGAAACACTGAACTACTAAATAACATTTAGAAGTATCAAGGCACTAAATAGCCGGGTCAGTCCTCCTGAGCTGTGCTGAGCTCTGGTTCATGCTGGTATCAGAGGAAGGCAAAATTTAACCCCTCTGTCCCCAGATCCCTGCTCCCTCCCCAGCACAGCTCAGTGCAACCCCATGGATTTGGGGTTCCGATTCACACCCTGGGGCTGTGGCCATTTGTAAACTTATTTTTTTTTTGCTGTGACCAGAAGTTGCTTCGATTCTTCTGCTCTCCTGCTGACAACGAGCCCTCCCCAAGGGATCCAAATGCCAGGGGTGCCTGCCAGCTGTGCCAGCTGTGCCAGCTGTGCCAGCTGGGCCTGTGAGCCAGAGCTTTAGAATTAAACCCAGGATTTGATCTGAGACCTTGGAAAAGTCTTCCAAACTTAGGCGCTAGAAGCAAGAATGTGAATTTATAATTTAAAGCAGAGACATGTTAAGCTAAGTAGAGGAAATTTTAGAGTTTTAGAGTTTAAGATACAGAAAAACTAAAAGGAGTTCCAAAGGTAACAAGAAGTTTAAAGTGTAGTACTGTAGGTTTGTGTGTCACAACATGATTGGCTAAGAAAGCTTAGACTGTAATATTTAAGGATTTAATTATTTGAGGATTGGGTCAAAATATATAAGGATTAATATTTAAGGATTGGGACAAAATATATTCCATATATCATATTTAAGGATTGGGTCAAAATATTTAAGGATTAATATTTATGGATTGGGACAAAATATATTTCATATATCATATTTAAGGATTGGGTCAAAACATTTAAGGATTAATATTTAATGATTGGGGCAAAATATATTTAATATATGATATTTAAGGATTGGGTCAAAACATTTAAGGATTAATATTTATGGATTGGGGCAAAATATATTTAATATATAATATTTAAGGATTGGGTCAAAATATTTAAGGATTGGGACAAAATATATTTAATATGTAATATTTAAAATATAATATTTAAAGATTGGGTCAAAAGCATAAATATCCTTGCCAGCTGTGCCACCTCCTCTGCTCAGGCCCTCGAGGTAAACTCGCCTCAGTGGGAACAACTCCACGGTCTATAATTCCAGATCTATTAACTCTGAACATCACACAGCACATAAACTTAACTGGCCCTTGCAACAGTGCAGCTCCTGTGCCAGGCTGGCCATAAATCAGCCCCAGAGGCTGGCCCGGATCGATGGGCAGGAATTATCCCCTGCATTCCATTTCATCATACACGACTCCAACGATTACCTGGCTGTCCTGTGGCCTGAGGAATCACGAGGATTAATGCTCTCCCTGTGCCCAGCCGAAATGTTTATGGGGCAGGATCACCCAGCCTGTATTTCTTACTTAAAACCCTGCATTAATTTCTTTGTGCTACAACCACTCGATTGTTTTTTTTAAATTTGCTGGTGGATCAAAACCACTGGAACTTTATGGGAATTTTTTTGTTTGTTTGTTTATTTTCAGCTATTGTTTCACAGTCTCCTTCTCCAGCAAGCTTTTAGTGTTCCCTGCACAAAAGTGTTCTGTCCCTCCAGGTTTGTCTGGGCAGTGAGAGCTGACCTTGGGCACAGGCTCTGTCACTGGGGCTGTTTGGAGACAAATTAATGTCCCCCTGCCTCAGAGCTGGCACCTCAGCACGACCTGCTGTGGATCACCCAGGCAAGCCAGGCTGCTGGCCTCCAAAATGGGGCTCAGAGGAGATTTTCCTGAGCATGGGATGGTCTGAGCTTGGCTGGTGGAGCAAGCGAAGGGTTCAAGCTGTGATTTCCTACTGCAAATATTTACCAGCGTCACCTAACGCCTCTGACAGCGTGTGCTGAGCCCGGGGGGGACTGAAACCCTCTGGGAGAGACTCCAGACATCCCAGGCTCTGTTCCTTGCTCTCCTGACTCCACTGCATCATCCCCACGGGGAAATATTTCATGCAGCTGCCACGAGCAGAGGCGGTTCCACCTCTGAAGATTTTTTAAAATATCTGCTTTCAGCCTTATTCTGGATTTTCGTGCAAGTCACAGGCAGATTTCAGGGCTGTTTTGATGCCCGAAGATGCAATCTTTGTGGCCTTGGTGCCTGATAAACAACATCCCATCCTTACCTGGCTTTAGGTACCAAAATCTCCCCCTTAATCTCCTGGCTTCCCAGCTGTCAAATATTTCTCTTTTATTTAGCATCTTGGGAGCTCCAGAGATTAATTTGTTCACATAAATGGTGCGAGACACAGGGAGGAAAACATTATTAGTAGGAGAGGACAGCAAACAAATTTTAAGCAAGAAATGTTTTTTGATGCAGTTACCTTCAGATGGGAGGGGAAGGAGGTGGGGGAGGATGATTTTTCCTTTCTTTAGAAAGGCAGCAATTAAAACCTGCACATTTTTGTGCATGGAGGGAGTGAAAAAGTTCCCAAAATCCACCACAACAATCTCCAGACTGTCAAAATTTTTCAGATGAGTGCGATGTTGAGAAAACAAATCCCATTTTGAGCCAGCCTCCTGAAAGGAGCCCCTCCAAGTGCTCTGCAAACATCACAACAGGATGTTTTGACACTGAAGGCACTTCACCCCCGTGGTGAGTATGGGGAATGTTGTCAGAATTGACACCAATTCTTACAACACATCAATTCCAGCAGGCAGGGAAGCGTTTATTGAGAGTGAAATGGGAAAAACCTCAGCATCTCCCACGCTGGAGGAGCAGCTGAGGGTGCAGCAGCAGCTCCTGGGATGCTGTGTCCCCAAAACCTGCCAGAATGAATGTCTGCCCACGATGGGCAGCAGCCACGAGATTTTTGGGCAGATACAAGTCTGGCCTATTTGCATATCAGGGGTTAATTGTCCAATTACAGCTTCAGGTAATGAAGTCACATTGCCCCGTTTGCTTCTCCCTCCGATTCACTTTTGTTTGTCCTTTTTGGGCTGTGCTGACCTTGTTCCCAGGCCCAGAAGGATTGTTTAGCCTGAGCAAAAAGGGGAGAGAGCTGAGCAGCATTCTGTGTACACATCTCCGTGTGTGGAGCTCACAGTTACACACGGATGCAGACAGAAAACCAGAAAAGCTGAAAACCTCCGGCGTCCCCCAGCTCTAGAGCTGAGCCTGTGGCACTGTCCCCTTGCCAGGGAGGTCACAGTGACAGCCCAAACGGGGCACAACTGCCAGGCCACGTCAGCAGGGCTGGGGCAGAGCAGGGCATGGCACCACCTGACCCGTGCCCATCCTCATGCTCCTGATCAATCCCCCTGCAGCCAGCAACAGCCCCGGAGCCGGGAGAGATCGATGGAGATGTGGGACAGAATGGAAAATCCTGCCCTGCCTCGGGCAGAGGCTGTGCCAGCCCCGGGCTCTGAGCCAGGGCAACAGCTCTGGGCACAGGAACAGAACAGCTCTGGGCCACAGAACAGCTCTGGGCCACAGGAACAGAACAGCTCTGGGCACAAGAACAGAACAGATCTGGGCCACAGAACAGCTCTGGGCCACAGGAACAGCTCTGGGCCACAGAACAGCTCTGGGCACAGGAACAGAACAGCTCTGGGCCACAGAACAGCTCTGGGCCACAGGAACAGAACAGCTCTGGGCCACAGAACAGCTCTGGGCCACAGGAACAGCTCTGGGCACAGGAACAGCTCTGGGCCACAGGAACAGAACAGCTCTGGGCACAAGAACAGAACAGCTCTGGGCCACAGAACAGCTCTGGGCCACAGGAACAGCTCTGGGCACAGGAACAGAACAGCTCTGGGCCACAGAACAGCTCTGGGCCACAGGAACAGCTCTGGGCACAGGAACAGAACAGCTCTGGGCCACAGAACAGCTCTGGGCCACAGAACAGCTCTGGGCACAGGAACAGCTCTGGGCACAGGAACAGAACAGCTCTGGGCCACAAAACAGCTCTGGGCCACAGAACAGCTCTGGGCACAGGAACAGAACAGCTCTGGGCCACAGAACAGCTCTGGGCACAGGAACAGAACAGCTCTGGGCTACAGAACAGCTCTGGGCCACAGAACAGCTCTGGGCCACAGCAACAGAACAGCTCTGGGCTACAGAACAGCTCTGGCCAGGTTTTGGTCCTGCAGAGCCACACCTGGGCTGCTGCTGCTGCTTCAAAGGGAGCCAGGCAGGGCTGGGGCAGCCTTTGGAGCTCCTGGGTGGCCCCTGAAGGCATCGCTCCTGCCTTGCTGGTGCTGGCTCTGGGTTTGGCACACACCTGCAAAGAGGAGCCAGTTGTTGTGTCTTCAGATGGATTTTCCATTCCCCTCCCTGTCCAGAGCAGCTCAGTGCCTGTGTGCTGTGTGTGGGTGCACAAGCATTGTCTGGTTCTCATCAGTTCTTTGTAAAAAATCCATTTTCTTCTGTTTGGAAATTAAAAAAAAAAAAAAAAAAAAACAAAACAAAAAAAAAAAAAAAAAAAAACAAAAAAAAAAAAAAAAAAACACAAAAAAAAACAACAACAAAAAACCAAAGCAGTGATGTTATAAAGAGCAGTGCCAGCATTTCCTGAGCTGGGTTGCAGGAGCAGAACTGCCCACGAGGGATGGTGGGGTGAGCTCTGACCCCTGAATTTGGCTGCTCAGTTTGTGCAGGCTCTGCAGCAGCAGCAGCAGCAGCCTGAGCTCACGCCTGCCTGCAGAGCTGGCTGCAAATGAGCTCTGGGTGTTCAGAAACTCGGCCCAGCTGGAGAACTTTGACCTGAAATAGCCCTTTCCTCAGCTTTGGCACGGTTTTATCTTTCCTGTGCCACACAAAAGCAGACCAGCAGAGTCCCTGCCCGGGGAGCCCTCCAGCACAGAGCTCCCAGAGTGTTCTGAGAGCTCACGGTGCTGAATTCCTCCTGGGAAGGGACAAAACTCACTCCAGGACTCCACACCAAACCCTGAGCTGACTTTCTACTTCATCCTCCCGTTTTTCCACCCACTCTTTCCTCCTCCTCCTCCTCATGTCACATTTGGTTTACATTTAGTTGTTACAGAAACCCCCAAGTTTTGCAAATGTAAGAACAATTTTCCCTCTAGAGTATCGAGTTTCCCCTGGCAACTGCCTCAACTCCTGGATTCAAAAATGTTATTTTCTTGACCTATAAATAGGAGAAGGAGGCCAGCTGTAGTGCAGATGAAACGTGTCCTGCATGCTCTGGGATTCTCTCCCAAATCCTGGGAGCTGGAATCAACTTTGGTTTCTCTCCTCCCTTTTCCACCTTTTCTTTTTTAGGAGCTGAAATCTGATATAAGCACGTGAGGAACTGCAGGAACCTGCACTCCAGGTCTGTCAGAGCTGGTGTTTCCTGTCACAAATGATTCCCTGGCAGTGAGCAGCCCTTGCTGGCATTCCAGCAGAGCAGAAATCCAAGGAACAGCTTTTTTCAGTCACTTTTCTCAACGTGAGTCTTTATTCCCCCGTGAGCATCACCCAATTTCCCGGCGATAAAGGGAAATTCTGTGACTTCATCTCACTCTCAAACAGATGCTGTGTGGGCTATGAACAATCCTCTAAAAATGTGAAAAAAAAGAAAAGCTTCTTGCTTTTGTACAATTTAATAAAAGCCAGACTTGCTGTTCTGATTGAGGTGCAGTGGGGGTGTGTTCTGGAGAAGGGAATGAGACAAAACTGAGCCTAAATAAGAACCCTGTTCTGCTGATAACAGAATTCATAATTTCTGAATCTGCAGCAGTTCAGAAAGAACTGTGTGGACTTTGCACCAAAACCTGCTTTTGTGTCATCATTTCCAGCAATTCCTGAAGTAAAACTCATCCTGTAAGAGCTGGGAAAAGCCAGAACTCAGCAGAGGCTCCTCTGGCAGGATCTAAGTTCCAGAGTTCCAAGCAAGGATCATCCTCTCAGGAATGATCTGGTACCTGCTGCTCCCTGGGACAGCTCCCAGCCAGGCTGGAGCTCTGAATTTCACCAGGGTGGGTTTATCCAGCCAAACTGGAGCTCTGGAATTTCACCAGGGTGGGTTTATCCAGCCAGGCTGGAGCTCTGAATTTCACCAGGGTGGGTTTATCCAGCCAAACTGGAGCTCTGGAATTTCACCAGGGTGGGTTTACCTACCCAAACTGGAGCTCTGGAATTTCACCATTTCACCAGGATGGGTTTATCCAGCCAGGCTGGAGCTCTGGAGTTTCACCAGGGTGGATTTATCCAGCCAGGCTGGAGCTCTGGAATTTCACCAGGGTGGATTTATCCAGCCAGGCTGGGGCTCTGGAATTTCACCAGGGTGGATTTATCCAGCCAGGCTGGAGCTCTGGAATTTCACCAGGGTGGATTTATCCAGCCAGGCTGGGGCTCTGGAATTTCACCAGGATGGGTTTATCCAGCCAAACTGGAGCTCTGGAATTTCACCAGGGTGGGTTTACCTACCCAAACTGGAGCTCTGGAATTTCACCAGGGTGGGTTTACCTACCTAAATTGGAGCTCTGGAATTTCACCAGGATGGGTTTATCTACCCAAACTGGAGCTCTGGAATTTCACCAGGGTGGGTTTGTCCACAGGGGGAGCCCAGCTGGGGGGGCTGCAGCCACTTTTTGGAGCGTTCTGACCTCTGAGCAAAGCAATGGAGGAAAATCCAGCAAAGCAAGGGATCCCTGCTGGTGGCAGCCTGGAATTCCCTGTCAGCTGTGGCTGGGATGATCCCATCAGCAGCCTGGCATGTCCTGGCACGTGAGAAAAAGAGCACAGGAGCTTGGAACTGCTCCCAGCTGGAAGCAGGGCTCTGACAGACCTGGGCTGGCTCTGCAGGGAGGGCTGAGCCAGCGCCAGCTCCTGCAGGGGATGGAGCACGGCCAGAAATGAAGGATTCCTCCTTCCCCTCAAAAGGACAAACTGCAGGACGATCCCACAAGTTGATCAGGGCCAGTTTGATCCCGAAGAAATGGGAATGCTGCTACACATTGATCCCAAAATTCATGCCAGGTCCTAGCAGCAAGCATGGGATAATGAAGGAAGATTAAGGCAAAGTCCTTAAGGGATCGTGCTGAAGATGATTTCTCTGAACCAATTAAGCATACAAATTAATTTCCTGAGGGGATGATGTTTTATTAGAAAACAGCTTTTGCAGGGATCCTGGAGTTTGCTTTGCCTGTGATTATTGTATTTTTCCCCCCGAATCTGTTGTGGATGCTGCCATCACAGCAGGGAGAACATTTGCTTAGTCAGGCTGTGCTTTTCTTTCTTTTTTTCCCCCCAGTGATGTTTCTAGAAGCAGACAAATCCTAAACTGGCTGAGAGGGAGGATTCACCTCCCTTTTAACCAAAACT
Organism: Vidua macroura; assembly: GCF_024509145.1. NCBI lineage: Eukaryota > Metazoa > Chordata > Aves > Passeriformes > Viduidae > Vidua > Vidua macroura. Next base: position 1,601,422 of record NC_071592.1, read on the forward strand.
TAACAGCTGCCCCCTAATGCAAGGACAATGAGGCTGCTGTGTGTCAGTTCTGGATCAATACCTGACTCCATCAGAGGTACCAGCCTTTCCTAAGTGCTTTGCAAGGTGCATTAATGCATCCTAAAGCTGCCCTTTATTATTTAGACCCCGAAATTTTGTCCTGGCCAACAGTAAACAATCTCCTGTAAATGCTGGAAAAAGCAGGAGTCTTAACAAGCCTGATTTATGTTAGGTTTCCTTTCTTTTCCTCTCCTCTCCACCACAAATATAAAATTATTCTTTGCATCACAGGTGGGCCCTTTCCAAAGGATCTGAGCTACCCTAGGATCCCCTGAAAAGCTAAACTTGGTATTAAGAGCTCAGGCTGAGCTCATGAAGGAAAGGGAAAGAAATTCCTTGTGTCCTGGCTCCCTAATTCCATATACAGGGCGGTGTGGGATGAGTGCAGCTTTAGGGGATGGTGTTGAGCCAGGAGGACCTTTTGGAGGGATTTCTATAAATGAGAGACTCCAGCAGGGCATTTCTGGGAAGCTTTTCCCCAGTGGGGCTGAGCTCCTCAGCAGCCTGATGTGTTCCAGATGAGCAGGCACTCAAACTGGGAGCTCTAATTGGAAAGTCACCAAGGAAAAGAGCACGGGGGAGGGGGGGAAGTGCTTTTGCTCATAGCCTAAACCTGGTGTTTTTCTGCAAATTGCACTAAATGAGGGACTGATAACGAGGCCCTGCAGCCCTAATGAAAGGACAGCCAGTGATGTATGGATGTGTCTGCAAGCACAACAGCCAAGGTCTCTGCTGGGGCAGACTGGGAAGGAGATTTGGCACTTTTTCAGACCACAAGTTTATTTTTATGAGCTCGCCTGCACGGGTCAGCAGTGTGCCTGCAGCCTGGAACAACACAAGGAGAAGCTGCTCCTATTTTGAAGGACTCCTGGATAAATGTCTCCTTATTTCTCCTTATTTCTCCTTATTTCTCCTTGTTTCTCCCTGTTTATTTCCAGAGCTGCTTCCTGCACACCAAGCTCTGTCTGCAGGAGGGGCGGCTGCTCATCAGCTCAATCACTTGCTCTGCTGCACAAAACTCTCCTCTGAATAAAACTCTCCCATTCTGCCGACTTTTTAGGCAAAGAAAACCTTGGAAAGGAATTCAACAGATGTAGGAGTTGAATTTTGTTCCAAAGGTCCGCGACTTCTCCCTCTAAAATTTATTACTGGGCTCAGCAGTTACTTTAAAGTCACTGAGCTCTGCACTGGCAAAGGGCTCAGTCTTAACTATCTGGAACCTGATAATGATTTATTTATGGTTTTGTGAAAGAGGCAAAACTCTGCATTTCCAACGGAGCCCACCCTGGGGCTGGATCAGGCTGGAGCCCTGGTGGGAGGGACACAAACTGAGCTCTGCTGTGCCCTGGTGAAGCCCAGGCTCTGGGGGCTCCTGCTGGGATGCAAACACGTGTCTGCTGGCAGCCCCGTGGTGACAGATGCCTGCCCTGACCTCTGCCACCAGCCAGGCTCCCTGTGCACACACATTTGTCACTCCTCATGGGGCTGAAGAGAGCTGACATTGCCAAGGTCGTGCACTTTGCTGAACGGTCCCGATGTCCAGACAAACGGGACCAGTCACAGGAGCAGAAGTGATACCAGCAGCAGCAGAAGAAATCCCTGCTTTGCAGCGGGATTAGGACCAACATTCCCTGCCTGGAGCTTTGCTCGTGGTGCTGCTTTCAATTTGGATGCCTGGGAATGCTTAAACCTGGGAATGAAAAGTGAGAGGGGCTGGATGCTGTGCAGGGAGCTGCAGCACTGACCTGGGTACACAAACTGGGGGTGCCAGCAGTGACCTGGGTACCCAAACTGGGGGTGCCAGCAGTGACCTGGGTACCCAAACTGGGGGTGCCAGCACTGACCTGGATACACAAACTGGGGTGCCAGCACTGACCTCCACACGTTGCTTTGATTTTTAAAGGTGTTACGTTTTCTTTTATAGTTCTTTTGAAAGTCTTAAAGTTCTCATAAAACTTCTTTAGCCTTTTGATAATGTTTACATCTTTGAGAGTCAGAGTCCCCACACAATTTCATGTACAAATAGAATATTTTACATATTTCTCTGTGGGTGGAGAGAAATGATGGATTGATCTTTGGAGCAGTGTGGTTGGAGAGGTGGCAATTCCATCCTCCAATCCATGGTCACCTTTGGAGTTCTATAAACACCAGATGTTTGAATAAAACTGGGTCTTTTTCTCTTTTGAACTCACCAAACTTCTGTGTGCTCATTTCGTGTCCAATAGTGACACACACACAAACTGGGGGTGTCCAGCTCGTTTTTTTTGGGACAAAACCAGAGCTGGAATGGTCACAACTGCACTGAAACACTCCAGCAGCTGTTTATTGGTGTAGTTGTAATGGTTTCCCATTTAGACGGGCCTGTATCTAATTTATACCCACTTAATATCTTTTTTATTGGGCAGTTTATCACAGGGGAGGAAAAAAAGAGGGAGAGAGCCTGGAGGTCTCTATTTCATTTGCTTAACAGAGGGCTTGTGGTGGGGGAGTCAGAGTTTGATGATCATTTATCTCAGGGAGGTCGTTTATTTTATTTTATTTTATTTTATTTTATTTTATTTTATTTTATTTTATTTTATTTTATTGGAGGGTTTCTGGTGGGGAGGATTTTTGGCAGACAGGACTCTGCACAAAAGACTGTGGCAAGGTCACCTCAAAGGTGGGGTGAGGGCCTTTGCTTCCATAGAAAGCAGCCAGGATCCCCTTGACATTTTCCTTTCTCCATGCTCTGCTCCTGCCTTTTGGCACCAGATTCCCACCTTGGATAATTATGGATTTTTCATTTATTGTCCCTCCATTTGTTGCCACCCAACTCAACTCCGACTGCCCGTGGCATAAACTGCAATTTAATTGTTCTTTAAGTGAACCAAGATCATGAGATCACAACCTTTGTAGTTGTGCACTTGTCTCCTGCAAGGCTGAGATTCAAAGGCAAGAGGAATTTTTTTAACCTTGTCTTGGCCCTAGAAAGAGCTGAAGGAGCCCACGTTGATGGTGAACCTCAAACATCAAACAAATCAAGAGAATGAGAGAGCCTCAGCTCTGCTCTTTTGGGCAGCCAGAAGTCACAGCTGAGGTTTTACAGTTAAACCTCTGATAGAAGTGGCAGTAATTTTTTATTCTCTTCTTTTTTTTTGCAGCAAGGAGCTCTGCACAAGTGTCAGTAAAAATCAAAACCACGTAAAACATGGCAGTGGTGCCTTGGAGCAGCTGGCATGGCAGGAAACAGGGAAGCTTTTGGGATGGGAAGTGGAAATTTATTGCACGTGGCCGTCCAGTGGCTTCTCTGGGTTCCTGGAGCACATTTTGTCCTTCTCATTTCAATTTGGTGCCCAAAATTCCCCATGAGGTGCTGGGCATTATTTATGGTGCTGGGCATCTCCTCAGGGGACAAACCAGCCTGGGAGAAAGGTTCAGAGATGAGCTGCACTTCCCTCAGCCCCATCCTCAGCTTTTGACCATCAGGCACCTTCTGAACGAGAACTCTGGTAATGAAATTTCACTCAGAGAAAATTGATTTTCCCATTAAAAAGTTACTCTGAAGTGACTGGGATTTAAAGCAGTGATAGATGTGAAGGACCAAGCTGAAAAGGAAATGTACCTGAATAGAGCCAGAGCTGAAAATAAAAATGTATCAGAGTATAATCATATTATGGCTTTAGATTAGAGCTTAAATGATATTGAATTTAGCAGCTTTGAGAGATGAACTTCCCAGTCCTGACCCTGGAAAGGATCCTTGGAGCTGGATATTTAATGAACTCCCTGGAAGGCTTGGAACTGACGAGCTGGCAGGTGAAATCTGGGACACAGCATCTCCCAGCAGTCATTTCCATGGATGCAAATGAAATCCCAGAGGATCCAGCCCTGCCAGGGGGAGGCTCAGGAAGGGGAGGTGAGGAGGTCCCAGCCCCGGGGTGACACAGGGCAGGGAGAAGTGGCAAAACACACACAAGGCTGTGGAGGAGCTGGGACTTGATCCTGATTTTCCAGACTGTAGGAGGAGGTGAGTTCTGGGCAGCCCCTGGGGATCCCCACTGCTCTGTGCTGGTGTCCCCAGGGGCAGCACACAATCACACACTGAGCCAGGCTGGGAAAGACCATCAAGTCCAAAATGCTCCATTTGGTGCCCTTTTTCTTTTAATAAAAGAAAGAAAATGCATGGCCTGGCTCTTCCCCTTTCCCCATTTCCCCATTCCCCATTTCCCACTCCCCTGGGGTGCCCCGGGAACAGAGCAACCCCCTTGTGCTGCTGCTGGCAAATCACAGGCTCATTTCCACTCTGCCTCTGCACTCCTGGCTGCTGGGCTCGAATTCTGTATTTCCAAGGCACATCTCACCCAGGAGACAAAAATACCTGAAGGGAATGAATCTTTGGACATGAAACTGCCCTGCTCAATCAGTTCATTGGGTTCTGTGGCGCTATGGGACACGAAATGAGCTCACAGAAGCTTGGTGAGTTCAAAGGAGAAAAAAGAGCCAATTTTATTTCTGACCTCGCAATATATAGAGTTCCAAAAGTGGCAGTGGATTGGAGGATGGAATTGCTACCTCTCCAACCACACTGGTCAAACCAACAGTCCATCAATTCTCTCCTCCCACAAGGAAGAATGCAAAACAATCATTATTTACATGAACAGTGCGTGACAACTCCACTAGAAATATGGAAACATCAGAAGGCATGGAAAAGTTTTAAAAGAACTTTAAAACTTCCAGAAGAACTATAAAAGAAAATACTTTTAAAAATTAGGGCAACAGCTCTGTTCCTCAGCTCCTGCTCCTCCAGCAGCAGCAACACAGGGTTATGTGGTCAAAACAGATTTTTTGGTTCCTCCCAGCTCAGCCCTGGTCATTTTGATTTTTCATATCCATCTCCCTGATGCATTTCCCTGTCCCACCCACGAGCTCATCCCTTCACTCTGGGAATCGATGCTCCAGACTGGAAAGTTGTCATTTATCTCCCCAGCACATCCCTTGCAAAGACTCCAATAGATCTGTAAGCCCTGGAGTTTATCGGGATGGATGGGCACATAACTGAAGTATTATCTGAGCAGGAGCTGCTCAGGGAATATGGATGGGATTCTGTGCAGTGGAATTGGGAGATCCATCATAGCACTGGGCTGCAGAGAGCAAAGCCCTGCTGATGGATCTGAGCCATTAGAAAGGCATTTCTAACTCTATCCTGAGTGCCAGGGGCTGGAAATCCAGAGGGAAGGGTTCTCCTGCAGGGAATCCTTCCTCAGGGGCCCAGAGAAGGGTTTGCCCTCTTATCAGGCACCTGCTGTTTGTAGGGAGAGCATTTAGGCCCAGAAATTGGTCCAAAGGAGATAAAATTGGCCCAAATGAGATAAAAATGTTGAGTCCTTGTGTTTCAGCTTCATCCAGCCTGGCCTTGGGCACTTCCAGGGCTGGGGCAGGCACAGCTCCTCTGGGCAGGGAGGAATTCCTTCCCAGTATCCCACCCAAACCTCCTCTCTGTCAGTGTGAAAGCATTCCCCTCGTCCTGAATTGGAAAAATCCCTCTCTGTGTTCCTTGCAGGCTCCCCTCAGGAGTTATTTCCCCCTGTCCTGTTCTTTCCCTGTTCACCCTCTAAATGCTCTGGTGTCCACTGATCACGGCCAGGACATTTTTACCTTAAAGTTTTACCTCTTCAGCCTCATCAGTGACAAAATCTCAGCCTTTCCAAACCCACCTTGACCCGTGGGATGAGAACACATCCAGAAACTCTTGCACAGGTCGGGTTTGGTCCCTCCACTCTTTCCATCTCCTGGAAATGCCAGCTTAATCCCACCAGAAATCACGTTTTAAATCAGGGAAATAGGAAGGGTGTCAGGACTCAGTGCTTGGAGAATTCCCTGAATTCCCCAGGCCAAAATTCCCACCCGAGGAGCAGAAAGCTGTGAACCACTGGAGGGATGATGGAACTTCACAGTGCAGCATCTCCTTGAGAAAACATGTGACAAAACGTGGTGAAAAAAGCCTCATTCCCATGACAGATCCAGAGCAGCCGCGTTGGAGGTGCTGGAAAAGAGAACACCTTGCCAGCCAGCATTAATATCCCAGGAAAATACAACAGCTCTGCCTCTCAGAGCCTGGCACTGGATTTTAATAGGCCCAGAGCACATAAAAGCTCCCCGAGAGCTGAGACAGACGGGTTTAAATCAGTCAGACAGAAACCTCTGCCAGCCCTTCCCTCAGCCCTATAGGAGCTGCTTTATGATCTCATATTTTATTGACGAGGCTGACTTTGGGAAAAGTGCCCTGGCACAAGTGGTTATAAATGTGCATCGTCTGCTCCGTCTAATCCATTAACTCATTACAATAATTGTCTTAATTTGATTGTTAAAGTGATTAATAGGGCAAGAGTTAAAGGAAATTAATACTCCAAATTGAAGCATAACTGCAGCAGAAAAATAACTCCGTGGGATTGATGTGGTAACAAGGTGCAGGCTCGTGGTTAATGAGCCTTGGGGAGTTAAATATAGAAAGGAGAGACAGGAAGAAAATTCCTCTGTGCAGCCTGGCTGGAATGGTTTGGGATCTGGAGCCCAAAGTTCTGCCCAGGGATTGCCCAAGCAATCAGAATTAGAATTAGTTAATTCTAATATTGGTAGGTCAGAGAAGGGGAATATTTAATATCAGCTCCTGGATAATTTTTAGGAGATGTTGGAGTGCCCAGATAAAGCCTGTGGCTGCAGGATCACTGAATATTCCAGAATCAGTAAATTCTTGGGGAATGAGCACAAGCACACTGCAGCTACAGGTGTCTGGGGTAGGAAGGAAAAGCTCACTCTGGATCTCTCCATTTGTTTCAGTTCTGCTCACACTCTTTGGTTTTATGCCCTGCTTTATCAAAATCCAGTTTTTCCTTTCATCTTTTTTGACTTGGGGATGGATTTTTTTCTCCTGCCTGGAGCACAGGGAGGAAATGCCACACTGTGAAGTGCCACTTAAAATTGTCCATGCAAACACTGCTGGCTTTAGGAGTCTCCTGGCATTTTCCTCCCTGGGTTAAGAGTGTTTGTTTTGCTCAGTTCAAACAGAAACTCAAGGCTCCCAATTGGATGAGGGTGGCACAAGGCAGCTCCTGGTTTGCACCCATTTCTGTGCTGCTCTGCTGTTCCACTGCTGCTCTGCTTTCCCCTCCCTTCCATAATTCCAGGGAGTTTTGGGTTTGGATTAATCAATCCTAGAGATTAAAACACTCCACTTGGCATGGTGGGCCTGCTCTGATGGCAGCTTTAGTCTTTAGCAGAGGAAATCTCAAATTTCTTTCAATTCTCTGCTGAGCCTGCCACTGGCGGGCACTTAAAGCTGTGAAAAAACCCCAAAGAGCCCCAAAAGCTGTAATAAATACAGCTGCAGGCAGAATGCACGCGTTCCTTGTCAGCCCTCTTGCTATCCAAGGTTCAAAAGAGCAGAAAAATGGGGGCAACGAAATAAAGATTGGATTAAATGAATGTCTGGGGAGATTGCTCCACACAGATAAGGCCTAACAGGCTGGACCAAGGGTTTGCAGCCCTGGGCAAGTGGAGCAGAAAATATCACAGAGCTCCCAAGCTGCAAACACCTGGGAACCCTGGAGCAACTGGAGATTCCATAACTCAGCTTGGACAAGCCCCTTTGAGCAAGTAAATTGGATATGAAAGGGGAAAAACTGAGAGTAAGGGAAAACCAGCAAAGCATGGGCAAGAGAGAGTGAGGCAAAAAGAGAGAACAACTCAATTTCTCTCTCATCCATGGCATGGACAGCAAGAGCCCCTCGCCATGAGCTGTAGATATATTTTTAATGTTTTCTTTCTGCACTCCTTGATTCTCTCTGACAACAAAATCTGGCTTGCCAGATGTGCAGTGAGTAACAGAGGGAGGGAATAAAGGCTCTGAGCAGGACTGCAGGTTCCAAAAGCAGCTGGGGCTGAGGTTTTAAACAGATTTCTCCAGGACCACGTGAAGGAGGTGCAGGCACAGCACCTGTGTGAAACCTCTGAGAAAACACAATTTGGCTCTGTCTCCTGCTGGGGTGCTGGAATAGTCTGCACTGACTGTTCTGAAACGGAAAGGCAGGCATTTATCTATTTTTTTTTTTACCTTTTCCCAACAACCTGAAGGTTTAAGCTGAGTTCCAGGGGGCATTTATGGGCGGGATGGCTGGAGCACACAGAGCTGGGAGCAGCTCCCACTTGGAGTCAGGGCTTTGTTGTAGCAGAGCAAACTGTGAAGGGAGAGAGGAAATCCGCAGAACACTCAGTCAGCAGCCAGAGGCACAGAATTAATCAGTAAATGATGTGTTTATTGCCCCAGTGGAAGGGGAAGGCAGACGGAGGTCTGCAGCAAGAATAACTCGTCTCTTTTTTTTGAGGCTGCAGAAGTTTCACTGATTTCCTCTGTCGGAAATGTCTGGGGCAGCTCTCACAGAGCCACGTGGCAAAATTCCTGCTGCTCCTGAGAACAAATCAATGCTTGCAGGAACCACCAGGAGCTGTGAGGGCTGAAAGCTCGTGTTCCTAAAAGCAGCCAGAGCATTACACAGGGCTGTTAATTCAATTAATGGCTTTAGCTTAAACACCCCTGTGCTGCTGTTGGTGGGCTGATGGAAAATCCAGATTTCAGTGGTACCAGCAAAGATTTTGGGTGTGTCTGACCCCACTCTGTGCCCTTCCTATGCAAGGCGTTGGTGGATCCGAAGCTCCAAAGATATTCTGGAGTTTTATTTTTAAATGCAGAGCCAAAGGGACAGAGCTGGAGTTAAACAAAGTGATTATTCCTAAACTGGAGCATTCACAATGGAGACAAATTGTAATCACAGCCCTGGGATCCTGCAATCACCAGCAGCTCCCACCAGCCCCTGGCCCTGCTCCTTTGGGGGAGATGGAAAGTGATAAAATACATTTTCTTCTGGTTCTGGATGCTCAGCAGAACTTCCTTGGACTTGCCAGGGCAAATTTTTTTCTTTAATTCCCCAAAATATTTAAAGACCCTTTAAAACACCAGGCTGAGATATTCCAGCGCTCCCCTAGAATGGTTCTCCAGGAAAAGAAAACGCTGGGAAGCAGATCTGGAAGAACCTCTTCCCAAAGGCATTTCTAGCAACCCATCCCTGTCCTGCTGTCCGTGCTTTGTTTCATGAAAGGCAGAAAAACCAGGGCTGGCTCGGGGCAGCTGCCAAAGCCCAGCATGGAAATTCTCCCATGCCTGGAAGTGTCCAAGGCCAGGCTGGATGGGGTTTGGGATGGTGGAAGGAGTCCCTGCCCTTGGAGTGAAAGAAAAGAGAGAAATTCCTGGCCAGGGCAGTGGGGCTCTCCTCTGCCTTTTGGATCCGAGTCCATCCGACCGGGGGCTGGAGCAGCAGAGGTGTTTATTAACTCACAGGATCCTGTTTCTCAGGGGCCCCTGATGGAAAATAAACCTTCCAGCTTGTTGGGAGCAGGAGTTCAGCCTTTCCACGAGTGACTGAGATAATCGAGTTCATTGCAGGGAGGGGTTTAAGAGTCCCAGGAGTCTCTGGAGCAGCCAGAGGGAAGCGGAGCAGCAGCTCTGCCCAGCCAGACTCCTTTAAAGAGACAGATTTATTCAAATGTCCAAAAAAGGGAATCACTCCTGCTTATTCTAAGAGCAAACCTCACTCAAATGTCATCTTCTGCAAGTGTCATCCAGAGGGATGATGACACAGACAATAATCCATTTCTGCCTTAAATTAGCCATCACACCTCGCACATCCTTTCCTGAAGGTAGAACTGGCTGTGACACTGGGGCTTGGCTGGCAGCCTGTCACTGTCCCCTGTGTCCCTGAGCTGTGCACGGCCCCTGGTGACACCAGTGACACCCAGGAGTGATGGCAGGGGCTGGCAGGCGCCAGGGTGGCTGTGGAGCAGCTCCTGCCAGGAATGTGGGCAGGGATCAGTGCCACAGCCCCAGCTGCTCCCATCCCCTGGACCAGCCCTGGCAGCAGTTGTGCCCCAGCAGCCTCAGCCCTGCAGGGCACTTCTGCCCCGAGCTGGAATTCCTCTGGCTGAGAGCTGAGGGGGGAGATTTTCCAGGGAGGATGGAGAGCACGGTCCAGCCAGCTCTAATTGCTCTCGGTTAATTAGCCTGCAGGAACCTGCAGCTCTCAGGGCTGCTGGGACCAGGCTGGGGCCAGAGGAGGAATCCCAGAGCAGGACCCAGCACCCCAAAGCCGTGCTCTGAAAGCCTGGCTCTGCTGCCAGGGGATTCTGCAAACTCCAGAGGGGCCAGGGCAGGATGGGTTGTCCCTCTGGAGCTCCAGGAAGTGCCTGGCATCAGTCATTTCATCAGGGCATAACTGGGTTAGGTGGGACTCATCTCCCCTGGAAGCTGCAGCAGCAGAGTGCTCTGGGAGATTGGATTAGGGGCTGACTCAGCCCAATTGCCAGGAAAAACCAGGATTTGGGGGGCAGAGAGGGTTCAAACTGTGTAAACTGCTTACCTGTGCCAGGCTGTGGCAATCAGATGGGCCCAAGCACAGTTGTGCCCCTGTCTCTGGGAGTTTGCACTGGTCACTGCATCCCCCTCCTTCCTTTGCCCCCTTCTCGTGTGGGTGACATTTTTAAAGTTGAAATTCAGGTTTTCCCACCTGGCAGCTCCTGCTGCTGGGGTTTTCCATGCTCAGGGCTGGGCTGGGTGATGGGATCCAGCATCCTCCAGCAGCAGGTGGAGGTTCTGGATCTGTCAGCTGGCATAACATAAAAAATGACATTTGCCCTACGTGTTTTGGTTGAAATTGCCCTGTAATCCAAAGGCCAGCTCATCGCCAGCTCCTGCTAAAGATAAGAGTTTTAGCATTTCCCTGACAGGCCTGTGACATCCCATAGAACACCAGACAAGGCAATTTGTTAATCTGCCAGCACTGGCATTAAATATCCTCCTTTGTGTGTTGACAACACATTAGCAACAAGTCAGACCTGGGACCGTTTTCCTCCCAAAACGCCAAAAATGTTGTATATAATTCATTTCCTCACAGAAATGGGAACTTCAGGGCACATGAAAAGCATAAAATGGGATCTGTGGGAAGTGCCTGAACTCCTCAAGACATTTTTGTGCCCACTCCAAGCCCACTTTGGCTCTAAAACAACTGCAGAGAGAACAACTTCAAAGCTGGGGAAGGGTCTCTGGGAGCTGGAGCGGGAATTCTGGATGTTAAAAAAAACCCTTTTTCCCTCTTGTTTGCCCACAGGTTGTGTTTGCAGAGGTGGTGTGCTGATAACAGCTCCTGGGAGCTCTGGGGAAGCCTGGCTGTGCCATTTGGATGCCTTTGATGTTTCCATCAGCTCACACAGGTAATGATGGGCTGGTGAGAAGCCCGGGAGAGGCTCCTGAGACAAAAGCTTTCTGCTTTTCCAGGCTTTCTGCTCCCCTGGCACTTCCTGCAAACTTCCTGGCTGGTTTGAGACAAGGGGGACGTTTACAGGCACCTTAAAATGCTGCTCTGCTCCTGCTTGTGGCAATTGGAGGGGAAAATGATAGAGAAAGGCTGGAAATGGGAGGATTTATTTGCTCTGCTCTGGAAGGGATGCTCAGAAAGGTGAATATCTGAGGGGTGGGGTCTGCACACTCCTGAGCACCAGGTTTGTGCCTTCCACCACAGGAGGAGTCCCTTGTTCTGCCTGGGGTGCCCCTGGATTTTCAGCCCAGCTGGATTTTATTCCAAAAAGTTATTCCCCCCCGCACTGGGTCAAAACTCTCCTCTTGTCTCAACAGTCCAGCCATAAATGTGTGTATTTATAATAATGTGTAAATCCCAGAAGGCAAACCTTGTTTTCAGCTATTTGGGAAAGCTAAATATCTCTTCTCCATTGTCAGGATCATTTTTTTTTTCCCTCATAAGGCTTTGAAATGAAAGCCTCAAAGGGAGAAGAGATAAATTTCAGAGGGGAGCAGGATTTGTGATGCTGATCTGCTCCAGGAACGTGCCACCAGATCCCCTGCCCTTTCTATTTGCAGGCAACACAGGAGCTTTTCCTTCTTTAAAGATCACTTCAAGAGCACCCACTGTGCCCTGCCTCCAACCACCAGCCCCCCTGGCAACGGGGCTGCCTCGGGAGCAAGCTGCCCACAAAGGGGAAAAGGATCTCTTGCTTATTTTTGTTTCTACCTTGCAGAGTGATTTATTATCAGCTGCTTGCAGGTACACACGCAGCCTCCCCGGGGGCCAGTGCTGGAGAGGCAGAGATGAGTTTACTCAGATGCTGCTGTCTCTGATGCACTCTAAAATTAGACTTTGTCTCCCTGGATGCTGTGTTTGGATGCAAAGGAGTGACAAGAATTTCTCTCTCTCTCTCTCTTTTCCTCTATAATCTGCATTTATAGGATGGGAGCCGCTCAGGTTTTTGACAGAAATGGGAGGAAAAATGGGTGGGGGGGGGGTGGAAATGCATTTTGAGGTGCCAGATTCAGGCTTGGAGGCAGCCCTGCTGCCAGGTGCCACATCAGGAAGGCAGAGGAGCTGCTCCCATTCACTGCCAGGGAGCTGAGCCACCACCAGGCTGCTCCCAAGGGAGGGAACAACAAGAAACAGAGGGGTTAGGAAAAGGCTGGGCACGGGAGGAGTGGGAAAACATCTTGCTGAGGGAAGAGAAATGGGGCAGCAGCAGGAGCTGCTGTGGAGGGAGCACAGCTGGACAGAGCTCAGGGAGCTTTTCCAGGGAGGCTCTGAAATTCTGTTGCATCTCCATCAACCCTGACTCTGCTCAGCCCCTCTGGGCCCAGGAAGGGGGGGGGCATATTAATAATAAAGAATATTATTTATTATAAATAATAAAGCTGAATTCACCTGTTTGTCACTGTACACAGAGGTTCCCCCCTCCATTTCCCTGCAGAAAGCTTGGGAGGTAATTAATATCATTTCAAATGATCACACCAGGTGCAAATTCCTCTTGGCTTGGCTGCAAAATAACCAGGCTGGGTCCTCAGTGGGTGCTGAGCCCTTTCCCCAGCCTGCCTGTTCCCAGCAAGGTCAGTCCATTACAGGAAAGTGGAGTTGGAGGCCCCTTTGTTTACTGTGTTACACAAATTCAATTTGTCAGAGAGCTGGGTTTATGAATTAGGAATGAGGGATGTTAGCAAAATTAAGTGATAAGGCCTTGGCCAGCATCCCTTGCAGCTGAGATGGGGCTGATAAACTGGAGCAGCCAGGCAGGATTTGGTGAACTAAAACAAAGGCACGGTGGAAATATGTTAAAAAAATTGGTAGTGGGAAGGAATCTCTTGTATCTCCTTCTTCTCTGCCCTTGTGGTACAGAAATCTGGGGGGGAAGCATTAAAAAAATCAGGATTTCTGCTTTGGTGGATGTTGTCTGCTGCATCCTCAGAGCCCAGGCCCTTGCTTGGCCTCGGTTTGGGGGCAATTCTGCAGCTCCAGCCTGTGTTTTGGGAGCAGCCTGGCACAACAATCCCACGGCTACACCTGATCCTCATCTCTTTTCCACGGAAAACTCTGAAAATGCTGCACCAGCAGGGAAAAAAAAGCAGGGAAAAGCACTTGGGTGTGAAACAGAAGGAATTCCACACCCCAGGAAGGGGAGGGAGGAACTTCCAGGCAGGGTTTGGGTCTCTCAGGGGCACTGATGATCCCCAGACTCCGCACAGGGCCGAGCAGGAGCTGCACACTCTGCTCTGGATGCTCCAGGAGGAAAGCTGAGCTGGAAACCCGCGGGGCAGGGCTGGGAGCTCTTTCCCCATCAGCAGATTGAGTCCCTTCCTCGCTGGGCTCTCCAGGAAGCCCGGGCAGGGAAGAGGAATGTTCTGCTTGGCTTTCTGAGAGAGATGAATGGGAAGGGCAGAGGCATTTCCGTGTGCCTCACTGCTGTACCTGGTTTGGAGCTGATCTTCCACAAGTCACTGCTCTGCTGACACCAGAATTTATGGAGCTGGAGGCACCTGGCTCTGGAAGGATTCTTCCTTGGGAGAGAAAAATGGTTTGCTTTCCATGGTTTGGCCTTGCTTGGAAAAAAAACTTCTGAGTTTTTCCTGCTGAGCTCTGTTCCTAACTGTTTTTATCACAAAAAAAAAAAAAAGGATAAAACTTGCCCTCAGTACTGGGGGAGTGAGAGAGGAGGAACAAACCAAGGCAAGAATCATTACAAAAGACACAGCAAATTATTCAGCTGCTGTGACATGGCTAGAGGGGGAAGAGGAAAGTTCCTTGGCTGGCTGCAGTTGGAAACTTCCTGCCTGTCATTCTGCAGAGAAAACCATCAGATATTTCATGTTAATTGTCACTTAGGAAAATCTCATCCCGCAAGTTCTTCAGTAATAATTTCCATTTACTGAGAATGACACCTGAACCAAAAGGAGTTTCTCTCTCCCATTTCCTTCTTGCCCTAAAGAGGAGGTGAAAATTTGAGGGAAAATACACCTTTGCACCTGAATGTTCACGGATTGATCTCCCAGAGCTGCTGCTAATCAAGAGTTCTCTCAGTTAATTCCAGCTTTGTTCAACCTTTCCACCAACACTCCTCTCCAAGTCTGGAGAAATTCATTACCCAGAGAACCCCAAGCAGAGCAAAGACTTCTTTCATCAGTTGTTGGACAAAATCTGAGTCAAGCAGCCCTGGCCCTGAAAGCCTTGGTCTCTAAGCAGGCAGATAATGAGAAATTTAATGCTGGGAGACAGGAGACAGCTCTGAAAGGTTATAGGAGTGGGCACCCAACCCAGAGCAGCAGCACGAGGACCTCAGGCTCCCCCCTGCCCTGCCCAGGGGTCCAGGAGGAATTGTTGGGAGGTGGAAATTGATTCTTTTATCTTTGCAAAGCAGAAATACCCAAACTAGAAGCATCATATCGAGTTTTACCCATTTGTTTGTTCCTCTAATGCCTCGTGCAGCTCTCTAATTCTGTTTCCCAGGCCATGGGCTTTGAGGAGGAAAAGGTCTTTATGTGATTCTCTGTAAAGGGGGCAAGGGAGGCACCTTTGACAGCCTCGAGACAACTCAGAGGAGTTGTGAAACCTGTGAGGATTCCAGGAAAACTTCGCCCAAAAAGAGCATCAAAGAGTAAGGAAGAGATTTGAGACAACAGCGGAGGAAAACATTAAAATGTGTGTGGTTAAGAGAGCTCTCTGGGACAACCAGAGCAATTGGGATGAACAGAAGGCTTCGCACCAAAATCAGGCAAAGAAACGAGGCTGAATCCCTGGACGTGAGAAAAGAGCTTTGCTGTGGCCTCTCCAAAGCACAGCTTGGCCCTGGAGAAGTTGTTGGTGCTTGAAATGGTCCCAAAATGTGGAATTCTGCAGAAAGACCACCCCAAGGGCTGGAAGAAGAGGTGGTGAATGCGTTTGCTTTGGTGCTGAAAGCTCCCAGTGCCTGAGCAGCATTTGCAGTCCTTGCCTGGCAAACAGAGGGAGCAGAGCAGTTCCCAGCTTAGATCCATCTCCCCGAGTATCTGCTGCCCTTTCACTGTTTGTGTTGACAGAAAAAAAAAAGAAATCAACAAACAGAGTGAAACAAACCGAAGCAAAACAAAGCCAAGCAAACAAAAACAAACCTCGCACCACTGCCAGCAGCACAAAGATCCCGGAGTGTGCAGTGCACTCCCAGCTCCTTTATTCCACCCCTTGTTTTAAAGCAGTCTCCTCAAAAACCTCCTGCTAAAAGCCAGGATAAAACCCCCTTTTTGAGCAGAATCACCTCCGGTTCCTCGGGTTCTCACGAGGTGAGCAAAGTAATTTTTACCTTGCTTGGGTGATCTTGGAATAAGCTCATTAAGGGCAGAGTTATTAATAGCCTCTGTCTGGCTGGAAATCAGGGGTGTGCTGCAGAGGGGAAACTCCTGGGGATGGGCAGGGACAGCAGCTCCCATTCCCAGGAAGGGGAATAATTCCCAGGCTTTATTCCCAGGAATAAAGCACTGCCCTGATGAACAAGCTGGACGAGCTGCATGGCAAAGAGGGCTGGGTCACAGTGGGAACTGGGAACTGACTGGTTGGACTGGGACTGGAGGGGATACAGGGTTCACCTGGCAGGCCTGCGGGTTTTATTTTTCATTTTTATTTCATTCACCAGTGTAGTTGTTTTAAAGTGATTCCCTGACACCTTGTTCTGAGAGTCGCACACTGAAAAACTGAATTCTCCCAAAGAGCCCAGGGCTCCTAATTCCTGAATATTCCAGGGGCAAACCCCAGAGCATTTTGCCGTGTGCTTACACTCCCTGCATCAAAAAAGGCAATTTTTCAGCTGCAGCTGTAGCACATCCCTGACTTCAGGGAACACAGCAGCTCTGCATTTTCCTGCGTGTGCAAACTGAGAACATGATTTCAGCAGGTGGGGACGTGGAGCCTTTCTGGAATGTTCTTATCCACAGGGCTGGCTCCCTCACACCCAGGGCCAGCTGGGACCTTTGTCCCCCAGGCCATGTCCAGGGAAGGCACATCCACAGCCTGGCTCCTGTCTATCCCATTTAAAGTTTCAGGGTGCATCAATCCTCTGTCCACAACCCCTGCGATCTCCATCTACACGTCCAAACAAAAACCCAAGGAGAGTGCAGGGAATTTTTCCTGTCTGTTATCCAACTCTGCAGATAACACCAGCCTCTGGTCTAGCCAGAAATCCTTTGGAAAATATGGATTAAATCTCTTGAAAAGCTTTTTTATTTTGGGTAGTTATTATCTTTAAAATAATACACTTCCCTGATCTAAAATGGAATCAAGTGCAGGGATATTCAGGATGGAGCAGAGTTATTTTCACTTAGGAACCCACATCAAACAACCTTAACAACACAGCTCCAGACACATAATGAAAATTAAAACCAAGGAACATGCAGATCTAATTACATTTTTAAATAGCGAGGCATCGAGAGGAAGGCAGAGAAGAAGTGATTTACAATTTTTCCTGGTGGTGACTCTGCAGTAAAAGCAGAACTATCCCCTGAGGATTCACTGAATATTCTGCTTTTCTCCCAAGGCTCTTCTCTGTTATGTTTTCTCTACAGAGGGGTATTTGTGAGAGAGAAAAGAAGAGCAGGGCCTGGACAAAACAGCAAGAAAATGAAATGATCTGTGCAATTCCCAAATTGCTTCCTGTGAGAAAGCAGCCATGTTATCACCAGAAAAGCAGGACAGGCACTGCCCTGTGCCCTGCAGGGCTGAGATACACTTGTTTGTGGGAACAGACATCACCATTCCCCAGCAGCACAGGCTGGAGTTTGGGATTTGCTGTGGCAGCTGCAGGAGCTGGGGCTATCCTGACAAACCCAGCTGATAAGAGCGGAGGAATATCGAATAGAAATTGGGTTAAACCAAGAAATGCTCTTATCAGGATTTGAATTTCCCATTCCAGATCCTGCCCTTGGATTCTGCTTCGTAACAGCTCCAGGACATCTCTCTGATCACTCCAGGAGCGTGGATTTATTGATGCTCAGTGTTCTGCCTCTCACACCCAAACCCTGCAATCCCCAGCAGTGCACGAGATCCTGCTGCAGCCACAAATGAAGAGGTTTGCCCAGGAAAGCAGGAATTAATCAATCCCAGCCCCAGTGCCCGTGGCAGGGAAATCCTCCCTCAGCACGTCCCCAGCGTGGAATGGCTCTGTGCCATTTGTGATTGTGCTTGCCAAGGGGGCCTGGGGTTATCCTGGCAGCACCCTGCAAGCTGCTCCCCACCCTGGGCCGCTTTCTCTGGGGCAGGAAGGGTCTGGAGCCTCCCATTTGTTCCATTCTCTGCTCAGAGTTCCCACACACGGAGTTCCCACCCCAGGGAGAGCAGCGAGAGGGTCACGGGGGAGCAGGGAAAGAGCTTTTTGTGGCAGCCAATGCAGCAAACACTCCCAGGCTGCTGCTATTCATTTCCTCACCCTGGGCACTCTGGAGCTGGAGGATTTCCCTGACAGAGCTGAGCTGCTGAGGAGAGGGTGGCTCTGGCACATTGTGCAGCGATTTTCACAGACACAAAAGCTTTTGGAAACACAGCAAACCCAGTGCACAGCTGAGGGAAAGAGCCTGGCCCGCAGGAGTTGGTCCCAGCTGCTTCTCTGGGAGCTCTGCTGAGCTGGCCCAGGTGCAGGGCAGGGCAGGGGATGCTCGGTGCTGGCAGCAGCAGGGATGTCCTGGTACGGCTCTGCCACGAGCCCTGCCCACACAGAGCGCCTCCCCCGACTGAGGAGATGTCACCTCATTATCTCAGCCTCATTTAGGAGCCTTAATACAATCAGTGATGAGAAACAGGCACCTGGAATTGCCCTTCCTAGTCACTGGTGATGTGGGTGCTGCAGTTCCCTCAGCACAGCCCTCACTGCTCTGCCCCAGCATCGCCCTGCTGGGCTGAGTCCCACCTCAGCGGGGTCCTTCCCACCTCAGCGGGGTCCTTCCCACCTCAGCGGGGTCCTGCCCTGTCAGCTGGCTCCTTCCCTCCTCAGCCAGCTCCTTCCCACCTCAGCTGCCTCCTTCCCAATTCCACTGGGTCCTTCCAAACTCACCTGGCTCCTTCCCAGTCAGTTGGATCCTTCTCACCTCAGCCAGGTCCTTCCCACCTCACCTGGCTCCTTCCAAACTCACCTGGCTCCTTCCCACCTCAGCCAGCTCCTTCCCACCTCACCTGGCTCCTTCCAAACTCACCTGGCTCCTTCCCACCTCACCTGGCTCCTTCCCACCTCACCTGTGTCCCTCCAGGAGGGATCTGGCTGCTGGGACAGCAGGAACAGCAAGGGGACAGCAAGGGTAGAAGGGAGCACTGAGGAAATGGAATTTTCATCTCCAGCAAGAACAGAATCCCAGCTGGCTCAGGCTGGACGGGACCCCCTGGCTCAGCTGCTCCGAGCAGGGCCGTGCCAGGGCACAGGGCACAGAATTCCCTGCAGGGGGTTCTGGATATCCCAGCCAGGGAGGCTCCACTCCCCCTCTGCCCTCTGTTCCTGTGTGCATCCCTGCCCAGGGAAGCTTTTCCTCCATCCCCTTCCTGGACATCACTTTCTGGCCTCTGAGCACCACCGAGCACGGCCTGGATTCCTCTTCTTGACAAAATCACTAGGTGGTGTTTTTGTTTTGATGGTTTGAGGCGTTATGGGTGTGTTGAGTTAGGAATATTTTTTTGTTGCTGTTAATTTATTTGTGATATTTTTATTGTTGTAGTTTGATTTATTTGGTTGTTGTTCTGGTGGTATTTATTGGTTTTATTTTTGGGAACGTGGGTGTTTATATGGTGGGATTTTTTTTTAGGTTTTTTTTTTTTATTTGGGTAGTGATTTTTTCAAGGCAGGGCTGGAATGAAATCCTACATTAGGGAAGACACTACATTTCAACATTTCATGAAGCACCCCAGGTGTTTGCAGTGGGGAGCTCCCTTGCCCTTTCCCAGGTGTTCCACCCGTTCTGCTCAGGGAATCAACACTTGCAATGTTTTTGTCTGAGCTCCCCAGGGCAGGGCAGCACGTGGAGCACGATGGATTGGCTTTATTGGCCCTGAGAAATGAATGAATAAATCAAAAAAATAAAAGCTGTCTGTGCCTGGGCATGGAGCAGGAGGAATTACCCAGCTGGGTTTGCAGGATGTGGCTACCCAGGAGGGCGGGAGGTGGCCCAGCCCTGTGGGAGCCCAGCACATCCCTGTGGCTGCCCTGGCTGGCTCCACACCCTGGAGGGGGCTCGGGGACCTTGGCACGAAGTCAAAATCACCTGTGGCTTTGATTTTAGCCCGTGGGAAAAGCTGCCAACTCTGTGTGAGGAATTACAAACCACAAGGGTTTGAGTAGTGTGGTGGTTGAATTAACATAGGGTGGAAAAATGGAATTTTGGGGTTTTTAGAATGGGGTTCAAGGGACACGATGGAGGGGTTTGGGCGTGTCCTGACCTTCTTCTCCTTCTCCTTGCCCTCCATGTCTCGCTGTGCTGGTGACACTTTTCTGTTGGTTTCAGGCACAGATGCACTGTCCAACATCAATGACAGACATTGGCATGTTATTGTAACCACGGCACACGGAGTTTTGGGTATAAAATGTGAGCACTGCCCTGAGGGCAGACAGAATGCCATGGCCGAGCTGCTGGACAGAGCTCAGCAGGGCAGAGAGAGAATGTTCTAGAGAAGGGAAATGAACACCCTTGAGAAGCCGACCCTGGGCATTCAGACTCCTTTGGCTGTGGGGCTGGGAAATGAGGAATTTTACACTCTCAGGGTCATCCTGACACCCAGACCCCGGGACAGCCCTGGCAAGCAGCACATCAGTCTGGGCCTGCTGAGCCCTGCCCTGCTCTCTAATCAGCCTGCAGTGCTAATTGCCAGAGCCCAGGCCTGAAGGGACCTTCCTGCTCAATGACATGATCATAAATCATAGAGAGAAAGGAGTTTCTAGGAGGTGCTGAAGGAGAAAGCTCCTCCCTGGATTAAAACATTGCTTTTCCCCCCGAGTGGAGCTCTCCGGAGCAGCCACAGCAGCTCAGCACTCCCCTGGCCCCTGCCCTGTGCCTGGATGTCCAGCCCAGGTGTCACAGCCCCTCCTGAGCTGGCTGGTGACACCCAGGCCACCCCTGGGCCCTCTGCAGCACCACAGAATCATTAAGCCTGGAAAACACCTCTGAGATCATTCTTTTCTCCTTGAATTCAGTTTTGTTTTTTTTTTTTTCCCTTTTGGCAAGATGAATAGAGCAAGGATTGCGTGGCTGGCAGATCATTACTTTGCTCACCTCCAATTAAAACCTCCAGAAACGAAGATTTAGGAACCTGGGAAAAGAGCAGGTTTTGCAATCAAGCCATTGCAGAGCTGGCACCAAACACAAACCACTGCCACCATCCTTGGACTCGTTCCTGATGTGGAAACAAGAGCTGCTCCTCATCCAAGGTGCTGCAAAAGCCAAGTGCAGAAGGAAAAGGAAAAGCCCTGTGTGGATTTGTCCTGGGTGTCAGAATTCACTTGGATTCCTCCAGCAAAGCCCCCTCACTGCAGAGCCACCTCCTGTTGTAGGGCACAATCCAGTCCTGCCAGGATTCACCTGATTTATGGTTCTAATTGGACTTTTTCATTATCTCAGTATGCAAATCACCGAGTTCCTGCCCACCACCCTGTGCAGGCAGCTCCTCCCTGCCCTGGTTTTCCAGCTGGGCCCACATCCCCACTCTCTCCCAGCAGGGCTTGGATGCTCTTTCTCCTCCCTGGATTCAGCTGGGACATTCAGCTGGGCAATCATTTCCCCCTGATCTCCCGACCTGCAGCAGCTCAGGTTTTTCCATCTGGAGCTCAGCACCAGGGGTGCAATGAAGCTCTGTAAGTTCCTCCTCAGGGGATTCTTGCTGACCCAGAGGGGAGCAGAGCCTCCCCTGCCTTCTGTGTCCTTTCCTTGCAGAGATTGGTGCTGCCAGATCATTTTCCTCCCCAGGTGCAGGGGTTGAGGCAAGCAGCAAGGGCAGCGGGCAGCCAGAGTACCTGAGCAGTGACAGCACCCCGGATTCTCCCTCTCTGCCTGTATTTTGGGCATTTTCCACCAGGGTTTTGCCAGCTCAGCCCATTTTGGGGGTGCTCCCACCGCGGATCCCTCGGCAGAGGGACAGGAGAGAAGATAACCAAAGAAATGCTTTGACAAAGATTTCATTCATTTGCAGATTTGCTGCTCACCCATTCCGGTGCCCTTCCAGTCTGCTCTGAGTTTGCTGTGTGGCACAAAGCCCGTGCACAGAGCTGCAGAACCGAGTCAGGAGAGCTCCTGGTGCCTGGCAGAGCTGCAAGGCACAGCTCCCACTGCCACAGCTCCAGGCGTGACAGAAGGAGTGGGGAGATGAAAATTGCTCTGTTCTCTGCTGCTCTCGGCTGTGTCGTGCTGCAGAGCTGCTCCTCAGCCTGGTGCTGGCTCCAGATGTCACCAGAGATTAGGACCAGGCTTTTGGAGCTGGGCTTGGGTTTTGTCCTTCCCTGTTAAGCTCTGATGGGGAAGGGAATGTTATTTACCAAGCTGAATTTCCCCACACACACTTTTTGGTTTTTTTTTTTTTTTTTTGGTCCATGTGCACATTTTCAGAAAAACCCAACCCCTGTAAGGCGACCCAGAGCACCCAACAGGGCTGAGAGGGCTCTTGTCCCCGGGCTCAGCCCCTGCCAGGGGACATTAAATGGCTCTGAAAGGGCTTTTCAGTGAGGCTCTGGGAAAGGCCAGGCTCTGCTGCCCTGCCCTAATTCCTCCCCACATTGTTTCCTTAACCCTCTGCTGAGCTGAGCCCCAGCCCTGCCCCACAGAGAAACCCGCTGGCATTCTTTGGGAATCCCAGGACAGCCAGAGGGGTGGCACTGGAGCAGGAGAAGCTGAGCCAGGGAGGCAAAAGCTGATGAGAGTTGAAGGCCAGGGGTGGACAGAGGGCTTCAGGGGGTAAAAAGCTCTGGAAGAGGCACTGAGAGAGAGATGTTGGCCATGCAGGGCAGCTGGATCCGGTGGTTAATCAAATAAAATACAATAATTGTCATTAAAACAGATTTGATTAAAGCACCATCACCAAAGGAGGCAAATCTGGAGCCGAGCAGGGGGAGGGAGGCACATGTGGGGACGTGGATCAGCAGCAAAAGGAGCAGAACAGAGCCAGCCCAGCCCCCGGGTCCCATCCAACAGCACCACCTCTCCCACAGAAAAGTCAGAGAAGAAAACCCCCAGGAAATGCTGGAAACCAGCAAGGGAGGCTCAAATGATGTAACAGAGAGAACGAGACAAAACCAAAAAAAGCAGCTTGATGACAAATGAGCCACTTCAGTGCTGGGGGATTTTCTCTTGTTCAAAGCAGCCAGTGTGAGCCTCCAAAAAAAAAAAAAAAAAAAAAAAAAAAAACCAACAAAAAAAAGTTAAATACTACAAGAAACACCATGGAAAAACATCACAGCAGCAGCCACCTTTACATCCCTAACCAAAAAATCCAGGCTTGCTCTTCCCCTGACAGTGCTTCCCACCTCTGTTGTCAGCCTCACACTTTTATGGGCTCTGGGTTATAGATGTTTATCACATTTTTAGATATATATTTATATATATATAGGTATATTTATATATATATAGCTTTTCCTCTAGATTTACAGGCAAGGGTATTTTTCACAGCAGCCAGGCTCCCGTTTGTTGGAGATTTTGCAGGAGCCACGAGGAAGGAGAACCTTTAAATCACCAGGAAGCTCTGACAATGCAGGCCCTACTGTGCAAGATTGCTTTTAAAAAGCACTTACTTTTTATGGCCTAATTTAAGGCGACATTGAACATTCTCAGGAAAACCTCTCAGTTCCTCCAAGGGTCCTGCCCTGCCCAAGTGTCTGGAAGTTCCTTCCTGCATTAATCCCAAGCCAAATGTCCTGTGGGCCTCTTGGAGCGGCACCAAATGATAAAATTTGAAGTCATCATTGCTGGCATAAATCACCTGGCTGGGTGTGGGGTGAATCCTGCAGGGCTCTGGGGGCCAGGGCTGCTTTTCTTTCACCCACATTGATGCTGCTTTTGCTGTTTGACCTGTGACTGCTGCAGGGGAGGGCTGTGCTGGGGCAATGATGGGCAGCTGAAGGCTTTTAGGATCCCAAAATTCAGCCACAGCAAACCAAGCCACTGCATGCCAAACTCTGTGCTGCACACAGGGATGCTGCCCAAACCATCCGGATGGGAATATTTCTCTTTACAGGTGTTGTACAAGGAGCAGGTGGTGCTTTAAGATTCTGTGTGGGAATTAAACCATCGTCCTCTTTTAGAAGGTCTTGAATGGAGGGGTTTTTACAACACATGGAAAACATGGGGGCAGAGGACTCTGTTGCTTAAACATCAGCATGGACTGAAGGCAATCCCTCAGGCAGGGGCACCTCCAGAGCCTGAACCTAAAGGAGAACATGATGGAAAAGTGATTTTCCAGCTCTGGAGAGAGGGGATGTGACATTCACATTCTCTGGACAGACAGGCATAATTCTGTCTCTCGGGGGAAGCACAGAGAGGAGAAGAGAAAACAATCTTTATCTCTGCTCCTTGGTTTTGCCCATGTGGAATGTGGTGTGGAGATTGTTCACCTGCAGGGATTGCTGGGCTGGATTCTGGTGAAGGTTGTTTGGGGTCAGTGACCAGTGGGATCCAGCTGTGCCTCGGGCTCTCAGCAGAGAGTCACGAGTTTGTAAATTAGCTAGGTAAGTAAGAAATAAATATACAGAATAAAATAGTATCTCTTTAAATAGTAAATTAATGTAATACAGTATAGTTTTAATAAAGCTGTCCTTCAGCCTTCTGATCTAGAACCAAACATCAGCATTTCTTCCCTGAGCCAGGGTTGCCGTGTTTTACTATGAGGGGTCATCTCTTTCCTCCCCTCTGAGGGAGGTGAGGCTCTGGCACAGGTTCCAGAGAAGCCATGGCTGCCCCGTCCCTGGGATTGCCCAAGGCCAGGTTGGATGGAGCTCTGAGCAGTCTGGTGGAAGGTGTCCCTGCCCTTGGGTGCCTCCTCTGCCTGATCTCAGCTGGAATTGCTGCCACTCACACAACAAATTCTCCCCCTCTGCCCTGGGAGCATCCTCACCATGTGAGAAGAGTCCCCAGCCACTGCCCCAGCGGAGCTGGAGCCACGTTCTGCTCCTGAAGCATTTGGAGGTGCATGGAAGTGTTTTCCAGGTGAACAAATCCCAGCTCCCAGGCTGCTGTGGAGCTGCACACGCTTGGCACCAGCCCCTGCTCGGCAGGGATGGGCAGGGCTGGGCTCAACAGCAACACTCCCAGCCAGGAATCCAGATGGGATGTGAAGCAAAAGCCCGCTGGGGGATGTGGTTTAAGGCTCCTTCTGCAAGAAGGGTGCATCTGGTTCTGCCTTGAAGGGGAGCCTTGGCTTCACCTGCCTCTCCAGCAGAGTGAGCCTGCCCTGCTCAGCGCAGCAGATTGTCACCCTTGTGCCAAGAACGACACAAGAACAGACGAGGATGCAGCGTGGAAAGGAAGAAAAGAAGGCTTTAATGGAAAGGAAGAAAAGAAAGCTTTAATGGAAAGGAAACTTTGGCTTAAATAGACCGACACGACACATTCTGTTTGATTGGTTAATTAATAAAAACATCTTTCTCACGCACCGTCCTTGAGAGGAACAGAAAAGCAAGGTGGAAAAACACCACTGCAGATGGTTTAGACTAACAAGTTATCACATTCCTACAGCTCCCTAAAAATTCTCACAAGCCTCTGTGAGGACCCATTGCTGTTTGTCTCTCCCTGCCCAGGCTGGCATCCACAGCAGATCCTGGGGCTGGCTCCGAGGGAGGCTTCCCAAGGGGAGCAGACATCTGCTGGGCGTTTGCACGAGTGCTGGGAAGGGAAGGCAGCACTCTCCTGCCCTCCAAAAGCAAATCCAGGAGTGCTGGAGGGTAAAGCAGGAGGGGCAGGGAGATGTGTTTGTCATTAATGCCAGTGCAGAGAGGAAAGGAGCTGCACCTGCCAGCACTGCCAGCTCCAAACCAGCTTTAAAAGGGAGGAGGCTGCAGAAACTTCCCTTTTCTGCCCTGCAAAAAACTCCAGCCTCAGCCCAATCTGGTGCAGAGCTGTCCAAGACACAAAACCCTACACAAGGTCATGGGTGTCACAAATCCTTCCAGCAGCTTCTCTCCACAAATCCGCAGGATTTTTTTTTTTTGTTTGTTTCGTTATCTGGATGGGGTTGGAGGGAAAGGGATTGTTCACCACCAGAGCTAAAGGGGGTTTGTGAGGCTGGGGATGCTCCCAGCACCTGCCAGAGCCGGGGGTTTTGGGGTGCTGCATTTGCCATGTTACAAAAGCACAAAACAGTGCCCCTCATTATTCATCCGAAGGGATGGTCCAGCACAATCAGGGCTCGGAGCAAATTGCCTTTTCTTATCTCCAGTACAACATTTAATGCATACAATGCATAATACAACAGGCTGTGAAAGCCAGGACGGGGCTCTGCAACACAATCCCCTGGAAGCTGAGCTGCGTTGATGCAAAGACCACTCTCACCTCCTTCCCTCCCAGTCCCTGCCCAGTTCCAACTGGTGGGGCCTCAATCCCCTTGCAGGAGCAGCTCTCCCAAGCACCCGGGGGCGCTGGGCTCCGTTTGAGCCTCCCCATCTGATTAGATTTATGCAAATTCCTGTATTTATTAGCATAACAGGAAGATTGTTCTGCTGCCTGGGAAGAAACGAGCCCCTTTATTCCAATAGATGTGTCAGCTCGGAGCAGTTAATAAGATCTATTTGTAATCCATAGGTAGGCACGATAAGAGCAGGATAACTCAGCACTTCCACTGGCAGAGGAGCTGCTGGGAATATGGGTAGCAGGGAACTCGGTGTAATTATTAGGAGAGATATTTAAATACTCTTCAGGGTAATTCTGGAGAGTGTAAGGGAAGCCAAACACGCTGAAAATGTCATTTTAGCTTCAGCTGTTGACTGGAGGAGGCAGGTGGGAGGTGATGCCCCAGGCAGAGCCAGCTCAGCACTCTGGAGAAGGTCCATGGGATGATGAGAGGGGAGAGCTGGCAGAAGGAAAAGCACCCACAGCCCAAGGGACAGATCTCAAGGGCCTCTTAAGGCTAAATTCACCTGTTTTCCTTGGTTTCAGGACTTGAGGGCATCAGAAACTTGGGTTGCAGTTGGGTTAGCCACAAGATCAGCTGCAGCTGCTGTCTCCAGGTTTCAGTTTTATTTAGAATCGTGGAATCACAGCTGGAAGGGACCCACAAAGCTCATCCCAGTCCAACTCCTGGCCCTGCACAGGCCATCCCCAAGAACTGAACTTGGCTCCTTCCAGCCTGTAAAGCCTGCAAGTAAATCCCACCCTGATTTATTTTGTGGGGGAGAGAGTTCTGAGCAGTCCTGTGCATCAGCTTAGCCCAGGTCATGACCAGGACCCCAAGGAGGATCCAGGAATTCCAAAGGCTGATCCCAACACAGAACACTTCCCTGCCTCCCACCACAGCAGAGTGTCTGGGCCCTGGTGGTGGACACCAGGATTGCTGTTTTCATTTGTCCCTAATTAGCTATGAAATTATGTTTGCAACCTGCTAAAATGCCCACTTAGGCTGGGGGGGAGCAAACATTGGCCCATCTGCCAAGAGGTTTTGCAGCAGACGTTTATCTAAATAGAGAAATCACCCTGCTATTCACATCTGATTAACAAACACAGCCTCTAATTAGCCCATGTGATTAAGATTCATTTGAGGAGTCACTTCAGCACATACATTAAACCATCACTCCTTTGCTCAGTGATGGTGAGAAGGCAGGAGAGGAGTGGTCCTGCCTGGCTGCAGCTCTGAAGGAGGAAAAGCAGAAACATTTAAGGCCATGCTCAGAACAAAGGGTCAAACCACTGCTGGGGCAATATTCCACGGGGGTTTTCCCTCGAGGAGATTGTTGTAGTCCAGACACACCAGGGAGGTGAGAAAAATTGCTGGTTTTTACCAGCCCACCAGCACTGCCTGTACTGGATCCAAAACCTGGCTCTTCCAGCACGAGGAGAAATCCCCCAGGATTTAGGAAAGGTCCTCCCAGCCCAAACTGCTTGAATTTCCCAGTCAGGACCTCCCAGAGCACCTTCCATGCACCTCTGCAGCTCTGCCAGGGGACTGGACTGTTGGCAAAGCTGTTGCCTGAGTGTTGCTAAATAACATTTTGCCTATTGTTGCCCTGCTTTGCTGCAAGAATTGCCACAATGGGTGTGATTGGTAATGTGTCCTGTCCTCTGCATCTCGGAGTTATTAACCTTAACAATGTCAATGAGCTGCTGCAGTAATTGAGTCACAGCAAATTAAGGGTTGACGTAATTATTAAGAGCTGCTCGCTACACAGGAATATATTAATTTGTTATTGATGCCAGCAGAGTGGGGGCTTGCTAGGAGAGGAGAATGCAGAGTGACTGCAGCGAGAGGATGAAGCTGGGCAGCCCCAAATGCCAACAGGTGGATTCCAGTTTCCTTGGGTCTCCCTTCATATCCATAGAGCACTGGGCAGTCACATGGTGATGCTGAATTCCCAATTATTGGCCTCTTTTCCTCCCAGATAAGGGGCTTTGCCAGCCAAGGGAAGGGGAAAAAGTCCAATTTTGTGGGGTTTCAGCCATTTCAGGATTTTTGTTTGGAATTTCAATTCAGTGCCAGTCCAATCCAAGGCTGTGAAGAGATAAAATGGGAAAAGAGCACATCCAGCGTATTTCAGTATAAAGGCACAACCTGATGTGCTCTCTTTAAGTGAGTCACTGGGGGAGTGCTGCTGTTGCTTTCATGAACATTAAGTGTGCCATTAACATCTTTACCTTAATTAAAACCATATTGAAATCCAAAACAAAAATTCTGAAGCGGCTAAAAACCCATTAAAAAAAACCCACCCCAACCTTCGGAAGGAGAGAAGAGCTGCAACCTCACAGATGATGGGATGGGAATGAGAAATTCCATAATGGCTCCTTCAAAAAAATCCCAATTACCTGGAAGGATTTTGGAGCTGCACCTGCACCAACAGGACAACCCGCACTGTCAGCTGTACATGAAATAATATAAGCACAAAAAAAACTCTTAGCACTGCTCCAGTCTGCAAAGAATCACCTGAGTTGCTTCCAAAGCATTCCAAGGGAAAGAACAATAAAGAGGAGAAAAGAACGTTCTGGGGGAACATGTGGTATTAAAGAGTTTTTGCTTCTGCTAAATATTAATCTGGATTTCCTCTTGTACTGCACTGATCCTACAGATGAGTTACCTGTTCCTCCAGGCTTGCTATTTTAAAAGCTGCTTTATTTTGCTGGAGATAATTTCTCTGTCCAGCCCCCCCTCCCCGTTTCAGAATGGTGATAGTGGCTGCAGGAAAGCGAGAGGCAATTTCTCACCTGCCCGACGTGATTCTGCTATCTCCACTTGGAGCACAAAATCTCCCATTACCTCGTCCATGCAGAGCATGCAAAAACCTCCCCTCGCTTCATTTCCCGGGCAGGGAGATGTGATATCAGCCAGAAGGAAAATCTCCATGCAAATATTCCTCCCCTGGGCAATCTGTGTTCTTAAACTTCTCTTTTCCCCACAAAAAGACAACGTTTAGGCTCCTGGAGGAGCCTTCCTCTGCTGCTGCTGAGGGCTGTTATTGGCACTTCCAGACACGAAAGATCCTTTTAAATCTCTTTGGTCTGGGATGGGGATCATTCCTTTCCCTTTCCACAGGAATAAGGGAATTGTTCTTTCCTGCAGGGTTGCGTGGCACTAAGTAAAAGAGGGGAGATCCAAAGGGCAAGGGAGGGAAGGCAAACCCAGGAATCTCAGCTGGATTTTGAGAATAGAAACATTTTCCATCTGCTCAGGTTCTCTGCAGCCTTTGTGGGTCCTGAGGATCATCAGGGTCTGTGTGGGAGCAGATCCTTCAGGGGTTCCTGCACGCTCCTCCCTCCCTGGAAACCATTCCCATTGCCCTGATTTTTGAAAGTTTAACTTTTTCTTTTGTAGTTCTTTTGAAAGTTTTAAAGTTCTTTTAAAAGTTTTCCATGCCTTCTGATGTTTCCATATTTCTAGTGGAGTTGTCACACACTGTCCATGTAAATAATGATTGTTTTGCATTCTTCCTTGTGGGAGGAGAGAATTGATGGACTGTTGGTTTGACCAGTGTGGTTGGAGAGGTGGCAATTCCACTTTTGGAATTCTATATATTGTGAGGTCATAAATAAAATCAGCTCTTTTTCTCTTTTGAAGTTACCAAGCTTCTGTGAGCTCATTTCGTGTCCCATAGTGACACATCCCAGCTCTCCTCTTCACCCCTTTTCCCTGCCCTACTGCCCTGAACAGGATTGCTGCTTCTTTTAAAGTTCCAACTGCAGCTAAAATCCCCTGTCGGATCTGACAGCAAACAAACCCTGGCAGAGGGAGCCAAGCACAGCGTGGCTGTGGCGTGGGAGGGATTGGGATGAGATCAGAATTCTCCATCAGAATTGGGATGGTTTCAGCTGTCACAAGAGCCAAGTCCTGGTTTCTGACAATTTTATTTGCAGGGCAGGTCAGTGGGCCCTGGGAATGGAGAAAACGGGGCTAAAGAGAAAATGTGGGAAATGCTCCTTTCCTTCTCTCTTGACCCTGGTGAGGTTCTCCATCAGCTCTGCCAAACACCACTCTTAAAAGGCTGTGATAAACTAATGGAGTTAAAATAATTTGGGAGAACAATGGGCATTTCCAAGGAAGTTCATTAGCAGGAAAGTTCCCTGCACTTCCCTGGAGGAGCCACGTGGATGTCCAAGCACACAGCCCAGGCAGGACCCCTCACACTTCAGCTGCCACATCTTCCTTTTCCTTGGGACAGAACCTTGCTCCGGGCTCCCAGGGAAACAATTAATGTGAGGAAATAAGGAAACCAAAACCTGCCAAAGGAGATTTCTGTGCTGTGGATAATCAGGGTGGCAGCTGCCTATGGTCCCTGTCAGGTGGGATGGAAATTCATTGTTGTAAAAAGGCTTCCTAGGCGAGGCTGGGATGCAGATTTTAGGGTGGTATTTGGAACTTTTTCCAAAGTTCTTCCTGTCTAATAGAGGAAAGACTGCGTGGAGGCATTGGGAGTTAATCCCAGGGGTAGCAGAGGGTTCTCTGGGGCTGATCAACAGGGAGATGATGCCCTCAGAGCCACCCAAAATACTGGCAGAGGCTGAGCTGGAGCCAGCTTAGCCCAGCCTTGTGTCTCTAAAACCAGGCCTTTGGGAAGGGGCTGTGCAAGAGCCAGCAAATGGTTTTGAACAGACCTAGAGAGAGCAAGAGCTGCTGCTGGTTTCTAATTAGGGGGGAAAGGAATTGTTTTCCCTGAGTTCCCTCTGTGATCTCATCCCTAGGAAGCAGCCAAAAATATCCCCGCACCCTGGCTCAGAAAGGAGCACATTGTTCCCTTGTCTCCTGGCAAAGGGAGGGGTGAGGAGCAGGTCAAGCACGAAAATGTGCTCAAAAATCCCCCAGGCCCCAGCAGCCTCCCCTGGGTGTCCTCCCAAACATCCACACCCAGCCAGGCCAGCAGCTCCAGGTGATTCCCAGCTCCCACGGAACCTTCTCAGGCTCCTCTGGGGCAGGGAGGGAAATGCTGTCCCTAATCAGGGCTGACATGGCAATTTTCTCCATCATGTCACTTGTCACGGGGGCCAGCAGCCTCCCTTCCCAGCGCAGGGCTTCCCTGGGAGCCTCCCCAAGTCCTGCTGAGGAGAAAGAAACCAATTGTGGAGCCCAGCAGCTGCCCAAGGAGATGAGGAGCTGCTGTGCACAGCCTGGGCTCTGGGAAAGTATTGTAAATGCAGGTGAGCTTGGTGGGAGGAGATGCTGATGTGTGACTCCAGCTCAGGAGGCTGAATGATTTCTTTATTATAACTGTGCTATAATACATTAATTTACTGTTTAAAGGAGATACTAAAACTACAAACTTTTCTAACTACCAAATCTAACTCACAACTGGTGACCCTCTCTGAGAGCCCAGCCACAGGTGGGTTGGGTTGGATTGGATTGGATTGGGTTGGATTGGATTGGATTGGATTGGGTTGGGTTGGATTGGGTTGGATTGGCCACCAGGCCCAAACAATCCTCACCAGAATCCAACCAAGCAATCACCCCAGGTAAACAATTCTCCAAACACATTCCACATGGGAAAAACAAGGAGCAGAAATAGAAATTGTTTTCTCTTTCTTCTCTCTGTGCTCCTCGAGGAAAAAATCCTGAGAGACAGAAGAGTGTGCTGCCACAGGAAAGGGCAGCAAAGGTCTCCTGGAGCCGTGCTGGCCATCCCAAGGACTCCCTCCTGCTCCTGCTGGCTGCCCCAGCCTCCCTCCTGCGGGGGAAAGGCTCAGGGGGGCTGCCTGAGCAATGGGGGTGTCACCCTGATGCCCTAAGGGGCTGGAACACAGGCTGGACGGAGTCAAGAGCACTAAAGTGGAGATTTATTGAGGTGCCTTCAGAGGCCACACCCTGGCAGTACCCAGATGGCTCCAAGATGGAAGCAAAAGAGAGCTTGGTCACATTTTTGTAAGTTTTAGTCCATTTGCACATAGGAGTTAACTGCCCAGTTAACAGCTTCAAATGATGAAGTTTCATCCTCCTTGCTCGCTTGCCTGCCCTCCTCTTCTCATGTTTTTTATGCTTTGGGCCTGAAGTTTGAAGAGATTGTCCCCGAGTCTGCAGCTAGAACAGGATTGTTTGGCTTCACCACCCTGAAGAAAGATCCTAGTGACACTGAATATAAAGCTGAAAGCTGCACACCAAACCAGAACAGAAAAACTTAAACCTAAGCTATCGACCCCACTGCAAATGGCACTGGGACCCCCCTGTCCCCATCCCCGGGGTGCTGGATGTGGATTTCTGCACAAAGCAGATGGGGTTTGTCCCCCTCCACAGCCCAGAGCTTCACCCAGCCCTGATAACAGCACAGACCTTCCTGGTCCTGCTCAGTTAAAGAGGAAAAGACAAAGCTGGGGGAGAGCACAAGGCGAAGGCTCCTGTGGGATGTGGAATCAGCCCAGGCACTGAGTGATGCTCTGTTCTGAGCACATGGGCCAAGAGATCCCACTCAGAACTCGCTCTGAATTCTCCCAGGCCTACTCATCAAAACAGATCTTTTCATCCCCTTTGTGTTCTTCGCTTGCATCTGTTGTTTTTTGGGGGAAAAAAGGCTTGTACAGAAATTCCACGTTTTAGAAATCTCTCCTGGAATGAACCAGCTGAAGGATTCGGAGCTCTGCTCTCTGGGGATGTGTTTTGGCCATCAGCTGGTCAGAGGAATTAAGGTTTCATTTTCCTTATTCTTCTCAGGATTCCCTCACCGACCCCACGGGCTGCTCCCCACCTTTATTAGTGCACTCTTGTGGGCAGCTCTCCAAACCAATAAACGTTATTGTTTCACTTCCCAGGGCCCTAAAATCACAACATTTACCAGAAATCCGTGGGGCTGTGCAGTTTGCTGTGGAAGTGGGGCCGGGATGGAGAGCAGTTAGGTCAGCCAGAGCCCCTGGCACCCCTCTGCTGAGCACACCCCATTAAAACACCTTTCTCTTGGCTTCAAGAAGTGTTCTTTGCCTAAATATCACGGGGAGGGGGCAAACCCGGCGTTTTTCACATTCACTCTCCTCACATATGTTGGAAGGGGAAATTACAAACAGCTTTTTAAGGTGATGGAATGGTTCTGCTTGGGAGGGGCCTCAAAACTCATCTCATCCCAGCCTTGGGCACCTCCCACCAGCTGCAGCATCTCATTCCAACCTGGCCTGGCCACCTCCAGGGATGGGGCAGCTCCAGCTCCTCTGGGCACCCCGTTCTGTTCACTGGCACCTGCTTGGGGCCAAAGAGAGCAGCCCCAGCTCTGCCAGGCAGCAGGGGAGCAGCAGGGAGCGTTCACTGCTGCTCCAGCTCCTGCACACGGCGCTCCCATTCAGCTTTTATTCTCCAAGAATAAATAGCCCGAAGGGCCTGCAATAATGGTTAAATGGTGCAATGTAAATTAAAAGCAGAAAGAAAGAGCAGGAGGCACTGAGACAGGAGAAAGCGTCGCTCTGCAGGCAGGATTGAGATCAGCCATCCCAGAGTCCCCCGGCTGGGCTGCTTCTGAAGGTCCTCGTGCATCACTGCACCTCATTTCCCCATTGGTGGGCTGAGGCAATGAGAAATTCTTTCCCCCAGCCTTTACTCTTGTCTGCCTAAATCAGATTTTGCAGTAAAAGTCTGTGATACAGCCCGTTCAAAGGCTCGTCTCTAGTGCGTGACCATCCAGTGACACAGAAGCCTGGCATCATCCCTCTCCCCTTCCTGAGTCATCTTTAGCTCTGGATAATTGGATCAAACACCAAAAACTCTCCTTGCAGAGTTCATGGCATCATTAAGCCTCCAGGCAGGGGGATTATCACCAGCAGGTGGTTTTAATTTGCTGCAGCAGCCAGCAAAGGTAAAAATGACACTGATGTGTTTGGAATCTTGTGTTGCTGCCTCAGTTCTTCGGCGTGGGAGGGATAAACTGAGGGACAGAAAGCTTTAAAGGACAAAAATTAAGGGGAAAAAACCCAAAAGCCCAGGATGTTTGAGGTTTTTGTATCCAAACGTTTAAGGTTTAAATGGAGCAATGGAGGGATGCTCCGAAGTTCTGTGCCAGTTTGTGACAGGAACATTGCATTCCTCTGGGCTTAGCAGCGATTCCCAGGAATTGCTGAGCAGCCCCATCCTCAGCTCCGTGCCTTCTCAAGCATCCCTCAGCCCCATTTCAGGACAAGCTGCAGAGATGAAAGCCCAGATTTAGGGAGAGGGTCAGGGAAGCACAGATGTTATTGTGGAGTTGGTCAGGGGAGCTGCTGATGGGATGGACTCAGAGCTCTTTGGCACTCAGCACGTTTCCTTGCTCCCTGCTCAGTGCTGGAAGCTTTTAGGATTCTCAGATTCCAACAGGGAAAGATTGATTTTCATTGCTAAGTGGAGGAACTAAGCCTCCTCTTGGATTCTTTCCCCTCTGTGCCAGAGCAGCACCACCCTTCCCTCCTCCACCCCTCACAGGGAAGGGTTTTTTCCTAATATCCCCTCTAAACCTCCTCGCTGTCACTTTGAAGCCATTCCCCCTGGTCCTGTCACTGCACATCCTTGTGGAATGTCCCTCTCCATCTTTCCTGCAGGCTCCAGTGCCTCCCACCTGAGGAATTTTGTACCAGCGTGGCTCAAATCAGTTCTGAGGCTGCTTCAAACAGTGTCAGGTGTGCCCAGAGGATGGAAAAGTGACTGTGAAAGTGGGACACTCCTCGTCTGGGCCATCAGAGACCTGAGTGAGTGCTCCACTAACAAGGTCAGAGGGGGCAAGCTCCGTTTCCTGTGATTTTATGTCTCCTTACAACACGGGAAATTCAGCTTGATGCTGTTCTCTGAATTGATTCCCAGCTGGCTTGGTTTGAATGGGAGTTATAAAGTGAAATGAGAGCACCCACACTCCTCTGAGCAGCGGTGAAACAGCACTGCTCGGAAATGTTGCCTTTCAATAAATCACACCCACCTCCCAGTACACACAAAAACCATCAACCCCTCGATAACCCTTCTTCCCCCACCCCTGGGAACCCTCCCCTTCCCCTTCTTCTGGGAACCACGGCAGGCAAAGGGTGAAGGGGAGAGGAGCAGTGGCAAAGAGGGAATTTGGTGAAGTCCAAAGGGGAAAAATCCATCCCTGTGCATGTGCATGCCAGGCACTGCGCTGGAGACACAACCACAGCCAGCCCAGGGATTAATTTAATTCCCAGGTATCATCTTTTATTTCAGGGGGAAAACAAGGGGAGGGGGGAGAAATCAATGTGAACATTTTCCTCCTAATATTGTCAGACAAGTGTGGTAACCATGGCAACAGGAGGAGCAGCATCTCCGGGGCTGCGTGTCTGGTAAAGGCGTTCTCTGGATTCCCATTTCTCCTGGTGCTCAGCAGAACGTTGGTGCTGAGCCCTGGCTCAGTCAATTTTCACCCTGATATCACCCAGGGCCTCATCTCCAGGCTGGCTGTTCAGCAGATGTGGAACTACCAAAGATTCCCCGTGGGGAAAACAAACCCAGAGCCCTGCCCAGCGCTCCTGGGAGGTGTTTGCTGAGGTCTGCTCCCCCTCTGGTGTCTGAGCCCTGGCTGAGGGCTCCACAGCCAAGATTTGGGCTCAGCGCTCATCCACGCTGAGTTTGGGTGGGTTTGGAGCTTTCCTCCCAAGGGCTGGTGCCTGATTTCTGAGCTGGAAGAGCCTTTTGATCCCTGCACCCTGAACAGGCCCTCTTGAGCTGGGAGCCGTGAGAACGTTTTAAAAAAAAGAGAGAAAATCATCCAGACTCCCCTAAAAACCAGCTTTGCCATCAAAAAGAGCAAAGTCAGGAGACCTACTCAAGAGATCCAGTTCCTGGAAATAAAGTAACAAAATAGACAGTGTCAAATTCCCACTGATGTCATCAACAAAATAACAGCAATGTCTCCTCCAGCCAGCAAAAAAACACACCACAAGCTTTCCTAAACACCACAGGTTTTTAAAAAAGACATATTCCTGAGTACAGTCAGGTCATAAACCCTCCCTACCTGATCACCCACAAGCTCCAGGCTCTGTTCCACTCTGATCCCAAACAGATCTGCCAAGTTTGATGCTGGGGTCAAGGCAGGAAGAGAAGGAATTCGAGCAACGTGCAAGTCTGCCTGAAAATCCAGACTGGAGAGCTCCCAGATGGAGTTTTTGTCCAAGTTGCTTCCCCTTTTAGCCACTGGGTGCAATCAAGACCTGGCCTCATTTCCAAGACAGCTTCTCCTCACGTTTTTCTGCCTCTGCTTTTCTGGAATCACTCTGGTGCTGAAGGAAACTTGAACAGCTTCTGCTGCTCTGCTCAGAGCCCTGAACCTCAGCAAAAGTTCACCAAATGCAGCAGATAAAGACTCAGGAACAACTGTTCTTAGAAGGGGAAGGAAACCCGGAGATTTCTGCATGCTTTGCCTAATAATCAAATTACTGCAACTCGTTGTCTTGATAATTCTGACAAGCAGCTTTGGGAATCAGGAAATTCAGCTGCACACCTGAAATGTGCTGCTCATTTTAAAAAAAAAGAGACTTCTGAGAGAGCCTGGTTGGTTACAAAGCACAAATACACTTATTTTATCAATCTTTTTTCTTTTTTTTTTTCTTTCAGAATGCACATTTTTATCTCGGGAAACCCATTGAGAAAAAGCAAATCTGGGGCATGAATAATAGCAGGCTGCAAAAAGAGCGAGCTGGGCCGTGGGCCCTGTGCAAGGTTTACCAAAAAGATTCAATCCTGTGGTTTGTTCCTCCATGTCACATTAAAAATAAAGCCTCTTGCTGAACAAATTTCCCCAGAGGCAACATCCTCTGAAGGTCTCCTGCCTCTTGCAGTGAAATCTCTGCTCATCTCTGCCTGTGTTTTACAGCAGCCAACAAAGAGAGATTTGGGGTTGTTTGTCCATCCCAGAGTGGCACAAACAAATCAGGGTGAGAATGGGGGGAAGGAGCCGGCAGGGAGAGGAAAGGAGATGCTTTCTATATTGTTTTATACATCCCTCTGACGCTTCAAAGTTTTCTGGACACTGACCAAGCCAGGAAAAGCAGCATTTCTGCCAGGCTGGGTGGCCCAGCTGAGCCACCGCTCGGTGTTTTAGGGGCTGGGAAGGGAGCAGGCTCGGTGGCACTCCTGGGAAGGGACAGGAGCCTGCAAATCCCCTCTGGAAGTGGATCTGGGCATGGCCAGCCACGTGGAAAGAGGCAGTGAGGGGAAAAGTCTCCTGTCAACCCTCCCAGATTCCCTCCAGGAACTTCCAGGGTGCTCCTCCTGCCCTGCTGGAGTTCCCAGGAGCACAAAGTGCGGGCAGAGCCTGGCTGAGCTGTCCCAAAAGGACCACGAGGATGCTCCTGCCTGATTCACCTTCCTGCATTTATTTCTGTCCTTTCCCAACTCCCCCCGTTGGATTTCAAACCTTTAAAAACGCCACGGAAGGTTAAAACCGCAGGGAGACCTGCCAAGAATTCCTCTTTCTGCCGCTTTCCTGAGGCAATCCTTCTCTCTCCCCTTTTCCCTGGAAACAAAGGGATTTGCTCTCCTTCCTTGGACTTTCCCCAAGCCTTTCTCAGTCCCCTCTGGGAATTCTAAATCGGGACCACACCGCGCTGCTTTCCAGCGGGCATTGACTCCGTGTTCAATAGCAAGCGTGTTCTGATTTTGTCCCCTTGATTAATTCTGTTTGGGAGGTGACGAACTCCACCCCTGACCTCCCCTCCCTGCCTGTCAGGGCCTTTCAGTGGTTCCAGGCAGCTTTTAAGCAACTGGAGTAACTCAATCATCCCTGCAGAGCCTTTTTTTGTGGCCGGGAATTGAACATCCCTTGTCCTCGGTGGGGAAGTGAGATTAATGACTCGGGGATTTCAATATTCATGGCGCGGGGAGAGGTGCTCATGCTGCTGGAGAGAGCTGCAGCACCACTGCAGCATCCGGAGCAACCTCACCTCTGCTCCTGGAAGCCCACACCGGGAAGGGAAAAACTGCTTTGTTGTCCTTCCTGTGCCGTGCAGGACACGGTGCTGATGAATCTGCAGTGTTTTTCCTCAGTTTTGCCTCAGTGGTCTCCTCTTGGCTACCTGAACACTGAAATCTCACAGTTCCTAGCCCTCAATTCACTGCTCTCTGTGTTAGCAAGAGTTCTCCTTGGCAATGAAATGGTAAATCCTCTCTTCCTGTTCCTTGGATGTTTTTTCTCCCCCCTTAACACCTGAAGAAGTCTCACAAATCAGACAGAAGCCCTTTCAATTTATTTTCACTCTGATTTAATCAGGGCAGCTCTGGAGGAGCTACACCCTGATCAAAGCAGAGCCAAGGCAGCGTGCACTGCCCCAATTTATCTGGTGTTTTTATACATATATGTATAAAATACCTGCTCAAAGAAGCAAAGCAACCAATTCCTGAGCACCCAGAGCTCCTTGGAACCACTGCAACCTTGTGGAGGTTCCGACCCCTCCCTGCCTGGTTTTTTCACTGCCTGAGGTTCTCCAGGGAGGTTCCTTCCCAAGGTCCAGGTGCCTGAGGTCAGCCTGAGGAAGTTCTCTGCGCACTCACCGCAGCTCCTTTGTGATGGAAATTCGGCTGCCAGCGAGGGAGAGGAAAATCGATCTGATTCTCTGTGCTCACCTCAGCTGGGGACACCTGGAAAAGGAGCTCCAGGAACTCCCCCGGGACTCCCCTGGAGTTCATTGAGAGGCCTCAGCTCAGAGCCACGGCCCCTTTCAGGGGCAGCAGTGCCTTTGTGCTGGCTGCAGCAGAGCCTGCCTGGCACGGGGGACCCCAAACCCAGCTCCAAACCTCATTCTGGAGCCCGAGTTTCAGGAGGCCAAGCAGCAGCACCGAGGATTCTGCAGCAGGATCAACCAGCAGCAATGAGGAGCTGAAACCAATCCAATTGCCAGACTTTGCAAAGCTAAAAAAAAACAAACAAACAAACAAAAAAAAAACCCAAAAAAACAACAACCCTGAAATTGTCTAAATTTGCCTCCTGGCTCCATGGCACCAGGGCTGCAGATTGTCAGGCTCGTTTTTCTCTGGGTGTCCCCCACTGCCTTCTGTGTGAGGGCATTGTGGTTTTCGAGGTCCAGGCCTGGGTTTTTCACTTTACACCAACAGCTGAGAAAATTCAACAATCACTTGACAGATTCCTCGGAGCTGGGGTGAGAAGGGGCTGGAAAAGCTTCTCTGGGCTCTGCTGCCCCAAGGCAGGATCAGCCTTCACTCACCCCTTGCTGAGAAAGTCTGTTCCCTTCAGTGATGAGCTTCCTGCCAAACCATTTATTCATTCCTTGAACAATCCTCCAGCTTTTCCTCATGTCTAACTTGAAACCATGCTGCTGGCTTAGCAATTAAATAAAGCAGTGGTCAAAAAAAATGACAATTTATGGGACTTGTACAAATCAAAAGGGAAGGGGGATGGAGTCCCCTTGTAAGTCACCCACCAGAGCAGCTGTGCATAAATAAATATTTATGGGATTGTTTCAAGTTGCAGCCAGCTCTGTCTCCAACTTCCCAGTTTCTGTCTTTAATCTGCCACGAGGTTTGCAGCAGATCACAGGGAATCTCAGAGCTGACATTCCAGCAGATTTCTGCAGCTCTCAGGTGTCACTGCTGCTCCATCCCCCAACTCCCCGTTGCTGTTTTTGTGGATACAGCAACAAAACAGGAAAACTGGAGCTGGCAAAGCAAGCCCAGATCTACAGCTCAGCCTCCTACCAACTATTATCCATGCAAGAGCTGAATTAATTATCATTTCTCCCACCTTAGCTGAGCTTCTCAGAGCAGGTTTCATCATGGATTTTACAGCAGCGTCACGCACGGATTTATCATTAATTATTTGGCCATTAAATGGAGCAAATAATTTTAAAATCCAAGCCACAACCAAACCAAGCAGAGTTGTGGTGTAGTTCTGCCGTTCATTACAGGATCACAAATCCATGCAGGGGATCATTAATATGTTGCATTTAATTAGATCATGTACTGGTCACGTAGAGGTGCCTGTAGTTAAAGAAAACAGATTGCTGATTACAAGGAATACATTTAGAGATGGATCAGATTAGTCACAGAATTGATGTTCGTGGTGCCTGACCATCCTTAAGCAGGTTCAAAAGCTCAGGTTGGTCAGTTCTGCCTTTTGTGCTGCTCTGTGCTGGTCAGAAATGAAAACAGGGTCTGAATCCATTTGGATCCCTGCCTGGATCCCTGCCTGCCCCACGGAAACCTCTGTGTGGTGTTGCAGGGGTGAGCAGCCAGCCCAGCCCTGCCTTTGAAAGCAACACAAGGAAATTCTCTGCTGGTGAAGGGGGAGATTTCCAGTGCCAGGATTCCAAAGCCCAGCCCTGTGTGTCCAGCCCAGCTTCCTCCTGCAGCCCTGTGGAAAAGGGCCACGTGCTCCATGCCCAAAACCTGAGCAAAAGCTGCCATTCCCCAGGAGAGGAACACTCCTGGAAAAGCCCCAGCTGGGAGGGGCCCAGGGGCATCATCCAGTCCCTGTCCCGTGCCTCCCTGCAGTGCCAGCTCTCTCATCCAGCCACAGGTGCTGGCCCTGCTCACTTTAAACCCTGGCAGGGAGCTGTGAGGAGAGGCAGAGCTTGGAGGCACAGAATGTTTGGGAAATCATCTCAGCCCACTGTGCTTCCCTGCACGTCCCACTGCCAGCTCCCAGCACTTGGCAGAGCTGAGTGCCTCGGCAGAAGAGGCTGGAGAGCCTGGAGAACAATTCCCTGCCATCACCAAAGATCTTCCCCCTGACTCTGGATCCGTGGCTCTCTCCCAGCCATCCTCCCACTGTGCCAGAGAGCTCCTTAAAAAACACATTAAGTCACACAAGTGGGCTCTTCACCCCTCTCTCTTTTCCCTGAGAGGAATAATGCACTTGATTCCCTTTGATTTTTTAATTTTAATCCCTTTGTTAGGCACACATGGCACAGAAGAAGTGCTTTATACCAGGAGTGGAGAGCTGAGCTCAGATCCCATTGCAGACCTGCCTGTCAAAGCCCTCCTGGGCTTAAAAACATCATTGTGGCTGTTGGGACCATCCAAATTTTACATTTGGATCCCTTGAGTTATCCTGATGAGCTCCTGTTCTCATGGAGAGCCAGGGAAAGGCCTGGCAGGCTCAG
The DNA here is from genome assembly GCF_024509145.1 of Vidua macroura. NCBI lineage: Eukaryota > Metazoa > Chordata > Aves > Passeriformes > Viduidae > Vidua > Vidua macroura. The sequence continues at coordinate 1,642,502 of NC_071592.1, forward strand.
GATAGGCTGAGCCTTCACTAGGAATATCAAAGCTCATCTTAATTTTACACTTGCCACTCAAATAAGTGCCTCGATCCCCACTGTCCCTATCTGATCTGTGGTCATCTGTTTTTCCTGCGAGCTCTTCTCTCAGCTGAGACGTTCTCCAAGTCCTCCTGCTCCTGTAACTGAAATTGGGCAGACTTTCCATCAAGTTATTCCCAGAAAATCAGAGCTTTTCACTGCAGCTGGTTATGGAACGTGCCTCTTGTTTTACCACGTGGCTTCAGTTTGGTTTAGACGGGAAAGCAGAGTATCAGGTACAGATGTGTAAATAAAGCATGGATTAGACCCATTCCACGAGTCAGGAGATCCCTGTCCCTGCACAGCTGAAGAGATCCCTTGGAGCTGAGGCACAGAATGAGCAGAGGGAGCAAAGCTCTGGGAATTCTTGCACGGTTTGAGGGGACGGGATCCCCCATAGCCAGGAGAACCTTCCCAGCCCTCCAGCAGTTGAATCCCACGTGGACGAAGGCCAGGGATGAGCTCTGACCCCAGAACAGAGGTGGAATGGCCCTGCAGAGCCCTGCTGGTGATGCTGGTTGGGTTTTACACTCACAGCCACGCTCCTGCCTCTCCCACCCCCACACATCCACTGGAGCTGGGCTCTGGATCACAACACCCAGGGCCACCACGACCTGGGGGGACACTGGGGGCTCTGGCCACGATGATCCTTTAAAAAAAAGGATAATTCCAAGTCCCAGCATAGAAGATGTCATTACAACTGCTTTAATGTGGTCATAAAACACAGACAAGCTTTGAAAGCTCATAATTCTTTCATAGAGATATTGTTTAAATATTTAATGCCCACATTAATGATATTCTAATCCTTTTGGAATATGTGAATTTGCACTCATTTGCATTAATTTTGACTCGCTGGCAGTTTTGTTAAATCACATTAGAAAGGGGCCATAGACAATGGCTGGCTGTCAGTGGGGTTTGTTAATTCTCACCACAACGCCTGGGCCAGCACCACCAGGGCCTCCAAACCAGCCTTTTGTGCAGGGAGAAGCCAAAAGCAGCTGGGTTAGGAACAGAGACCCAGCCCAGCTCTTGCCTTCAGCAGGAGGAGAAGTGCTCCCAGTGAGCTGGGATCTCAAACAGCACTTCATAATTTAAATTTAAAATTAAATTTAAAAAAATTAAATTAAAAAAAAAAAAAAAAAAAACAAAAAGGAAAGGATTCCCTGTTAAAAAGGCAACATCATCTTCTTTTCTGGACTTTCCCCCTGCACAAAAGGCTGGTTTTGAGGCACTGGTGGTGCTGGCCCAGGCGTTGTGGTGAGAATTAACAAACACCCCACTGACAGCCATTGTCTATGGCCCCTTTCTGATGTGATTTAACAAATCAGGCTCTACAACTGAAAAAAGGATTTTTTGGTACTTTCATGGGGTCTGGTTTGACTCCAGTCCAGGATAAGGCACGTTTGCACTTTTGAAGCACAGAGCATGCTTTGCCAGTGCAATACTGCACGCAGTACCTGCCAGCAGCTGCTCTCAGGGACACAAACACATCCCAAAGCACGCACAGGAGGGGCCTGGCAGGCAGGAATCTGCTCCTTGCCTCTCAATGCCCTTTATTTCCCCTTCAGACTCCTCCTGTGGATCTCCAAATCAGCCAAGCATGTGACAAATGCACCTGCCTGGAGATTCCCTGGGACCCCTGGGAGCTGCAGCTATTCCTGCTCTGTGGATCTGTTCCAATTAAACCACCATCAATGAATCAATACCTTTGTTTTCCCAGCACCTCCAGCTCCAACAGGAGGGGGTTGGCAGAGCTTGGAGGGCTCATCTGGGCCAGCAGCAGCACGTTCCCACATCATCCAGGCCTCCAGCTGCATTCTTGGAACTGCAGGCACAGCCTGTGTGAGGCTCGGGAACATCTGGATATTCCTGCCAGGCGTGGAGGGGGCCGTGTTAAACAGGGATAAGCTCTAGTGTGGCTTTACATCTAGAATTTGCCCTGATAAAGCCCAGCTCAGAGATGCTTGGAACAAACTGGGCGGGGTTTTGGGGTTGAGCTCCACCAGGAGGGGACGGTGATGTGCTGAAGCTCTTCCCTCTTTTCCCCTGCCCCAAAACTGTCCCCCCATCCCCCGTCCCCTTTTTGTCCTGCTCTGCTTCCCAGTGACACTTCCATTTTATATTCAGCCCCGATTTTCTCCTCTGTCCCCCACGTGCCCTTTACCAGGAGGGGACAGTGATGTGCTGCACCTCCTCCCACTTGTCCCCTGCCCCAAAACTGTCCCCCTGTCCCCTTTTTGTCCTGCTGCGACGCTTCCCCGCTCCTATTTTACATTCAGCCCTAATTTTCTCCTCTGTCTCCCATGTGATATTTCCATTTGGACGCTCTCCTAACGACCTTTGGCTGAATCTATGTCTTAATAACATCAGGATGTCTCTAACAAGTGTCTGCTGATATATGCAAGAACCTTCTGCTCCGGACTTTAATCATGAATAATAGAAACAATTTACGAGGCCCGAGGAGAGCGAGTTATGAATCTCCCAGCTCAAAGCAGACGAGATAAAGCAGATGAAAAGGACACGTTGTCCATTTACTTATTTTTAAAGGTTTGTTTGCTCTGGCAGCAGGTGAGGAATGATCAAACACCTGTTTGCTTGTTCAGCCCCTTATCTCCCCGTTTTGCTGCCTGACGTGGCATTTTTTACACCCCTCCAATCTGTTCCTCAGCCTGGATTTATGGCAGCAGGGAAACCTTTGAGAGCAGGGCTTCGAGGAGATTTGTTACCAGGGAATTTAGCGATGTTGCAAATGGAGGTGTGAAGAGGAAGGGGAGGAGACAGGAGAGCACACCTTAAACCACACATTTCCAGCAGGTAAATCGGTGGCATCGTCACTGCAGCTCTTTGTGCTTTACAGAAGGAGCTGAAATTGGCCGAGTTCCACTGGGGTCCCCTCACCTCCCTGCCAGGTTCCCAGTCAGCCCCCAGGGTGAAGACAAGGGAATTTCTAGGAAAGCTGGCACGCTCTGGGGCTGGTTCCCCTTTTCCTGTTGTTCCCTGGGAGCAGAGCCCGATCACAGCTGGCTGCACCCTCCTGCCAGGGAGCTGTGGAGGGAAAAGTCCCCCCTGAGCCTCCTTTAAACATCCCCAAATTATTGCAGCAACCCCCAGCCAGACCCTAGCAGGGATGAAAAATCTCAATTTCCTCTGCCACAAACCCAGGGGCTCACCCCAAGGTGGTGGCACAGGCAGGATGGAGACTCAGCCTTTGATTATCACCCAAAAATCCAATTTTTTTCTCAGCCCCAGCAGCCTGGAAATGTGCTCAGGTCCTTGAGATGCTTCCAACCTGCAGGACAGCAGAGAGGAGCATTTGTGATTGTGGGGTTTTCCAGCACTGCAGTGACCCAAAAGGAAATCCCCCATGGGTCCCCTGCAGCTGAATCAGGACCCTGCTGCAGAGCAGTCTCCCTCTGAACCAGGCTGGGTGAAAAAGCAGATTTCAGTGAGAGGATGACACAGAAAAGTGCTCTGGGACTGCCCTGCTGCCCTGCCAGAGTTGCAGCCCAGCCTGGCAAAGCCTTTCCTTTCAAACATCCTCGTCCCAAACACAACAGAGCCTGAGCTGCTCTCAGTGCTTTCCTTTTCTCTTTGCAAGATACACAGAGCCCCCAAACTTCCTGCAAGTTCAGGGAAAAAAAAAAAAAAAAAAAAAAGAATCTGCACCAAAATCTGTTTCTGGTTATCAGATATGTTTTCTCTGGGAGTTCTAGCTCAAATATTAATATTTCTTTTCACACATAAAGTGCTTTACACTTCCTGCTCTATTGATAGAATGTCCTGGCTTCAGCACTGTCTGATCCATGTCTGGGTGGAAAAATAAACCCCTTTAGCTCAGCCCCCAAAGCTGCAGGCACTGAAAGCCAAACCTTCAGCTGATCTAAAGTGAACAGATCCTGTCCCAGCTCTGGGCTGCTCTTTGAAAGGCTGGGACGTTTTCCACGCTGTTGGATAGCTGGAATGAGGCTGGAGCTGGAAGCTTTGGGACAGCTCGAAGATATCTTTCCCCATGGGGAAAAAAAAAAAAATAAAATAAAGAGAGATTTTAATGCATTCTGGTGGAAGAGGATTGAATTTTATGTTTTATGACTGCTTTTGCAGACAGAGCTGGCTGTTTAGCCACAAGGAGCAGCCACAAGTCCTGACTAAGGGGGTTGTTCTGAGGTGAAACAACTTCCCAGGAAATGCAGGGAATTTCTGACAGCAGCAGGAAGGAGAGCTGAGCCTCTGTAAGCCCACCTTGAAACTCCCCTGGGAGCTGGGACTGCCCCTCCCACAGCCCCCAAAATCTCTTGGCAAGGCTGGAATATGTGCTGAGCTCACAAACAGCATCCCTGGCTCCAGGCGGGAAGGGAGAAAGGGGCAGTTCTGGAAATGAACCTTCCTCGGGGCACAGATCAGATTTCCCCAAAGCCCTGCAGGAAATTCTGTTCAAAAAGAAGTTTAGGAACTGCAGGGAGGGAATTTGGTCACCAAACCCACACCAAAATCCTGCGGGGAATGGAAACCTAAACCCCAAAGAATCAGCTCCAGGCACAGCTCTGCATTTGTTACTTTTGTTCTCTTGATTCGACTAATTCCTATTTATTTCTATTTTCGGTGCTGGTTTTACAAGCCCAGTAATGGAGAATTCCTATTGATTCCTATTTGGGTGCCAATAAATCCCATTAAAGGGAAATTGGCCAGTTTGGTTAAAATTAACCTTTCAGGTCAAAGCCTGGGATGGTGTTGAATAAATCCCATTTTATGAGCAGCTGGACAAGGTCATGGACGTGGGACTGGAGCAAAATTGCTTTTCCTTTTCCAGCTGGAGAACGACTGGACCCCAGTGCTTGTGCTTGCCCTGGAAAACATTTCTGCAAACAAGAAACAGAGAAGTTAAATGAGCTCCAGGATTCCTGAAAACCCCTTTTTTTTTTTTTTTTTTTTTTCCTTTTTAATAATGCAGAAACCCAGTTCCATTCTAAATACAGAAAGTGCTGATTCCATTCACACCCCAGCCTTTGAGTGGGAAAATGAGATTTAATCTAAGAGGGGAAGATGCTGAAAGACAGAAAGTTCACAACAAATAACTCAGTGCAAGGCTTGCTAATTAAACAATTTCAGAGCAACATTTGCTCTGGGTGCTTTCTGTGAAGGAAAATGAGTTGTTTATGAAAATGAAATCCATTATTTAGTCACAGCAACTTCAAATAACTCCTTTGCAGTTAAATATATTTAACTCTGCAATTTAATGCTGGACTGAATTGCCCTGTCTGGCTTTGCTGTGGTTCTCCTTTGGCTTCCCATCCTTTTTTGGGGATGAAGGGAGAGTTTCCTTTTTTTTTTCTTTTTTTCTTTTTTTTTTTTTTGCCTCTGTACTGCTTATTTCCAAAAATAAAAGAAATCTGTTTGAAATCTACTTCTCAATCTTGTACATAATCTTTTTTTTTTTTTTTTTTTTTTTTTTTTTTGCTTCTGCTTGTAACCAAAGTACAAAATTTTCTGAGTTTCAGTCCCTTCAGACCTTTTAATTTCCTCCCCTCAACAGACTGATAAGGATTAATAATAACACCTGACACAAAGGCAACAAGGAGAGATAAGTTATTACAATTCTGGGACTGTAGCACGGTCCCTGCCTTTAGAGAGGACAGAAAATGCAGGGAAAATTACAATTTTTTTGCCAACAAAAGGTTTAAAAAAATCCTGCTGAGAGATGAGATCAACTGGGGGGAGAGGAGAATGTGGAGCCACTGTCAAAATCCCTCCCTGGCACAAACTGGGAGACCCCTGGGAAGGAAGGGACAATGCCTCAAACCTGCTTTTCCTGGGGAAAAAAGGGAAAAGTTTCCAAAAGGGAAACTCGGGTGGGAATGGAGCCAAGCACAACAAAGAATCAGAGAAAAAAAACCTGGATTTTTCCTAGAAAATTGGGGTTTTTTTTCAAGGAAAACACCTGAAAACTCAAAAAAGATCTTGGATTTTTTCATAGAAAATTGGTTTTTTTCTAGAAAAACAGCTGAAAACTCAAAACACCTGAAAACACCTGAAAACTCAAAAAAGATCTTGGCTTTATCCTAGAAAATTTGAGTTTTTCCTAGAAAACACCCGAAAACTCAAAAAATATCTTGGATTTTTCCTTAAAAATTGCGGTTTTTCCTAGAAAACACCTGAAAACTCAAAAAATATCTTGGATTTTTCCTAAAAAATTGGGACTTTTTCATAGAAAACACCTGAAAACTCCAAAAAGATCTTGGGTTTTTCCATCAAAATTGGGATTTTTCCTAGAAAACACCTGAAAACTCAAAAAATATCTTGGATTTTTCCGAGAAAATTGGGTTTTTTCCTAGAATACACCTGAAAACTCAAAAAAGATCTTGGGTTTTTCCTAGAAATTTGGGGTTTTTCCCTGACTGAGGGAGCCGAGCACATTTCCAGGTCGGGTTTGTTTAAATGCTTTTTTTTTTTAGAGGAGTCGTAACCAGCTCGACTCCCTGCGTGTTTGAATGCTTTAAAAATGATGGAATAGGAATGGAAGAGGAGCTAAAACTCCAGGATTCCGGGAGTTGGAGGTTTTTTTTTGGGGAGTTGGACAGATGTCACGCATTAAAAGGTGGCAGAAAATGGAATTTCATGGGGCTCATCCTGAGGAGTTCCCAGATCCCTTTTCCCTGGGGAAGCAGCAGCACCAAATCCCCGTGAGGGCTCCTGTGATGGGGCCAGCAGCTCGCTGGGGCGAGCCTGTGTGTCCCCTGGTGTCCCCAAAACAGGACAATGGAGCTGGCATCCCGTTGCCATGGGAACGGCGGGAGGATGCTCCGTTATCCCAACAAGGGGGCTCTCCAAGGAGCTGGGATCAAAGCTCCCCTGACAGCAGCCAAATCCAGCAGCAGCAGCCTCACAGGCAAGCTCCCACTCCCGTCCTTGGGGGGATTTTGCAGCCACTCCCAGGATCAAGGGATGGCCTGGGTTGGAAGGGACACTGACAGCTCCAACCTGGGCAGGGGTCAGGCAGCCACAGCTGCTCTGGGAAACCATTCCAGGCCCTCCCCAACCTCACAGGGAAGGATTTTTCCCTAATTTCTAATCTAAATTTCCTCTCTGTCAGACCTCTCTGGAGTCAGGCCAGACTTAGAACGCTGGGAATGACAAATGATGAATTTTCAGGGCGACATGGGCAGTGCCAGGCCGGGTTTCAGAGCGGGTTTAGAGAAGGAAAAGCCAGGCCTTGACACGATCACTGAGCCTGCAGAGCCTCGTTTGGTCCTGCAAGTCCAGCCCTCGTCAGGGCACTCAGACTGATGAAATGCACTCTCGGCTGCAGACATGAAATTTTTATGTGCAGGGGCTGCAGGAGAAGCAGCCACACGTGCTCAGAGCCTGTGGAGGTGAGAGCAGAGCTGTGCCTGCAGCCTCTGCCATGGCAACGGGGAGAAATCCAGGTGAGGCAGGACAGAGGGGTGGGGAGCACACAGGGACAGCAGGGCTGGGCAGGGATTTTCCTCCTTGTCCCTAATTCACCCTGGAAAAAGCAAAGCCCGGAGTCAAGGTGGAAGGCTGAGGAGCAGGGAGAGCTGAGCCATCTGCTCCGTCTGGGACAGAGCTCTCAGGCAGCCTGGAAGAACAGGAGTGCTTTCCCTGCTGCCTGAGAGCACCAAATCTGCTGAAAAGCAAGGGGCAACCCCCACGTGGCTGATTTTACCCCCCAGACAAACCATCCCTCGCAAAGCTGGGCCCTGCTGAGGCAGCTTCGAGCTAATCCTGGCTGAGATGTTTTCCTGCTCCATTCTCAGCCCCTTCAGAGAGCGGGATTTATCAGCTCTGCCCTTTGCACTCTGGTTTTCATTAACACCAGTGTAGACTCGCAATTCTTTACAGCCCTCATTACCCAAGTCAAAATAAAAGCAAGAAGCCCTAATGAGCTGCTAAAGTTGCCAAATGGAACAGAAGCTCTGAAGAGATACCACAGAGTGAGAGCAGTTTTAAAAATAAAGCTTTTTGGGTTAAGGCTTAAAGGAAAAGAGGCACCAGGCTTGGAAATCTGGATGCTGAGATTCTTCCAAGCATCCCGATTTCCCATTTCTATCTGATTTAAAAACTGAGCTCAAAAGAAAAGCAGAACACAACAGCAGCATTATTGAAATAAGTCCTTATTTCCTTATAATTAACAGCTACACCAGGACTTGATTTAATTGTTTCTGGCTTAATAAATGATCGCAAAACTCAGCTGGAAAATGGGAATACAAGCCTGGACTGGTGCACAGCTGAATTTAACATGCTGGGGGACAGGGAAGGAATAGATATTAATATGAAAAATGTCATAGATATTAATATGAAAAATGTCATTCAGCCTCCTGTTTTTTTCCAGAACCATCCCTCTAAGTGCAGGCCTGGCCCCCTGCCAGGGCCGCTGCTCGCAGGGTCACGGTGCCTCGGGAGCAGCTGTAATTTCATTTCTGCTGCGCTGCCATCCTCTGATTGTGCAGCTTGGTGGATTTGTACCACGCCCAGAGCCGGGGGCTCTGAGCTGCTGCCGGCTCTGCTGGCAGGGGGTTTGCACCTCCACGGTCGCCACAGATGAGGGATTTTGTGTGCACGCTTGGGAATCGTGGAATCTCGACTGGTTTGGGTTGGAAGGGACCCCAAATCCCATTCCAGGGACACCTCCCACTACCCCAGCTTGCTCCAAGCTCTGTCCTTGGGCTGCAAGTTTTGGGTTTTTTTTTCCTGCTGGAAAGGTTTTTTCCAACCTGAAAAAAAGGTGTTTTTTTTTTTTTTTCCTGCTGGCCCAACAAGTGTTCTGGGATGTGGAGCGTGGCATGGGAGCTGGATATTTCGGGAGGCAGGAAAGGGAGAGCTTGGGAAGAGGCTTTGGAAAGGATGAGGAATGAGGCAGATTTCTGCAGGAGGCTCCTCAGAGCCCCTCCAGAACCCGGGGCTGATGCTCCCAGCTGGACACAGAGCTCCCACCTTGCTGTGGGCAGCGTTTTTCCCCCTTTCCCACAGCTGAGCCCTCTTTTCTCTCTGCAACCAGCCCCTGCACGGACTCCTGCATCCCGCAGCAGCTGCCAGCAGCCTGGCCCGGGATGATTTCATTTGCTCAATTACTGCTCCTAGAGGCAGCCAGGAAGGGCTGGGACCCTCGGGGTGCCCTGATCATGATGCCTTTGCCGGTGTTCATTGACATTTGGATGTCCTTCCCAAGCAATCCACAAACGCCTGCTCAGAAAGCGCCAACCGCTGCCATGCTGCTCCTCATTTGGACACGGGATGGTTTCCTCTGAAATTCGTGTATTTCTATTTTTCCTGCGGTTTTCCTCCCCCTTTTTAATTTATTTCGCTACTCCACAGAGTCCTGGAAGCAACCGGCACTCTCACACATGGACAAATGATCCTGTGTGATCCCATCTGAAGACACTTAAAATCAGATTTAGGAGCACCAGGAGGGCTGGGAAAGAAAAGATTTCACTGATTTCCCCACCAAGTTCTTCCTATTTTAATCAAAAGGGCACAAAATTCTTTACAGGAAAAGAAACAAAAAAAAAAAAAACTGAGGAACAATTAAATTTATTGGGGGAAAAAAAAAATCACAGCCAAAATTGGGTGGAGGTGATAAATCCCAAGATTTGTTGGTCTGGGACAAAATGAAATATTCGGGAATGCCTAAACAAAGGGGGGGAAATCATTTTGTGATCAAACAAATCAGCTTGGTCTGAACCCCTTTTTTTTTAATTATGATTTTTCATTTTTCAGCAGCCCCAAGTCTCAGCTGTGGCCTTGGCTGTGGTTTTTAGGAACCAGCTCATCCACTTTGCTTCTTGCATGGAAAAATAAGTTTCAGTGACAGGAGCGCTGCGGTCCCTTTGTTGGAGGATGATTTTAGTGCCTGGCTGGATGAGTTTGAAAAACACCAATCACTTGGTTTTTTAAATTTTAAAAGTTTATTAGTAATAAAATAGTTATAAAAAAATAGTAATAAAATTAGAGCAATAAAAATCTGGACAGTGAGGATCAGGACACTACGAGATAATAAAAAGCAAAGGATTTTGGACGTGTGGATGTTTTTGGGCACTGAGCTGCCAAAACCACGCCTTGTGAACAAAGGAATAACTCTGAAAAGTAACAGCCTGTTGTATATTTATATATGTCATACATGGTGCAGAAATTCCTTGCAAATTAAGAATTTTTTACAATCCTGAAAAGCAGTAGCTTGTTGTATATTTATATATCTTATACATGATGCAGAAATTCCTTGCAAATTAAGAATTTTTTACAATCCTGAAAAGCAGTAGCTTGTTGTATATTTATATATCTTATACATGATGCAGAAATTCCTTGCAAATTAAGAATTTTTCTGGTTTTTGCCAACTTCTTCCCCTTAACCCTGGCACTTCAAACTCAAAACATCCACTTGGGTTTCAAAATCTGCACCAAAAATCCCCCCCCACCACGAGAAACCCAAACCCGGTTTTGTTTCATTTCTTCCCTGGTATAAAAGGTGAGATTTTCACCTAAAATCACCTGGCTTTTCACGCCTCTGCTGTTGCTGTGGGGGGGACACGGAACGTGAAAAGATCTTTGTGCCTCAGCAGTTTGGCTGAGAAAAAGGGGATAAAGCAGAAAAAATACAGAATGAACTCAAGCAGGCAGAATTAACAGGGGAAAGGGGGGGATTTGAAGCAAGGGAGGGAGCCACAGAGACAAAACTGGAGATTTCCCCCTCCCAGATTTACAATCCTGCACTTCCCCTCTTGCTGCTCTCATTTATTGAGGACTCCACGCCAAGGAGTGTTTTTCTACAACTTTAAGCTGAATTTCATTGTTTTAAAAATACATAAAGCCTAAAACCTGATTTTATTTCAATTTAAGTGCTCAGAGAAGTAGAAAGAATTGATACATCAGTAATAGCAGAGGGGCAAGGGGAGAATTTATGGCTCCAGAAATACCGAGGCGCCGCAGTAAGAAGCTGCATTTCAGCCTTTCTATTAAAGTTCCTCCCATTAAAAAGTAATGGAAGTTTGAAGTCCCCCAAGGCTGTCCTTCTCCCATCAGAGCGATCCCAAGAAGCAGCAATTTGTCATCACCTGAGGGCTGAAAACACCTCAGCTCCACAACCGGGCATGAGGGGCTGCTTTTGTCAGCCAAAATCCACCTTTCCCTGCACCCAAAAGGTGGCACTGACAGGGATCAAAGCAAATAAATGGGAATGATCAGCACCAGGAGGAAGAGGGTGGATGCCCCAGCACCAAATGTCATTTTCCCAGGGAGGAACGAGCCCTAATTTTGGGTACTCCACAGAAATTCCATGGACCTTCTCACAGGAAGGATGGAAATCATGCTGGAAATTCAGTTTTTCCCCAATAATCTCGTAATTGGTCACATCCCAGCCAAAGCCATCCAGCAGCTGTAGGGAGCTGATTATTCTCCAGCGCTGGTGCTCACCAATAAATGATTTTTTTTTTCTCTGTTTTGCTCATGCTCTGAGATGTTTTACTCCACCCAAGGTCAGAAACACTGGAGATTTTTTTTTCTCAGTGCTGAGACATCAGCGTTTGCCCCGGTGCTGCACTCAGAGCCGGGCTTGTCAGCCCTAATTGATTTGCAGGGCCTTTGGTCAGAGACTGAGCTAAACTTAAATTCAGGAGGGGAAAGGTTGGTTCAATACCTCTCCCTGTTATCAACTCTTCCTTGTCTCTGCCCTGACAGGAAGAGGTGAGGCAAAGGAATTGAGTCCTAAATGAAGCTTTCACTTCATTTGCATGAGGTTTTCACTCCATTTGCATGAGGTTTTCACTTCATTTACTGTGTTTGTGTTAGGATTCCTACGGCAACAAAGAAATTGCCGGCCTTTGCCTGATGAACAGAGGAGTAGAAGTGGGCTAATAACCCCCGGAATTGGCTTGTGAATAGACCCAACCTCACTTTACTTCTGTATTTCAGCTCTTGTTTTGAGCAGTTTCCATTCGTTCGGAATTTCACCCAGCTCACAGCTCTCTTAGCCACTGTCTGAAAAGTAAAATCTGCTCATTTGGAGAAATTTGTGGGAGAAAAGGGGCAAGAAAATGAGAAGATCCAAGGGCTTGCACTGTTGCCACCTGATGCTTCAGGTCCTTCACCTCCCACAACTGCCAAGAGCAGGATCACTCTAAATTTAAGCTTGAAAATGTGACACCCGAACTTCTGTAATTCTTCCAGCTGAACAATCCTTTGTAGCTTCTTCCTTTGCTCTTCCATCAACATTTCCAGGTTCAAATATTTGCCAGGGGAGCACAGATCACGCAGACCACAGGATTTTACCCCTCCCTCCTCTTTTATAGCTCAGCACCCCTGACCATCCAGCACTTCACACCAGCCTGATGAGGAGTTTGAGGCATTTTGGTGGTTTGCTCTTCAGGAGAGCGTTTGCTTCCCAACTTCCCTGGTGAAGAGTGGCAGAATTCAACAGAGATCATCTCACTGGGTTTCCAGTGTGTGAACCTCGGGACGTTTTCCCATTTTGGGCTGAGGTCACAAGGCACCGCTGGCTCTGGCAGCGCGTCAGCAACGCCGTTCCTGCGCTTTCGCTTTTGTGTCCCCTAATCAGCCCCATGAGACCCCGCACTTCTCTCTGCATCCAGGGCATGTGTGCCTTCCCTTTCTGCTGGGAACAAAGCCCCGTGTCTGGAGCAGTTTGTGTGACAGCCCGGGCTCAGTAATGATGCAGGAGCCGTTTGTTCCCTTTTCATCAGCGCAGTTAATGACGGGGCCCAGAAGAACAGTCAGGACTGGGCCCCTTTGTCTTCAAACAGATTTTTTTGGTTTTTTTCCCCCCTCTTTCCTTGTGTACACCAGACGATCTAAATTAATCTCTCCTCTTCGGGAATCAAAAATAGCTGTGATAGCCTTTCCCAGTTCTTGCCTCCTCCAAGTCTTTCCGTTCCCCTCTCCTGCAGTGACCTGATTAGAGCCCACCTCCATCTGGCTCCTTGGCAGGGGACACGAGGTGGGAGCTGCCGGCAGGGCAATTCCTGCTCCAGAGCTCTTCCCAGAGGCCACAAGGAGTAGTTTCCTTCGGGGAAATTCTCCACCAGCAGCGGCCAGAACTGAGGCAAGTGATATTTGAAAGGAGAGCTGTTGGAGAGGGAAGCAAAGCAGCGTTTGCTCATCAGATCTAGATCTGAAAATTAATCTGGATTCTCTTCTGGTAGCTTAATTGAAAAGGGGAAGCACCAAAAGAGTTTCATGCTGAACAAACACTCCCAAACTCTGTTTTCTTGCCTGCCCCAGCCTTGTTCTACCTTTGCTGTGGGTTTTCTGCTCACTGCCTGTGCAGCCTGGGACAAACTCGCTGAAAGGGTGAACAGTCCTTGCCCAGGGAAACCACGATAACCTCTCCCCCCTTGACTATTTTTGGGAAGGCTGGCAAGCCCCAAACCAGAGGTTTCTTTGCTGTCTGTGCCAGTTTGTTCTAAGCAGAAAGTTCCTCCCAGCCAGAGACGTGGGGTCACTTCCTTTGACCATCAGCTCCCCTCTCTTCTGAGCCCTCTCAGCTATTCAGCCACTCATTTCTCGTCCCAAAAACTTCACCAAGTCCTGCAAGTCCTGTCCCAGAGCTCATCCCCAGCAGGGCTCAGGGGGAGCTGCTCCTCTTGGGTGGTCACACCCGGAGTCTCAGTCGCGCCTGTCAGGACACTGAAGGGAGCTGAGCACACCCAGGAATTCTGGAACCTTCGAGGAGCCTGGGTGGGTAGAAAGGGAATAAACATCCACTCAAGGCTGCTGTGACACCCCAGTCCCAGGCCAGTCCCTCCCCTGTGCCCTGCAAATGTTGACACTGAGCTGAGAGACGCAGCTGAGCCTGGAAAACCAGGACGTGATTCAGGCTGCAGAGAGGGCCAGGCTGGCCAGAGCAGGATGCCAAAAATGGCATTAGTTCCAGGGATCAGGAGAGACAAAAGCCCACGTTTAACATCTCACTCGAACAGCCCCAGGAGCCTTGAGGAATGTTTATGCCCCTGAACCTTCTGGAGGGAGGGAATGAAAAGACAACAAATAAGTGCAGTTGATTGCAAAGCAAGGCAGGGCTTGAGGTGCTGTGGAGACCAAAAAGGGCTTTAAAGTCACAGAGTGGGCACCTGCTGCAGCTGAGAGCACTGCTTTATTTTAAGGTGAGCATTAATTGATTTCTGACTGTAATCACAATTACAGTGTCTTACCCTGATTAATGGAGGGCTTGATTAACACACAGGAACGTGCTCCTGTTTTCATCCTGGGGAGAGGAGGTGAAATATGTTTTGATGCCATGGCTGGAGTGATAATTTCACCAGAGAACGTGGTGCTAATGCCAGGCAATTAATCATCTCTTGTGGTGATTTACAGCAATAAATGATTCCTCGTGGCACAGAATGGGGTGGATTAAATTTAAGGCTTTAGGATATATTTGGCTTTACCTCATCCGTGCTTCAGCTTCAGCGTGCTTGACACAGCACTTTGAACTTCTGGGTTGCAAAGCATCTTTGTGCTGATTTTTTAGCGCTTCTGCTACATCATAGAACCACATTACTCAGAGATTTACCATTGCTTGTACTTATTTATAGTGCTGCTCTTAAACTGAGACCAAGGCAGGGCCTTGGGAAGAGCTTCAGGACCACAGGCAATTTAAACCCAACATTTTCTAAGGGTACAATTTGAGAGTTGGCCTTGGGAGAGCTCCTATTTATTTTCCTCCTGGTAAACACGACCACAGAGAGGGGAGACAGAGAAAAACCAGCTCAAAGCCTTAATTATAAGGCAGAGAACTAAAATGAGAGTGGCTCTCTGCACCAAAAAGCCATGAAACAGCTCCGGCTTTCCCTCTCCCACCTGGTTTGGCCCCAAAAACGAGGGGGAGAGGGAAAGCAGCAAAGAGCAGAGCTTTGAGGGAGGTGTCCCCTGACATTTCCAGCCCCTGGTGGGTGATTCAGCTGCTCTGATGGGTGTCACAGCCAGGAGAGGGATAAATCTGTGGATTTGGGGCTAATTATTATTATAGAGATAAATACTGACCAGGTTTTGGGGTGTTTTGCAGCCCAATCCTCAGTGACCCCTTCCCTTTTAACCCACGGTGCTCCTGCCAAGGGAGGGAGATTCAGGAGCATTAAAAGTATTCCCAAATTCACTATTTTCCTCGTTTGTAGATGAAATAGTGACATCTGGGGCCTGTCTGCCCCAGAAATGGCAATTTTCCCTCATTTTGGCGAGGGATTAAAACCAAATCAGACTCACCAGAGAAAACCCAATGTAAATTATCAAAGCCTGTGGAATCAGTGGAGCCTCACTGACTTTTACTGCAGAAATACACAGTTCTTCGTGTTGGAGCTGCCTTTCTTACTTTCTGTTTGTGCAAAACCACACAGCCAGAGGGCAAAGAAAAGGAATGCCTTCCACACAGCCCTTCCAGGAGCAGGTCCTGCCGCTGGGAGCAGGGAAAAGGATCCCTGGGCAGGGGCTGATAAGGCTGAGCACAAAGGCCCTGCAGGACAGAGACCTTTATCACCCACCTCTGCCCAGGAGAATCGTATTTATTGGGGAAGGATGGAGCTAACAGCCCTGGGCAGCTGCCAGGGGCCAGAGGAGCAGATAAAATCTCCTTTTCTGTACCCCCAAAAAGGCTGCTCAGCCTGCCTGGCTGTTTGCAGAGTGCCAGCAGTGTTTGCTTTGGGCTGCTGGGCAGAGGAGAGGCCTGGAAGGAAACAAAAAGCAGGGAATGAACAACAGAAATGGGATTTTACAATGGGCACATCTGCTCAGTAGCAGCTTGGAAGCCAGGCTTCCTAATCACACTTTTATGGATTGGTACCAGAGCAAAATAAAACCCCAGCTCTGCCTGAGCGTGGCAAATAGGGCAGGGCCAGGGTGGTTCTTGAAGTGCCTCTTATTCCATCTAGTCCTGTCTTTTCTCAGCCACTTTCCTCAATCCAACAGGGCCTTATTGAAATAAAAACTTCTGGCCTATTACAAATTTCAGAGGAAAAAGAATTGGAAATCTTTCAAATAAAGAAAAAAAAAGCACTGTTTGGCTGTGATTTATTCCTGTTTTTCCCTGTAGGTTTTTCCCCCTCAAAAGAGATCACACTGATTTTTGCCCTGGCCACAGAACCAGTCAAACTCCAAAACAGAAAGGGGGAAAATCAAGGCAGGAGCTGCTGAAAACATTCCCAAAAGCTGCAGCTGGTTCTGTGCATGTCCTGCTGCTGCTGCTGCGGGGCTTTGTGAACGCAAGGCAGCAGCTCTGAGGGGAAAAGCAGCACCAGATCATTTCAGCAGCTCAGCCCTTCCCCTCCCTTCTTCTCTGACCCTGACAGACTGTGCTGGAGCAGAGCACGTCCTCCTGGATGATCTGAGCACATTTGGGATGCTGAACCTGGGGCTCCCCAGCCCAGATTTCCACGGGAAGGGGAAGCTCAGGGCCAGCTCTGGAACATCCCTGCCCTTATCACAAGATAAATGAGCCCATTAAAGGACCCTGAAACCACTCCCAGTTTAAATTCCCCATTTCAGGGACTGGAAAGAGGCAGTCTGAGCCTGAAAAAGATTCATTCATCCTCCAACTCCTGCCAGCTCCATTTTAAAATTCTCACACATGTCCTGCTCCTTGTTCTCCAAACACAGCCCTAATGAAAGGGATTTAAAAATGCTGTCGTTCTGTTTGCTAATAAACACTGTTAATTTCCCTGATCAGACGTTTCTGACACTTGCATGCTGTTAAATGTCAGAAGTGTTTCCTTGAGCCATCCATCCCTTCAGAGAGACTGAAGTTCTCGGGGGATCTGACTTCCTGTCACTACAGTTCATCCTTGTACTCCATCCCATATGCACAGGGAAAATTTAAAAATCTGCAAGGCTTCCTCATCACCAAAAATAATTACTGTCTGGGAGAAAGTAATAAAGTAATCTGTGCTAATTGAAACTGTGAAATATCTGCTTCTCCATCAGCTCGTTCAGTACCTTGGATAAAACACACAGCCCCTGAATTCAGCTCCTCTGCTCTGGATTATAAATTCCCCTCATTTTCTCTCTCTCCCAGCACTTAAAAACTGCAAGTGCTGATATTAATTATTTCAAGATTTTTTTGGCAGTCATTTCCTCTAATAAAATTCTCTCCCCTTAGGGAATTATCCATCAATCAATCTAACTTTCCTTGTGTCTTTCACGAAATGAGACATTTCAGCCTGTGCTCCAGCCTTCCACTCCCTCTCTGCTTTTGAAGGTCACATCAACAGGCAGGAAGAATCTTTCTCCCAAACTCACTCTATAAAAAAATGGCCCAGAAAGAGAAGTTCTTGCAGGTTCTTACACAGATGCTGAGAAGATTTAGCCCAGCTTGGTTGTAGATCCACAGAACACCTGGAAAATTGTATTTATATATAATATCTCTAATTCTAACAGCCCAGCTCCTCTGCAGGTCCATCAGTGCTGTGCCCTCTCAGCTGAAGAGCCACTTCCAGGTAAATTATTTTTTAGGGAGATCCAGAGGCTCTCTCCTCCTTCTCTCCTGAGGAGAATCAAACTCCTTCTCTAAGTGCTTCTCTCTCTGATGTCACAGAGAGCTGAGCTGCCCTGGAAAAACAGAACCACTTGGAAGTGGCACCCAGCAAATGGTGGAAGGAGCTTTATGGGCTGCACTCTGCTCATCAGGAGAGGCACCACGTCTGAGGAGCACAAACGTGGCCTGGAGGTGCTCAAGCAGAATTCCAGCTGGGCATGGGTTTAGGCAGGAGCAATTCCCTGATCTCCAGAAATCAGGGGCAAAGTTCTGAGGAAATCAGAAAAAAAAAAAAAAATCAGGACATTTCTGAGGGGCAGAAATCCTTGTTGTGGTGCTGAATAGAGGCAGGAGCAGAGTGCAGCACAGGGGCTGCTGGAACATGGGACTGAGATCTGTGGGATCCCAACCCCACCTCCCTCCTGCCACTCCTCTCCTCAGACTGCTCCTCTCTCTCCTTCCTCCCACTCCCCCAAAAGGTCTGGGGAAGAATCCATTCCCAATTCTCTCTCTGGAACATTTTACACAACAGATTGCAGCAGCAAACCACCTCCCAAATTGCATGTAAGACAAATATCCCAATCCTGGCCTCTCAGGAGCTGTTTCCTGAGCCTCCCAAGCATGGAATTTACCAGGAGTGATGCAGGAGAGCCACACGAGCAGCTCCTTTGTGGACATCAGTGATGCCCCCTCCACCCTGAGCTGCTGGAAATCATCTGGACGTGGCCAAGCTCAGGAAGAAAAAGCAAAACCCACCAGTTTCACCCACCAGCAGCAGGAAAGGAGGAAGCGCTGAGTTCTTATCCCAAATGTTTACTTTTATATAAATATGGCCTTAATTACAGTATCAGCTTCAAAGCCCTGAGGCCTCTCTCTCCTGAGGATGCTCTGAATCCCTCTCCCTCTGCAAGCAGCCACATTCCAGAGGAGAAGCCAAAGCCATGAAAGCTCTGCTCACATTGCTGGGTGGCTCCTGTTTCAAAACAAACCTCGTGGAGATGCTCACACTGTTCTGGAGATGGCTGCCTTCACATCCAGCACGAGGCCGTCCAGCTTTTCCACAAATATTGTTCTTTTCACGGGCTTGAAGGAATTTCCGGCTCCCCGGAGTTGTTTATGTTTGGCTCAGCTTTGCTCCTACAATGTCTCTCTCAGAGGAGATGCAGGCTCGACCAGAAATGTCTCAGCCACACAAGTAAATTCCACTTTTCACACATCCCCTCAACTCTTCACCAAAGTTGACATTTGGTATGGAAAGCCCCAAATCTTTGCACACAAAGGCCCAATCCCAGAGCCAGTGGTGCTGGTGGTTCATTCCAAGGGAATCAGGGAAGCCAAGACTCAGTTTTCACAAGTCCTGGGTGAAAAATCAACAAAAAGTGGATTCTTGGTGGCTCAGATTTCAGGAGGATTGGGATGCTTTGATTCAGAGTTAATTAGGCATTAAAAGAGTCCCATCAGAGGTAGGGAAATATCATCCATAAATCTCTGTACTGCCTCATTAGCCTTTAGGACAGCAGCTCCGAGTAAATCAATTGATTGGGAAAAAAAAAAAAAAAAAACCCAAACCAACAAACCAGGAGGAAGTTTCAAGATTATTTAGAAATCTCTATTCCTACTTTGATCACAGGAGAAAAATAAACTCTAATTCTCGAAATCCCCATTTTAAAGGGACACATGTAAATAAGGGGCCAAAGATCCCATTCACCTTGGGCTATGGAGCCCAAATCCAATACATTTCCAATATTTTCCCAGTCTCCTCCCAGATAATTCATATTTTAGAGACTTCAAATGAGACTCTGAATGGCTCTTGAAGAGGAGTGAGCTGTTAAAATCAGGGGAGAGAACACAACTCTGGTGATTGAGGTTCTTGCAGCAAAGGAAAGGTACCAGAGCATAATTTAGAGGGTAAAAGATGATGCTGTTTATAGAGACAGGAGCAATTAAAGCTGAAATGTTTAATTATGAAGAGCAGAAGAGAGAAAGCACCAGACAATCTCCACCACAGCTTTGAAATGAACTCATTTCTACCCAGGCTGCACAGAGGCTGTTGGAGAGCAAGGCAGGGAATCTGGGCTGAGTTCATCAGCTGGGGATCCTCTTCCCAGGCAGGGAATTCTCCATCCCACATGCCTGGGGGTGCTGCTTCCCCCTCCCCTGGGGGTTCACACGTGGCTTTCATTGCAGCATCCCTGCAGAAAACCCTGGGTGAAGGAACAGCAGCCTGGGTGGGCTGGGACGGGGAATTCTTCACTCCAGCTTTCCCCTAAATGATCTCCTCTAAAAACAAACCCAGACACCCCCTAACCTCACACACAGCGCCATCCCAGCGTCACATTTGCATTTTTTCTGCCCTAATTTCCCTTTAAATGCTCTGCAAAGCCGTTAAAGCCCCGAACTTGAAACAGAATTCCCTGAATTCCTGCCAGGAGCATCCTCAGTTCCAGGGCAGTGGGATGCATCAGGAAATGTCTCCCCCCTGCATGAACAGCTCTCACTTCTCACGTTCTGCATCCAAGACCCCTTATTTACACCCCTTAATCACCCTAATTACCAGTGGGAAGAATTGCACCCCTCAAATAAGAAAGCCAGGAAAGGGCTGGGGGTTCATTGAGGCTCCTCCTGGAGACCCAGGTGTGCAGAGTTTGCAGATGCAGGGGAGCTCCTGGACCTGGGGAAACTGAGGCAGCGCCACAGCTGGGAGTGGGGTTGCTCCACTTGGAAAGGGTTCTCCTGATTTGGAAGGGAAAGGATTTTTAGCATTATTTCCCTAACAGTGAATTCCAGAAGTCTTGAGGCTCCAGGGATTTCAGTCACCTGATAATTGAGGCAAAGCCCTCCCAGGACACGGGGCCATGCCAGTAAATATCCATGGGGCTGCTTTTCCCTTTGTTTCCCTGTGACTTCTTGTCCAAAAGTGCCCCAAATTAAAGACAAGGACGGGTTTTTTTTTTTTCCATTTTTTGGACTGTCCTTTGTGCACTAGGTCAGGATAAGGATTCTGACAAATCTTCCCTAAAAGTTCAAGCTTTGGCTTCACTACTTCGGTGTTGCTGAGTTAGGAATGTTCCTTGGCTCCTGCATCCCAGACAGCACCAGGGCACTTTTAGGTCATTAAAGAGCAAAGATTTCACCGCCATAAAGTCATTTTCAGTGATAAATGAAAGTTTCTCATATGGGAATATTTACATGAATTCCAATTTGCACAAAACATTTGTCATTCCTCCTTTTTCCAAGGCTCTTAGGGACGTCTTACGCTGCTCCTTTGTCAGGAGGGACACCCAGCTCCCAGCTGGGACTCATCCAGGCCAGGGTGACAGCAGGGACTGCTTTCCCTGGCTGGCTTTTCCCCAGGAGCCCGTGCAAACTCCCAGCCTGATGCTGCTCCTTATCTCTGCCCTGCACAAACAACTCCTGGGCTGAGCTCTGTGAGGGAACCGGCCCCAGCGGGGCTGACACAGCTGATCTGATCCCCTGCAAACAAAATCTCTCCTCGCTTGGAGCTCCCTGGGCAGTTTTGATCGGATGCAGGGAAGGGTGGAGGAGTCAAAAAGAGCAAACTTTTCATCAAGGCAGCACAACAATGAACCCCAAGATGACAAAGTGCTCCAGGCCACTTCCAGCTCTTCTACTTCTTTCCTCTCTTAAACCCAAGGAAAACAAATGGCAGGCCAAAAGCTACATGCTGCAAGATTTGGAGGGCAGGGAGGGTTCTGCAGGCTCTCATGGGATCATTCTTTGCACAGTTCAAACTCGACAGCCAGGAACAACTTGGAATTAGAAGCTCCTGCAGACAGCAAAGCAGAGAAGGAACCCTCCACTGATGTTCTGACTCCTTTACAGGGTATTTCTCTTCCCCTAATTCTTGCACTTAAATAGTAGAGAAAATAGAGGTACCAAACCCCCGAAAGAAAACATTTGTACCACTGAAATCCCTGAGAAATCTGATGTCTGTGGAGTCAGGACTTACCCAAGGCCTTGAACAGTAATTTCTCCAACAATTTTAGTCCAGAAAAAGGAGAATAAACAGGCCTGGCTCTCTGGAGAGAGGCACCAGCCACAGATGTTTCTATTTTGAGTAAAACCAAACTACAAAGTCAAGAGGAAAACCGAAAAAACAAGCAGAGAGCAGAGAAAACAATCCCCAAGCCACACAAAAAGGGACTTAAACCTCTCCCAGCACTGGGAGAGAGAAGTTGCAGCCAGGTTGAATTTGCCAGCCCAGAGGTCTCCCTTGCAGACACTGAGGGGGCAGAGGGGCAGCCAAGAAGCTCCTGGTGAAGGTTGGTTTTCCCTGTGCTGGGCATTTTCTGTTCTGCTGGATCACAAAACCATTTGGGCTGGAAAAGCCCCCCAGGGCTGAGTCCAAGCCCATCACTAACTGTGCTGAAAAGCTGCATTTTCTGGAGCAAGCAGGGCAGGGCAGGGCCTGATCTGTGTGGTCAGCACCGTGGGTGTTCCATCCTCAATTCCTGACATTGGCACAAATCCAGGAGCTCCCCCCAGCCCAAAATCCTGGCAAAGCCTGGCAGGACCTCTTGCTCTTGATGCTCATCCTCCCCTCAAAGGACTGGGCAATTCCCACAGGGGAGCCAGGCTTTAATTAACGCAGTGCTCCGAGGCTGGGGGCTGAGATTATCTGATCATTGCTGCAGCAATGGGTGATCCCAAATTTTCTATGGGAAAATGCCTGTGGAACCCACGAGAATTACATGGAAAACTCTCCCATCAGACCCTGCCCCATTTTCAGCCCAAGTTTTCAATTCATGAACAATCTCTATATTAAGGGCTGAAATCCCAGAGCCAGACTCTCCTAAAAATGGGATTTTGAGGGAAATGAAGTTTTTACCCCTGGACATGCAGTTACAGAGATGGTTCCGAGTTATGTGAGATGGGACAGGGTGAGAAAGGACATGGAAAAATCCTTCTCTTGTGGATCTCCATCCTATAGATCCTTCTCCTGTGGATCTCCATCCTATAGATCCTTCTCCTGTGGATCAGGAGGCTCAGCATCATGAGGAAGAAGGGGGAAGATAAATCCTGAGGGTTTTTTTACAGGATCCACCTGATGCTGCCAGCTTTTCCTGCACAACCCCCAGATTTCTGTCCCAAATCACAGCCCCTGCCTCCTCCGGCCACGTGCTGAGCGTGTAACTCACCAAAGAGCATTTCCCAGCATCATTTTGGGCTCTAACTCGATGGGGAACAGCTCTGAAAGTGGAGGGAGCTCTTCCCAAAGGTTTTATTTCAGTCCCCAAAGAGTGGGACTTGTGTGGCCACGCTGCTGAGGAGCTGCGTGGGAGACCTGCACCTAATCCAGGCTGGAAATCCCAGGCTGGGAATTCCTCCTCCTTCTCCGGGAGCCACCCCCAAAGGCCCCTTTTAGGGCCAGGACAGGGAGGACTTGTACAAATGTGAACATTTGGGGGAGCTGCTCCTGTTCTCCTTTCTGCGAGCAACAATGAGAGCAAGCCTGAGTGCCACAGTGCCCAAAGGCTTCCAGCTGCCTGACCTTCGCTGGCTGATGAGTGAAAGAGAAGCAAAGAAACCCAACCCTTTCATTTCACCAGAATTTTTTACCAAGGGCTGCTCGTGAAAGCAGCAACGAAATTCCAGCTCTGGAAGTGGCTGGGGGAATTTTAAACCCAAAACTGGCAACGCCAAAATTTGACTGGGACACATTTTGTTTTTAAATTTTTTTCAATTTAATTTTAGGGTTTTTAAAATTTTTTTCACACTCAGAACACGCAACACCAAAATTTCAATTAAATTAAATTAATTAATTTTAGTGATGCATAATGCATTTTAATTTTTCCCGTCATAATGTTTAGCTCAGGAGTGTAAATTCTGAACCTCATGTAATCTGTGAGATGCAAGTTTATCCAAAGAAGTTCATTTTTTCTCCTCATTGATGACTCACAGAGCCTGAATCCCACCTAGGAAATAATCCTTGCATTAAATGAAAGCTCAGACGCAGACATGCACCCAGCTAAACAAATTAATAGAACTTAAATAAAGCTATAAACCTCAGTATTTGCCTCTGTGCACCCCACTAGTCCATGGCAAAAAAACCCAATTGAGCCTAAACGTTTATTGTCATACCCTAAATTCTGATTTTCTCGTGTTTGTCTGAGGTTACAGCCCATAAAATCACTGCCACAGCCACTCACTGAGGGCAGGAAGTGGATCCTGCACCTGCACTTTAACTCCTGCACCTTTGTTATTGTTCAATGCAGCAGAAGCAATAAAACCTAACGAAGGGGAAGGCCCCGTTGTTTGTGGGCATGAGAAGACAGAGCCAGGAGCTGGCAGTTTGGACAATGAAAAGCAGGACTCCATCAGCTGCTGATTTGCCTCTTTTTTTTTTTTTTAACTCTCTCCAAGGGAAAAAAAAAAAAAAAAAAAAAAAAAAAAGAACCAGCTTAATTCTGCAAGAGCCACGAGTTAATTGCAGGCAAATTGATGGAGTTTGCACAGAACTGGAGTTGGGGATGAATTCAATTTAAAGGCATCTGGCTGAGCAAACCAGAACTGCTGGTGCTGGGGTTTTGTGTGGGTGCAGAGTTTGACATCCCAGGAGCTCCTGGAACCTGCACTGAGCACCTGGAGCACGGAATTCGGGGCAGAGGAGCTGCTGGGGTGCTCAGACAGCAGGTCCTGGCTCTGTGTCCCCTGATCCCAAACTTCCACAGGAATTCAGCAGGTGCAGGGTGAAATCCGGGGCTGTTCCATGCTCTGTTGGTGATTTCATGCCAGCAGCTGAGGTTGTGCACGAACACAGCAGTGCGTGGAGCCTGAAATCACAGTTTGTCCCCAAAGGCAGCCAGGGCACGGTGGGACAGTGGCCCTGGCACAGGAGGACACAGCAAATCCTGTCGGGGAGAGAACAGCTGGAACAACAGCCCCAGGCTCTGGAGAGCCAGGCCTGCCCACCAGGGATTCTGCCCTGAGAGGGGAACAAGAGGTGAGAATCAGGAATAAAACACAGGGGAAGTTCTTCGGCCTCTGAGCAGCAGAAATGAGGGCTAGAAGTGACAAAGTCACATGGATATATTGGTAAATAAGGAAGCACGTCCCAAATCCTTCTTCATTTTCCTGCAGCCAGCAAAGCACCCAGTGCAGCCCCTGCTTTTCAGTCCTGGTTGCAGCCTCTGCTCCCTCAGTGCCCCTCGCTCAGCCCAGGCTGACAGGAGGCAGCTGCCGCAGTGCTGGGGACTGAGCTGCTGCCAGGGCTTCCCCTCGGACACAATCCCAGCTTTTCCAGCATTCCACATGAGCTGAGGCCCTGTGGCAATGCTGCACAGGCTCCTTCCACACTGGATTTCTCTGTGTAAGCACAGAGAGAACAAACATCTCATTACAACAGAAGGTGTTGATCAGTTTTGTTTGGAAAAGCCTCCCTTCCCTGGGGAAAGTGGCAAAACCTCTCCAAGAAAGCAAAGTTGGGGATGTGCGATCTCATTTGTGCTGTGTGGGGAGGTAGAGCCCATCTCTGCCAAGCACAGGGCTGGAAATTCACTCCACAGTCTCCGATCTTCCTTTCTCCTACCTCCCTCCCAATAAACAGCCTCAAAAAAAAAAAAAATTAAAAAAAAAAAAAAATTAAAAAAAAAAGAGAAAAAAAAATGAAAAAAAAATCAAATAAATAAATGTGTACACAAACTGCAGCCATGATAAGATTCCAATATGGAAGAAGAGTTTGTGAAAGCTCCCTAATAGAGCTGTCAGGGCTGCTTTGTGTGCCCATATGCTGCTCTGAACAAACGCTTTCAATCCTTAGAGGTCGTGTTGGAAGTGTTCCCCACACCCCTTCCCATCCCTCCTGATGCCTCCCAAACCTCCTGGAGATGGTTGCTATGCCATGGGTGAGCTGGGTGCTTGGTATGGAGCAGGGAGAGTGGCTTGTTTTGATTTGAGTTTAAATATTTAGACACAATTTGCATCTAATTAGCATGCTGATGGTTACGGAAGCGCAGCACAGAGCCTGCAGCAGCTTTGTTCAAATGTCACATCCAAGGCGACGCTGGCGGTGCTGTGACAGCCACCTCACCTCAAAATTAGCAACCATCCTGCTGGAGGAGGGGCTTTCCACCTGATGTGCAGGTGATCAGCCCAGGCTCTCGGGAAGAAAAGGAGAAATTCCTTGGAAAACCCTCAAAATGCTGAGGTGGAGACTCGAACAGCCAAGTTCCCACCAAAAAAAAAAAAAAAAAAAAAAAAAAGCAAAAAGCACATTGCTAAGCACTGTTCGTGGAGAAATACAGATTTAGAACATCTTTCCAGGGTACCTATAATATTTCCATATGTGAAATGGTGCACTCCACAAAAACCTACTTTTACACCAGTCTGTGCCACACAAATGTCATTCCCCCCCCTCCCCCCCCCAAAAAAAAGGCTCATCCAAGCCTTGCTTCCCATTTTCCAGCCAGGCAGCCCAGGGCACGAGCTGAGCTGGACAGCACTGAAAGTTCTACCCAGCAATTCCAGAGCATCAGGGCAAATCTGGTGGGAAAAAATCCAATTGTCCCAATTCTCTCGGGACCACTGCGCCTAGGCAGGAATATAACCCCAGAAAAAAGGGAATTCAGCACCTCCTGTTAATTATTTAATGACCTACTCTCCTCTTTCCTTGCTTCTGCTGCCCCAAATCTCCCCCAGCAAGCACCTCCACACAAAGGGAGGAATATCCTGCAGATGAATTGAACATCAGACCCAGAGCTGGGCTGGGCAGTCAGTAAAAATTCAATAAACACCATCCAGAGCACCTGGCTGCACTGGGGGGAGCCAGGAGCAGCTTTTTGGTCACAATCACTCTCTCACACCACCTACAAGAGGATGGGAGAGCCAAAATTCAGTCTTGTGGGAGTCTCCTGTGCTTTCCAGCTCAGCTTTCTCCTCAGTGGTCCATCATTTTCTTCCTGGCTCCTCTGTCCAGTTGACTTCAGGTGCAAAAACAGGGGAAATTGAGCAAAAATCGATATCTACATTTCAAAAAGCAGGAGACAAATGGACTTGTTATCTTCAAAACTCTCAGCCTTGAAAAGCAAGAAAGAAAATGTACAAAAGACCTATAGACAGAATAAAAAAAAAAAATTATTAAAAAGTGTCCATTGAAGTGTGTCCAAATCTGAGAACAATCTGTGAAGCTTCAGGACGGGAGGAGAGGCCATGGTTCATCCCAGACACAAAACATTCCCACTCCCTGCTCAAAAAAAAAAAAGGGCCTGAGAAGCAGTGGGGCATTTTCAGTTTGGAGAATGGTTTCCAACACAATACACTCCCATAATAGCCCCGAGATGTAAAGCTAATCAGAGGGGACACATTCACAGAAATCAAACCTGGCCAAGTGGCCACCTTGACAGATTCTCCTATTGATAATTTCTTGACCTCTTTTCTCTTTGCTCCCTCACATCCCCTTTCAACAAGCTCTTGTTCCTGAGCATTTCTTGGATGGACAAAAAAAATGGGGTGTGGGGGAGAAGCTTTGTGATGAAGCCAAAATCACTGGGCTGGGGCACAGCAAAGGGTGGAGTGGCTTTTCTGCAGGGAGCTGCTTTTCTGAATTCTGCTCTTTTTGAAGCACCCATCATCTTCCCTTCAGGTGAATGCTAATAAGCCATAAAAAATAAATAAAGAGGAGTCAGTGCTCAGGAGCTTGTAAGCTTGGATTATATTAATCAATAAATACTCAGGACGAATCAGCACAGCTCTGTAAAAGGCTTTTCCCAGCACAGATTGTTATCCCAGCTGCTATAATTAGAAATGAGGGATCAGAGCCCTTTAGAGGGCAGAAAATTTCAGATATTACAAGCTCTGTTACAACACACAAAACCTGGGTTGCATCAGGACCTGGTGACTTTTGGGTCTCACCAGCTCTGAGGAAGTTTCCTTGGCATTGCAACAGGCATTATGCAGCACCTGGGTTGTTTTAATTTGAATTTTTTGGCCCTTGAATCAGATCTCCTCTTACCAAGTGTTCAGTGCTGAGAGCAGGTACAGGAACGCAGCTGAGGCTGCTGCAGTGGTGTCAGGGCTGGTGTTTTTCCAAGAAATTTGGAGAGAGCCACTTCTTTGTCACATCCCAGGGACCAGTGACAGCCGTCAGGAATGTAAAGCCATACCTTGCTTTGAGGCTGTGATATCCAGTTCCAAATTTTTGGGTGCACTTCATTTGGCTTCAATGTGTTTAACTCAATTTAATGGCCCCGTTAATTGCCGAATTGTGAAACCGAGGCTGCCTCTATCTCTGAAGCACATTCCTTGATGGAAAAAAT
This sequence comes from Vidua macroura, assembly GCF_024509145.1. Lineage (NCBI taxonomy): Eukaryota > Metazoa > Chordata > Aves > Passeriformes > Viduidae > Vidua > Vidua macroura. The sequence continues at coordinate 1,670,321 of NC_071592.1, forward strand.
CTGTCTGTGTGAATGGATGCCCCTGCACTTCCCCAGCAGGTGCTAATTTGGTTTGTGTGAGTGGGTAAATAGCTCTGAAGTGTCTGGGTGTGCAGCAGTACCTCACATTTTCTATCACTCTTACCTTCCCGAGTGCTGGAGATGACAGATGTTCATTAGTCAGAGCAGTTAGAACCATTCCCTCCCCTGGAATATTACCTTGCCTCATGAATATTAATGAACTCTCCTTGTGACAGAGCAGGGCAAGCTTTGATCCTCATTTTATAGGCCAGGAGCAAAGGGAGTTCAATAATTCCCACGAGGCAAGGCTGGGGCAGGATGCAGGACCTGCACAAACCCTGGGCATTGGGTTCTTCGGCCTTTTATTTGCTTTTTTATTTGCCTTTTCTCTGGGAATGCCGTTGGGGGATGCAAGGGAAGGACACCAGGGCTTTCCTCCCTGTGCCACATCCTCCCTCTCCCCAGGGCACTGAGGCGAGCCCTGTCCCAGCCTCACAAAGCCCCTCCAGAGTATTCTTGTGAAAAACGCCAATCACTTGTTTTAAAAATTTATAAAGGTTTAATAAAAATAAAATGGTTATAAAAATAGTAATACAATTAGAGTAATAAAAATTGAGAGTTGGGACAATTACAAGACAATAAAGAACAATGAATTATGGATGTCCAGATGCTCTTGGGCACTTAAGCCACAACAAGCATGCCTTGTGAACAAAGGAATCACCTTAAAAGCAACAGCCTGTTGCATATACATATATCTCATACAAGATGCATAAATTCCTTGCAAGTTAAGAATTTTTTTGGTTTTTGTCAACTTCTTCCCCTTAACTCTGGTGGTTCCATAAAGACGGAGAGGAGGTGGAAGAACGTTTGTCTTTTCTGATAAGGAGCTGTAACTCTTTATGTGCCCTGTGGCTGTTATCTCCGTGTGAAGAGTTTCTTGATTATCTCATCCCTTTCTTGAGCTAGTAACAAATATCTTACATCGCAGAGTTTCTATTTTAACATCGTGTTATAACCTAAAACTGTATTTAACACGCTACTTAAGAGAATTAACACGGCATAACTTTCTAACATCACGCATTTGATATTCATTGCAATATTTGCGAGAAGCCAATCCTAAAATCCGCATTTTTCACAACGAGGCAGCCCATCCCCTCCTCCCTCCCTCTGGTTTCCCCTCCAGAAGTGCTGGAATTCCTCCCGCACCCAAAGCCACAGCAAAGGCCTCGGCAGCCCCTGCCCCAAAGGCCGCAGAGCCTGGCGGCCTGGGCCGAGGCAGAGGAAATGCCCTGGAAATCACCGGAGGGGAAGAATCATTAGCCAGGATCATTTGAAATGGACAATTTGGACATTTGAAAATGGACAATGGACATTTGAAAGTGCAATTTTTATAGGGAGGGTGATTGTGAGCAAGGCCCTTCAAGCGTAAGGGATGCCCTCAGCTCACGGTGACTCCCGCAGGCCCAGCCTCCCTCACGGGGGTGACGGGGACACAAACGCCCTGGGGCCGCCTGCAAAGCCCCGGAGCCGGGGAGAGCTGCTGCGGCTCCGAGCAGGCAGCCCTGGCACCCTGAGCACCCTGCTGGAGCAGCCAGGGCGAGCTCAGCCGAACAGGGAGCAGCTCTGAGCCAAGCCGGGCCCTGCCTTCAGCCTGGCCTTGCTCCCAAAGCCCCCGAGCCTGGGCTGCAGGGTCAGCAGGGGATTTCATCCCCAAAAACCTGGGCTGCAGGGTCAGCAGGGGATTTCATCCCCAAAAACCTGGGCTGCAGGGTCAGCAGGGGATTTCACCCCCAAAAATCTGGGCTGCAGGGTCAGCAGGGGATTTCACCCCCAAAAATCTGGGCTGCAGGGTCAGCAGGGGATTTCACCCCCAAACCCCCAGAGCCTGGGCTGCAGGGTCAGCGGGGGATTTCACCCCCAAACCCCCAAAAATCTGGGCTGCAGGGTCAGCAGGGGATTTCACCCCACAAAAACCTGGGCTGCAGGGTCAGCAGGGGATTTCACCCCCAAAAATCTGGGCTGCAGGGTCAGCGGGGGATTTCACCCCCAAACCCCCAAAAATCTGGGCTGCAGGGTCAGCAGGGGATTTCACCCCACAAAAACCTGGGCTGCAGGGTCAGCAGGGGATTTCACCCCCAAATTCCCAAAAATCTGGGCTGCAGGGTCAGCAGGGGATTTCACCCCCAAAAATCTGGGCTGCAGGGTCAGCAGGGGATTTCACCCCAAAACCCAAGCTTGCAGGGTCAGGAGGGGTTTCACCCCAAAACCCAGGCTGCAGGGTCAGGAGGGGATTTCACCCCAAAACCCAGGCTGCAGGGTCAGGAGGGGGTTTCACCCCAAAACCCAGGCTGCAGGGTCAGGAGGGGGTTTCACCCCAAAACCCAAGCTGCAGGGTCAGGAGGGGTTTCACCCCAAAACCCAGGCTGCAGGGTCAGGAGGGGATTTCACCCCAAAACCCAAGCTGCAGGGTCAGGAGGGGTTTCACCCTGCAGGGCAGCTCTGAGCAGCAGTCCCAGCCCCCAGAGTGCTGCTGAGGCTCACAGGTGATGCTGGGGAGAAGCGAGAGGAGCCAAACCCCACCACAGATGATGGTGTGGGGTAAGAGGGAGCAGCAAGGAGATTTTTAGAGCAGGAGGCCGTTTTCTCACCTTTTTTTTTCCTGTTGATGTAATGAACTCCCAGTGGTCAGAGTAACCTCCAGGGCCATTTTCTGTGTAGCCACCACTGGAATATAAATAACCATCCCAAGAAGAAAAATGTGGGTTGGTTTGAACTCAGCACACCATTTAGCCTGCCTGGACAAAACCCACAGACTTTTGGAAGAAATGTGACAATAACTGGACTTTAAAGTTGTTAAAAGTAGAAAAAACAACCGTGTTCTTTAATTTAGGGCCAGAGTGACCTGGCAATTAGTCATAGGCCAGACTGCAGCTCAATTAAGACAAACAGCCCAGGGTAATGGAATTGGTAATGTGACCAACAGGAGCAACCTGAGTTATAGCCTCAATTTTCTCCATGCCTGATGGGTTTGAAATAAGTTCAAAGAAGGTCAAGTGGTTGGGTTTTCATCTGCTGATCTCACACAAAGTTTCCCCCTCCATTTCCCTCTCCCTGTGAACCCTCTGGACTTGTCATCACTGCTCTGCCTCCCGGGCCTGAGGCTCCCCCAGCTGTGGCCGTGCTCTGAAGAAGGTCCAGAACAGGATCTAAGCAAGGGTGACCTGCAAAGTTTCTCAGCACAGTCCAAGAAACGTCATTTCTCATTCTCTCTGCAAGTTTTCTTCTGCCTGGTGTTTCTTGGGTTTTTCCCTTTCTCGTAAGTCAGCTCAGACATGGAAAGGGAGCAGAAAGCAAAGCCCTGAGAGTCTTTGTAAAGACTCAACCACAAAGTAGGGGCTGAAGCCACCTCGGGGCACCCAAGAATGGCAGGAGGCTTTGGGATCCATCTGTCCCCTGCTCCCGGGCAGCCCTGAGGGCTGGCTGACCCCACCTCTGCCAAATCCAGGCTGGGAAAAGGGCACAGCCCCATCCCACAGGGAACGTGCCCAGGCTGAGGGCTCCCAGGGCCATTCCAACCCGGGGAACACTCCCAGCTCCTCTGTCCGTCGCTGACAGAAGGACCCAGCCATGGGGACGTGTGACAAGTGCCACCCCAAAGCTCTGTCCCTGCCAGCATTCCCTTTTTACCTCCCAGATCCAGGCAGCTCCTGCCGGATTTGTGCAAGGCAGCAGTGCCATCCAGTGGCTCCAGCCCCGAGCCCCCAGCCCCACCTCGGGGGCAGATCAGCTCTGCTTTCCCTGCAGCGCAGGGCAGGAATGGGCCAAGGGCTCTGCAGGGCTGCAGGGATGAGGGAGGGACAGCTGGGCATTGCCAGAGAGCTGCTCCTGCAAGAAAATCCTGGGGGTTGAGCTGCCCTGGGGTCACACGACGGATTTGGGGGAGCACCGCAAGGCAGAGGGGTCTCACTTCACACAGCAGCAACCAGGGCTGGTCTGGCAATCCAGGTGGGATTAACCCTTCTCCACGAGGCCCTTCCCCTGTCCCTGCACATCCCCAGCTCGCAGCCAGCCCACCCCTTGCACTACCAAAGGTCTCCACACTCTCTGCACAGCTCTCAGACCCGTCCTGTGGCATGCCAAGCCTTATCTGCCATTTCCTCCACTTGCTAACCCACTTTCCCCTTGGTTTAGACCCAAATTCATCAATTCCCAAGGCAGGAATTTCCAAAAGTTGCTCTCTGATCCCTGTCGGGCTCATGAGCTCTGCTGCCAGCATCAGTGAAGTGCAAAGCTCCATTTCTGCAGGATCCAGGTGCTCTGTTTATCCAGAGCCAACGTCCTGGATCACATCCATCACCTCTCCCTGTCCCAGCCCCCTGTGGCACCGGGGTGGTGCTTTCTGGAACTGCCAAGGCTACAGAAAATCCCCTCTTTCCTCCCTCTCCCTCAGAGCTGAGATCCCTCAGGATTCCTCAGGGAGGAATTTCTTCTCTTTCACAAGAGAGTGAACCTCGAGAGCAGCAGTCACAGCATCTACAACAGACTGACATATCCAGCCTGCCTGAAATCCAGGGATTTTAGGGAGCACAGCCCCTTCTGGACAGCGTGTGCTGGGGGGAAAGCAGCTCCACAATTCCAGCTGATGCAGATCCTGCCCAGAGAAAGCTCCCACACATGGTGAAGTCTGTCCATATCTTATCAATGGCCAGCAAACAGAATTTCCAAACCAGAAGTTCCTGGGAACCAGGGAATAGCTTGGAATTCCTTAAGAAAACTGCTGCTCCCACATTCTCCATGTAAAACATCCACCTCACCTACGCAGCCTCTTTAATTTCAGGGCATGTTTCCCCCAGCACATTAAAAATTAAAGCAATAATTAAGTGTCCAGCCCCTCAAGAGCTCAGGGCTGACCCCGGCAGCAGCCCCCAAACCCCTCAGGCACAGCCGGAGCATCTCCCCCCACCCCCCGGGTGAGCTTTGTTTCCTGTTTGCATCCTCAGTCCAGCCAGCAATTTCCCTGCTGCTGCTCAATTCCAACATAAATCAGCCACATTAGGCCAGGAGTCTCAGGAGCTATTAATTCCTGAGAAAAGGATAATGAAGCCAATAAAATCAGAGCTTGCTGTCCCCAGAAGGCCACTGGGAGTCAGGTCTGAGGTGCAGAATGCCACGAGCACACCTAATTGCACCGTGTAGGCCTGGGGCTGCTGGGGAGCTCTTTTTTCTCAGGGATTATTAGGGAAAAAGATGTGATTTGCTTCTAAAACACTGCTTTGGAACTGCAGCCGGGCAAGATTTGTAAGGGGGAGGCAACCACAAACAAATAGGCAGGGAAGAATCAAAAATAAGGAATCTGCCAGGTCCAACCCCAGTTCCTGCCACTGCCAACCCCAGATCCAAGTGAGCTTCACTTGTCCCCACCCACGGGGGCTGCAAAGGCTGAAAAAGCTGAAAAAAAGCACCAAAATCTGCCTCTGGGAGACAGGAACTCTGTCAGTGTGTCATTCCTCACACATTCCTGCTTGTTTTGTCCTCAGCTCCACCATCAAAGCTCCCTTCTGCTCCCAGGAGAGAATAAAAAAAAAAAAAAAACCTGTCTGAAAATTTAAATTCAGGAGCCTCTTTTTTAAACATTTCCTGCCCAAATCCTTCCTACCTGATGGGCTTTCCAGTGTCCCAGACAATGGGGGCTGCTGATCTTCCCAGCTTATCTGTGACCCCCTGAATATTTGTTTGAAAGTGGAGATGTTGAAGTGCCCCACTTGTAAAAATCAATCCCGTGGTGTCAGCAGGAGCACTGCCTCATTTCTGCTGGAAGAGATTCCCTCTTCTGACCCCCTCCAGTCCTTTTTAACCCCAAAGGTCCCTTCCTATTAAGATAAGGGCACTTTGTTGATGTGGGGGAGGTTTCTATCAGCTCCTTCACTTGTAGGGCTGAATAGAAATGGCCTGGGATGATGGGATACAGGATAAAGCCATTTCTGGCTCCAGAGAAACAGCATCAAATGAATTTTTCCAACCCTTTTCCCCAGAAAATGGCTGGGAACCTGGAGGCTTTTACAGCCCACACCACGTGCAGAAATGGGCCTGAAGTGGTTCCATTTTCAAACACTGGGAATAACAACCTAAGCTTTAGTTGTAATGACATTCTCCACGACTGAGATTCTCTGATGATCATTTTAAGAAGTTATACAGGAAAAGAATCCTACCAAAACCTCAGTTTTTATCCAGCAGCCTGTTTTCATCCCCAAACATCCCAAAAATGCCTTTTGCCAGCATCACCTCCCCGCTTTGAAGCCTGGCTCTCCCAGACGTTGTTTCCCATATGCTGCAGGCAGATGCTCACATGGAGCCTCAAGGATTTGGTTGGGGGAGAACTTTTCCTTCCAGGAAAGAGGCCTAAAATCCCAGTTCTATTCTGATTTACCTCCTCATTCCATGTGAGACCCAGGCAGCGGAGCCACGGGGATGGGAAGTGCAGGAAGGGGTGCTCAGATTCCCCCCAGGCTCATCCTGGACTGGAAATGGGAATTGAGTGCTGGGAATGAGTGCCAGGGGTGCTGTTAAAAATCCAGCTGCTGAGCTGATCCCCAGCCATTCCCAAGGAAAGCTGAGTCAACAGGCCCTGGTGCCAAATGAAAGGTTTTCCTCAGAGTAATTATAGGTGGGACTAATTAACAGTCGATAATCCCAATAAAAATTGACATGAAAGTCCATAAGGGGCAGGGAGCCAGGGGCTGATCCTTGGTGCTAACCAGGCAGAGCCCTGGCAGCCAGGTCAGACAGAAAAGAGCTGGGAACGACCCCGGGGCCACCAAAGTGACAAAATATTCGGGGTTTCACTCTCTGCAGCCCCTGCAAGCTCAAGGTAGAGGCAGCCAGGGGAAAACAGAGCATAATGAAAGCACTGTGAGCATCTCTCCAGCCTGGAATATGGACAGGGAAAAGCCAGAGGCAGCAGGCAGAGGGACCTGGCAGAATTTGTGAGGATTGACTTTAAATTCTGAGATTGGGGTTGGTTCAATGGAATATTTGGGGCATCAGGGTTGCTCCTGCATTAAAAAGGTGTAATAGCCATCAATAATCATCATCATCATCATCATCGATGTCATCTCCCAGAGCAGCAGATCAGCTCATTCCAACTCATCTGAGCTCTCTAGAACACTGATCCACATCTCAAGGAAAGAAAGGAAACCCCAAATTCTCCCATCTCCAACCAAAACTAACACACCCAAGCTGACTTTACAATTTGAAGCAACATCAAGTTTACCATCAGTGTTTTTTTGTTGTTTTTTTTTTTTCCTCAGAGTTCTGCTATTCCTTACATGGCAGCCATGGCAGGGAAAGCAGTGGCTGTGGGATGGGAATTCTGCCAGAGCACAGCAAGTTCAGGACGAGGAAACCAATGGGGAGGGGCCTCATTTTTAGGAAACATCTGCCAAGGGACCCTGAGCAGAACTGTGAGTCCCCTGAGCACGCAGGAGCCCGAGTGCAGCCAGGGGATTGTGCTGGAGCTCTGGGAGCCACCTCAGAGGTGCCTGGGGGACAAACCCCGTGTGGGACGGAGGTCCTGGCCCAGCAGGATCCCACAGTGCCAGGGCTGGGAGGGCTCTCCCAGCTCAGCTGAACCCCCAGCAGGACAGAGAACACCTGGAACAGGAATGGAAAAGGCACCAGGAACAGAAGGAGGTTGCAAGGACCACGTCTATGAAGTTAATCTTTTTAGAAGGCATGGTATAAAACCCTAATTTGACAATTTAGGTTTAACAGTCACCTAAGCCCAAGCTATTAAATCATTTTTAGAGTACCCAAAGAACTCATAGCTAATAAGTTCAAAGAAAACTATTTTTTTTTCTAAGTACAGGACAGAAGTATGAAGAAAGCAGCAGGTCTGGAGTCCCTTCTGTTCTTTAGGCCCTGATAAAGCCCCAGTTCATCTGTTCCACGAGCAGAGAGCTTTGCCCAGCATTAATCAAGTCACTGCAAGCAAATTACATCCCCAAATTTGCCATTTCTTATGACCTTTGAGTTTCCTAATTAATTTCATTCCTCATAATGAGACATCTTTATTTATTGCCTTGGACTTGTGTTGTTTCTCACAGTTCACAGGGAGCATCTCTGCTACTCAGAGCCATTTACAACCTGGAGTAGGGTTACTCTTTAGACACCCCAATAATTGACAACACCTGATATTTGGGGCATTTACTGGCAAATTAAACTTTGAGCAGGAGGGAGAGCTTCTTTTTTTTTTTTTTTTTTTTTTTTCCCACAAAGTAATTTTTGTCAGGCCCTCTCCAGTAGGAGAACACCTCCTCTAAGCACAAACAGAGAATCCAGATGTGCAAACAGCTGGGAGCCTTCCTGGCTGGGAGCAGGGGTTCAAGCCAAGCTCCTTGGCTGCCTCGCATCCATCTCGCTGTCACCTTCGCAGGCAGCCCCTGCTCCGTGGCCCACGTGTCCTCCCTGAGGTGACAGCCTGGAAAAGGAAAGGTTTAAGCCACGGGTTAAGGCAGCTTTAAGCACAAACTCAGGCACAGGCTGCAATGATTTGCCCAGGGTTGAATGGGGGGGGTCTCTGGTGGGGCCCAGCACCTCCTGCCCTGAGCACAACCTGAGAGATGCCAACCCTAAAGCCACAGCTCCTGGAGGGCAATTTGATCCTCCACAAGCTTCAAACTCCAGCCTGTGGCTCAGGGAAAGCAGGGAGAAAGCGGCAGCACTGCCTCCCGTGCAGAGTGCTCCTACAGCTCGTGTGCGAGGTTAAAAATCCACCAGGAATCAGCCAAAAGTGTCCCTTGTGCAGCTCCTCTCTTGGCTCAGGCCTCGAGTCTCCCTCTTAACCCATTCTCCTCCAGGTGCTGAGGGGGAACCACGCTGGACCTTGCTCAGAGCCACCCCAGTGACTGCTCCGGAGAGGAATTTGGGTGGAAAAGGAGCCTTAAAAGGGAATCACTTGGAAGTGCCTCTCCTGGTGAGGAGCATAAAAGGATTAGATCATTTGAGGAATATTTACAGCTTCGCTGCATTGCTGCAGAAAGAAAAGCTCCTGCTGCCATGTTCCATTTATTTCAGGCTTGTGGGGAATAAATCTCATTAGGAGCCAGGGCTTTCTTCCCACAAGGATTGGAAGCATGTGTTCACACTTAGGGTAATTGCAAACATCCCTGGCTTTAAAGAAAATAAACCTTGGTGCATCAGCATGGGCTCTGAACCCACAGATCTGTGAATCCATGCCTGGAAGAGGCTCCAGGAGCCCTGCAGGAGGGCCCCAGACTGAGCACCAGGGGGTGAGGAATCCTCAGAGGGAGGAATTGCTCCCTGTGAACACAACCACTGCTCCAAAACAGAAATCACACAGGATATCGTCCCCAGTAAAAGCCATCCCAGTATAACCAGTGCAGGTTCCCACTGCTCAACCCCCCCTACCTGTGCTGCCTCCACTGAGCTCCCGTTCTACAAATATTTTCTTCCTTTGCACTAAAATACCTACAGCAATCCATCCCTGACCCAAATTTATCAAGGAAATATTAAGCACAAGGCCACAAACATCCTTAAATGCGCTGCCAGCTTCAGAAGCAGAGAAAATCACTTGAGGTAAACTCCTGCTGCTATTTTTTATATTTTTTTTTTTTACTGCACATTCACCTCTGGGTTACAGATTTTACTGTTTGGACGTGTGCAGCCCGAGCCAGGGAGGCAAACCCATTTCATGGCTCTGTTGATGATTTTTATTGCAGAGAAAATCCCTGTCTGCTCATACCCACATAAAGGCTAACGGTGCAAGGCACAGATGTTGTGTTTGCCAGCAGAAGCGAGGAAACAGAGGAGGAAAAGGGAGGTTTTACACACGCAGAGGATCCACCTCACCTGAGGAGACCCAGCAGATGCTGATGTGAGCCTTGGTTTGAAGGGGGTAACACAGAGCATTCGCTGGGGCTCCCAAAACTCCTAAAATTATATAAACTGCACTTAAGGGAGAGTGTGGGCACGAGGAGAAATGGTTCCTGCAGTAATGGCTCTGTGCAGCAGGGAGCTTCATGGGGATGGGAATCTGCTCTGCTTGGAGCAGGAGAGGGAGAGGCTTCCTTGGAACACCAGCACTGCAAAGCCCTTTGAATGGAAAACAGGGAGTGGGATGCATCCAGGCATCTGCCTTGTGCTGCCCCAGCAAAATCAACAGGTTAGAAATGTTTGGGTTTGGGTTTTGTGCAGGTTTTATTTTGATTTTTGTGGTTGCTTCAGTCTGAGGGGAGTTATGGGGGCAAAGATTTCCTGCCTTGGCCAGAGTGTGAGGAAGCAGAGCTTGGAGAGCAGCCTGGCAGGAGAGCAGCCCCTGCCCCAGAGCCTGAAATGGGGCTTTGAAATCCCTGCCAGAGAAACCAAGGCACATTCCTCCATGCACATGGATTGGGAATGTCAGATGGGACTCCATGGAACAGCCTCACCCCCTCCCCAACCCCCCTGACAAACTGGGACTGGATTCTCCTGGCCCATTTCAGGTTATCCCCGCTTTAACGTGCCTTTAAAACCCTCTATCCCCTTAAACTGAAGCACGAAACTTGATTTTAGCTGTTATTCCAGTTGTTACTCAGCTGCCATTGATAGATAAGCCATGGAAGCTGCCCCTTCTCGTTTTGAGGCCCAGCCCAACTCCTTCAAGATGGTTCCAAGCTGGTTTGGTCCCTTCCCCACCTCCCAGCTCGTCTCTCTTTGCTGAAAACACCCAGAGGGGGTGGAGGCTGCTGCTCCTGCTCTGTGCTGAGTGCTCCTGCAGGGTCTGGGTGTCACCCTGATTTTCAAGAGTTTTCTAAAGCCTTCTGAGTTTACATTCTTGTAGAGAACTTTCCCACACAACTTCCTGTAAACAACCTATTGTTTTCCAATCTTTCATAGAGGCAGAGAAATTTGATGTGCAGGTAGTTTGTCCAGTGTCGTTGGAGAGGTGGCACGCTCACCCCCCAATCCACTGGCACCTTTTGAGAACTATAAAAGATTGGAGTCAGAGAAAATAAATGAGTCTCTTCATCGTGACCAAAGCTGTGGTGCGTGGTTTTTCCTTGTGTCCTCTGGTGACAGTCTGGGTGCTGCCCAAAGGTCGTTCCCAGCCAGGAGCATCTCAGGGAGTGCCCAGGGCTTGGTTTTATCCTCCCCACCCCTTCAAACCCAGGAAACTGCTGAAGAGAGGATTCTCCACATGCTGCCACCTCCCTGCCCCTCCTGCCTGGCTGCAGTGAGGCAGGTGAATTCATGGATTTCTTTCCTGCTGGAATCACCAGCAGCCACCCTGCAGACTCCATCTCCTCCTCGCTGACGGTGCCTCAGTGCAGATTTGACATCTTCTTGCAGCCTCCCTGCAGAGGGGAGAGCCACTGCAGCCTCTCCAGCTCATAAAACACTGCTCAAAAACCTGATGGGCTCTAATTTCATTTGGGTTGTTTTTCCCCAGACCTACCTGGCAGCCACGCAGGGATTTTTAGTTTCTGTTCCTCCGGATTTTTTTGTCCTTCAAGCACATCCCAGCTCCCAGAATATCCTCCTGCTGATTGCCTCAGCACACGGGGAAAACATCTCCACATTCCCCTCTCCCACCTGTCTGCCTGCTGATGGATCCAGCAGCGAGAGCCACGTGTGGCTTCCCTGACTAAAAATAAAAAGCTGAATTTACCAGGAGCCTCTGTGGAGCCCAACACCAGCAAACTGGTTTCCCTAAGATGGTGCACGAGCTTTGTGCAGGAGATTTCTGAAGAAAAGGTGGTAGGGATAATTTTTTATTCTATGACATATTCCATTCTATTCTATTCTAATTATATAAAATAGGTAAGCACAACAAAAGCAACAAAGCATTGCTGCAAGGAACACTGGTGCAGCCAGGGAATGAGTTCTTGCCAAAAAACCCATGCTAAACATGGAATTTTACCAGAATTGCAGCCCAGCAGCCTGCAGGACACCTGGCAGGGCCTGCCCACTAATCCTGCAGCTCTTCACTGGCCAAACCTTGGGCAAATTCAGCCCCTCAGGCACACAAATGAGGGTAAATGTGGGTGGGATGGCCCAAACCGCAGGTATTTAACATAAGAAGTGATTTAAATGAGAAAGTTCGGCTGAGGAAGAGCTGGAGGAGATGTTAAACCCTGGGATTTTCACTTCCTCAGACCGGGCTGAAGCTGGAGCAGAGCAGGGCTCGGACAAGGCAGGACCTGCACATCCCTCCCATGGCAGCAGCAATCATCGATGCCCACCGACACCAATAATTGGCCTCCAGATTTGCCCAAAACGCAGCAGGATCCGCCTCGGGAGCGCCAGCAGTGCCAGCTCTGTGCCTTCTGAAGGTGCAGCCCCAGCTGGGTGCACAGCCTGAGCCCTGAAACCCCCCTGGGCACGGCTATTCCCTCATCCCAGAGCCTCTGCTGCGTTGGCAGGGCAAGTTCCCTCCACAGGCACGGGATTTAAATAGAAACGTGGAGCACAAGCAATTCCACACCGCGCAGAAAAAACTCCGTGTGCCCGAACAGATGGGTTTTACAGCTCCAATTACTGCATTCCATTGTCTCGTGCTGGCAAAGTCCGGGCTTCGTTGTGCTCCAAAAACAACCAGGGGCTGCTGGAGGCTGGGATTTGGGGAGGGAAAAGGAAGTGGGCAAGCACAGTGTGGGGCAAGGCAGGGGACAACGCCCCAAGGTCACCCCTGGGGCCCAAATCGTCAAAATTGGTGTTTTGCTCACCAGAGATGCTGCAGTGAGAAATTTAGTGTTACTCACAGCGGGGAAAAAAGTGGGAAAACCCCGTATTTTTGCTGCTGGCACCTGCCCTGCTCAGGAGAATCAAAGTAGGAGCCATCTCCATGGAATGGCTGCTCTGGGATATGGTCAGGATTCCAAGGAACAGGAAGGGGACATGGGGAAAAGCTGCCCAGACCAACAGGAAGGACTCCAAGCTCTCACAGCATCAAACAGACCCATTTTAATGGTAAAAATTACCAAGAGATGCCAAAATAGAGCATTTCTAGAGGGATATAAAAGCCATTGGCTCCTCACGTGTCAACCCAAGCCTTGAGAGAGCCAATTCCTGCTCTTCACTGTTCACATCATGGAGGCCCAAGGCATTTAAAACATGAAATTGTTATTTTCCAAACCAAGAAGAAATAAAGTATTGGGAAAGGGCAGCTTTTGCATTGTGTGAAGCCTCTTGGAAACGCTTTTCCCAGTAAAATAAAGTAAAAAATACTGATGGTGCCCTAAAATTCGAAGGCTTAATGTCTTCTAAACATGGATAATTTTTGATAAACAGGGAGTTTTTTAATCCTTGCTAATTCAGAATTTCCAGCCTTCCCCGGAACCCGGCTGAACTTCTTCGTTCCCAAAAAAACTCCGAAGTAACAAATTTCAGGAAGGGTGGAGCCAATTATTTCTCCCTCTCCGACCACCCTCCAGTCCTTCTCCAAACGGTTAAAGTGCTTGACATAATTAGCCGCTAATTGTTAGCAGCTGTAGCCATTATCAGTTTAATTTCTAATTAATTGTTACAATTATTGTTGCCTTGCTTACCCCGTCTCAAGAAATGTTTGTAAGAGAGGCAAATGTTACGTGGTAATTAACTCGCTGCCGAATTTTCAGCGGTTAATTAAATATTCTGAAGCTGTCGCTATCTTCCCCCTTAAACAATTAATGAGTCAGGGGTCAATTAAGTGTGTTTTAACCTGGTCTCCTGGCAGAGCATCGGGAGCAAATCTGACGTTGCTTCTCATCCACAAAAAAAATTGTAGGAAGCCAAAGTGCTTCAAGCACATCCTTGAGGGGTTGTTTGGTTGGTTTTTAACATTGTTACACCTCAATTTTCTCACTCTGGTGAAGAAAAAAAAATCCCTCTAAGCTTTAGGATGGAAATAAATGCACCTCTCAGTCGGGTTATCCACAGCAGGATAAGGAGAGAGCTTTCCCTGCAGCAGCCAAGATAATCCTTGGATAATTCAGGTTGTCCAAAACAATTTTGGATGAGCACATGTAGGATTTTGGGGACATAGAGCCCTTCCTTCCCTGGCATTCCCGTCCCACTTGGACAATTATTCCTCTTCCCTTGTTGCTGTCACCGTCAGTTTGTCCCTGTCCAGCACACAGGTGATTTATTTCTCTGAGTTTTGCTGGTTTAAGTAACCAGGGCTTGGTTCTGTGCTGCCTCACCCTCCTCCCCCAGCCCAGCTGTGTTTTCCACAGCCAAATTTCTCCATCCACCCCAGGCTGCTCAAAAACAAGTCCCCAGAACTTCATTTATTTGCTGCCACAGCGTGGAACAACCCAATGCCCAGGCCCCCAGCCACGTGTGGGATCTGCAGCCAGCTGAAGAAATCTGAATTTTGAGCTTGGTTTAAACTGCACAAAGTCCTTCAGCTGGGCAGGATGCACGATTTAACCGCCAAATCACACCTCTCACACGATGTTTTACCAGGAAAAAAAATCCTCATTTTCCCATTCCCCACTCTCAGATGTTCCCTCTGTGCCCCCTTGTTTTGGGGCTGGCAGGATTCCCTCCCTCCCCGAGCCCATCCCTGCACCAGGGCTGCCCTTTGGAGCCATGGGTGAGGAATATTAATTGCTTCAACATCTTCTTGTGCTCAGCCCAGCGCCTTTCCCTGCTTTGGCTCGTTGCTAGGGAACTGGGAATGGCAACCCATGGATTTATTCCATCTGCTCCAGGGCCAGCTCGGGCTGCAAAGCAGAGCACCATCCGCCTCTTAATTATTTAGAGGCTAATAAAAGAAAGGAAAAAAAAAAGGTGGGGAGAAAAATCAGTGTGTTTTTCTCTCTCCTCCCAGTTTGGTTTTCAGATTCCGCAGGGTCATTAATCCCCAGGGCCAGGCGGGTTTTTGTCACAGCCCCTGGAGCAGGGCAGGGACAGCAGGGCTGAGCTGCACCTCCCTGAACACCTCAGCCGAGCTGGGATTTAATTGCCCGGAGATTGTCAGCATCGAGTTCCCTCATTTCACTGCTCATTTGGGATGTAAACAAGGCGGGTGTAGTAAGCACATCCTTCTCTCTCTCAGGATTTTTTCATAGAGGAGCACAGAGGAAAGAAAGAGAAAACAATTTCTATTTCTGCTCCTTGTTTTTTCCATATGGAATGTGTTTGGAGAATTGTTTACCTGGGGTGATTGCTTGGTTGGATTCTGGGGAGGATTGTTTGAGCCTGGTGGCAAATCCAACCCAATCCAATCCAACCCAACCCAACCCAATCCAATCCAATCCAATCCAACCCAACCCAACCCAACCCAACCCAACCCAACCCAATCCAACCCAATCCAATCCCATCCAATCCAATCCAATCCAACCCAATCCAATCCAACCCAATCCAATCCAATCCCATCCAATCCAATCCAACCCAACCCAATCCAATCCAATCCCATCCAATCCAATCCAACCCAACCCACCTGTGGCTGGACTGTCAGAGAGGGTCACAAGTTAGATTTGGCAGTCAGAACAAGTAGGTTTGTAATTTTAGTATCTCCTTTAAATAGTAAATTAATGGATTATAGCACAGTTCTAATAAAGAAATCATTCAGCCTCCTGAGCTGGAGTCAGACATCAGCATCTCCTCCCACCAACTCACCTGCATTCACAACAGGTGGGCACCGAGCTCAGCCTGTCCCAGGGCAGTCCCTGCCCGGTGCATCACTTTGAAGGGATCAGCCTGGAGATGTTCCCTCTCTGCCCTTTCCTCTCTGGTTTTCCCCAGTGTTTGGCCCCAGCTGGCAGATTTGACGTGTTTGCTTCTCGCTGGATGGAGCGAGGGATGGAGGGAATTTATTCCTCGTTCTTTTTAAACCTGCCACAGAACCCGTCTGATTGACTGCTCCCCCAGTGCCACCCCAACAGAATCCAGATGGTTTTGGGGACATCAGGGTGATCCATGTGCCCCATGGCCACCCTCCTTCCTCAGAGCACGGGGCTCTCCTCTGCTCCATGGCAAATCCATTCTCCAGAGAAGCAAGACACAGAATCCTGGAATGGTTTGGGATGGAAGGACCCTAAATCCCACCCAGTGCCACCCCTGCCATGGCAGGGACACCTCCCACTGTCCCAGGCAGCTCCAGCCTGGCCTGGACACTCCCAGGGATCCAGGGCAGCCACAGCTCCTCTGGGAATTCCATCCCAGCCCCTCCCCGCCCTCGCAGGGAAGGATTCCTTCCCAAAATCCCATCCAAAGCTGTTCCTTGCACGCTTCATGCATCAGTATAAACACCTCTGAAGGTGTGGATAACTGCCCTTACTCATCCCCATCCTGAGCCATTCCCAACAATATTTATCCACTTCTTCTGCACCCACTTGCTCACAGTTGGTTTTACAAGGATCCTCCTGCTTTGGCAACAGGGAGATTGATTATAGTGATTATTTTAATCGTTGGAAAAAAGGAGTTTTAGACACTGCAGGCTGCCTTGCCCTTGCTTTCACTCCCAGGCATTACAAGTGTGCATTTATTGGGGGAATTTAGCTCCCAAAGCTGTGTTAAGGGATTCACTGTGCTTCCTAAAGTGTCAGAATTTACCTGTGACCTCCACTCACCTGCAGGGGAAAATGAGAACAGGGCAGGAAAAAGATGCAAAATTGCAACATGTTAATACAGTAACAAATAACAGCTATTTTTCAGTGATTTCACTTGATTTAAAGTACAAATGAGTAAAGCTGATGTAGTCCAGGCATAATTTTTTTCTAATCTGGTTGGGAATGCTCTAAAATTCCACCAACACAACCCAGGTCATTTCTCTCAGATCCATTACGAGACACTCAACCAACCCAGGCAAATCAACACAAGAGCGCGAGGGGAACTCAGCACCTTGAAATTAAATTGTCGTGGAAACCAAATGGCTGCCCCCAAATCCCCAGAACAGGGATGAGCCTGTGTGATAAACAACTTTTAATGGCTCTGCTGGCACCACGGAGCCTGTGAAATGTCACTGCTGCCCTAAATGCCTGTCGAGGGGAGCTGCTCTGCCTGTACACTGAATTTCCTCCTTATCATCAGTGCCTGCAAAGTTGGCACTGCACAGGGACTGCAGATCTCCTCACGCTCATTTCCCTCTCTGTTCACATCAGCATCCAAGGGGAATTTTTCCTTGGGATAGCTCCAAAGCAGAGCGCCACATTCCCCCTCTGGAATTCCATCCTCCTGGAGATCCATGAGCAGCCAGGTCAATGCCAACCCAAATCCAGGTTGATTTTGTAGTAAAAACACAAGTCCCCGCTATCAACAGCTTCTCCCTGTTTCCCTTTTGGGACTTGCTTGAATATTTTCATCACCCTCATGCTTTTATTTCACAATTCCATGTTGGAGGTGGTGAAAATAAGTAGCTTTTTTTTAGGATTTGCTTTGTGGCTGACTGCTCTCCGTGGTTAAAGATTGCAGCTCATTACACCAACTGCACTTCCCTGGATTCTTTGTAGGGTGCATGGACTGGTTTGCAAAACAACAACAACAACAAAAAGCAGTTGGAGCTCATTATATTTTAACTTTCACTCCCCTTGTACTGCCTATGGATTTTTCTTTAATCACCTAGATTAAAGAATTCAGGATTTAGCAGGAAACCAAGTGCCTGGAATGGGGAAAAGGGAGGATTCAGAAATTCTTGCACATTTGGGAAGCAGCAGATCCTGTCCTCCCAAGCCGTGCCAGTGCTCAGTGCCATGAACGTCTCAGATCCTGATCGACTGACTCCATCAAAGGTGCCAGAGGATTTTAGTCGGGGGCAAAAGCAATATAGGAAGGGTAGGAAACTCTAAATAAAACAGGTGGCCAGTGACAATTTATCCCTTTTGTCTCCATGAGCTGCTTTCAGCTTTGGCCTCTTCAGAGGAAGGTCCAAGCCACAAAAAAAAAAATCACAGAAATCAGGAATTCCAGTGCCCAGAGCCTTCCCATCCCTGTGGCAGCGCCCCAACCTCTGCAAGTGCTCATCCCCATTTCCCTGGATTCACTCCTCCACCCCGATGCGCTGCTCTCCCTAATTTCATTTCCCTGGATTGTTTCCTCCATCCCAGAGCACTGCTCTCCCCTGTTTCATTTCCCTGGATTGTTTCCTCCATCCCAGTGCACTGCTCTCCCTAATTTCATTTCCCTGGATTGTTTCCTCCATCCCAGTGCACTGCTCTCCCTAATTTCCCTGGATTGTTTCCTCCATCCCAGTGCACTGCTCTCCCTTATTTCTTTTCCCTGGATTCACTCCTCCATCCCGGTGCCACTGCTCTCCCTAATTTCATTTCCCTGGATTGTTTCCTCCATCCCAGTGCGCTGCTCTCCCTAATTTCATTTCCTGGATTCACTCCTCCATCCCGGTGCCACTGCTCTCCCTAATTTCCCTGGATTCACTCCTCCATCCCAGTGCGCTGCTCTCCCCTGTTTCATTTCCCTGGATGCGCTGCTCTCCGTTATCAGCAGGCGCTGCAGCCGCGTCTCCCCCTGTGTTGTCCCTCTGCCAGGTGACATCGTGTCGCTGTCACAGATAACGCCGCCGCTCCTGCTCCTTTCCCTGCCGCTGTCTCCCCTCCGGCTCCTCTCTTCCCCCGCGGGGTTCCCTTTCTTCTCCGCATTGTGAGCGCACAAAGGCCCCTCTCGGATTACGCTGCCCTGTAATTGCTCCCGTGGCTCTGAGGAAGGGGAAAACTCTGATTTGATCGCCTTCTTTTCCTCTGCGTGCGCCATGAACGCTGCCATGAATCCGTCCGGTTTCCGCGCTGTAGCTGGGCGAGGAGCGAGTAGAGCCCCTGCCACACCAGCATGTCAAATCACAAATTCCCTGTCACCACTCTCCCGGCTGCTGCTGCTGCTGCTCGCACACCCACAGCCTCCATCTCCAGACAATTCCTTCTTTGAGGTCTTTTCCAGGGCCACAAAATGCACGAGCAGGACATTCCCTGCCAGGTGAAATTCCCAAGGGAGTGTTTTGCCTGATTTTTCCCCAAAAATGTGAGTTTCCAGCACCATTCCTGGGTGCCACAGCAGCAGCTGGCACGTGTGGGTCACAAAATTAAGCAGCAGCATCACCTCTGCTGCCTCTTCCTGATGCTCCACTTTGCAGAGGATTATCCAGTGGTTCCCCAGTCACTGTAAATTCCACAATAATGATATTTTTTTTTTTTTTTGCAGCAGCAGGAATCGCATTCCAATCTTATCAGAGTTGTCAGAGCTGCTGTTATTAACCCACCATCATTACATCAACACTAAACTCAGCCTGAAGACAGCTTAGCACAGAAAACCAAGACTAAAACTGCCCGGGGGGGCTTGGAGTGGGGGGTTCTTCCTTCCTCTTCCACTTGGTTCTCTTCTTCTGTTAACAAGGACAAGGAAACCACTGGTGCTGCTTGGCACTTTTTAATGGGTATCAAAACCAGAGCCTCACCCAGCTGGGCAGTGAAATGGATGAGTGTGAGGGAAAAACTGGGAATTTCAGTCCAAACCAACAATCCCTGGAGCTGAGGAGCTGAGAAGGAACCTCAGATTAGAGCAAATCTCACCCAGGGCCTAGCATCTCCTTTATTCCCTGCTGATGACTAAAGTTACACTTAAAAAATTAAAATTTGTGTAATTTCTAACAATTATATCCCTGCGATGGAAAGCTGAGGGGATTTTTGATTAGACCTTGATGGGTTTTCCTTCCATCAGTGAGTCCCAGCTCTCTTTACACCCAAATGAGCAGTTCAAGGATGGTTCAGATGCCAAGGGATGGTTTGGGATGCTGGGAAGAGAGGCTGAACCACTGTTCTCTCCTGCCTCCCCCAGATCCTGCAGAAAGATAAAAGGCAGCACCACAGATAAAACCCTCCCGAGTTTTACAAGCAGAAAAAGTATTTTATTGGCACAGACTCTTTTTTACTAACCTGGCATAAAAGCTATCAAACTATATAAATAAACCTGGGGAATTATCTCCTGCCTCAGCCAGGACCCTTGCTGGGCCCTGAATGGATTCATTTTAAATGGGTTATAAATTTCTGATAAAGGATATTTCAGCTCCAAATTGCAGATTTAACGAGGCTTTCACTGCTCTGCTCCTCCACTTCTGCAGGGCAAGGGGGGCTGAACCAGGGGGATTTGGGGGTGGGATGTGCCCTGCCCCCTGTCCCAATCCCACAAAGGTGCTGGGGGTGCTCAGCACCCTCTGGAGCTGAGGAAATCCACTGGAGTGTTTTCCACACTCTGGGGGTGCCCAGATTTGAAGCTCCAGGTCCAGAGCTAACCCAGGCTCACCTTGGCAAATTTGGTGTGGATTTGTCCGAGCTGCTGGGACTCGGGGGACAGGGGACAGGGGACAGGGGACAGGGGACAGGGGTCAGGGGACAGGGGACAGGGGTCAGGGGTCAGGGGACAGGGGTCAGGGGACAGGGGACAGGGGTCAGGGGACAGGGGACAGGGGACAGGGGACAGGGGACAGCCCAGCCAGGCTTGGGCTGCTGCTGTGCCAGGCGTGGATTCACTTCCCACCTCTGCTTTTCCCACTTAATTTTAAAGCAAATTCGAGAGTGGAACTGTTGTGGGGAGAAGGGAAGGAGATCCAGACAGAAGAGCAGTCCTTGCTGGTGCCTGGAGCACATCAGTACAGGGCGCCTGGGCAGGGGGAAGCCAGGTGAACCCCCAGAGCAGGGGGGGGATCAGGGATGCACCGGACTGAGGGATCGCTCCTCGCCCCAGCTCCTCACCCACCCCTTTCCCCCTTTCTGCAGCAAAGAAATAAAGCTGGAACGAGGTCAGAGAATGAAAAGCTGTGCCTGAATTCCCAGCTCGGCCGAGAGGAAGAAGTTGGGAGATTTGGGAGCAGAACCCGGGGTGCTGGTGGGCAGAGCGGGGCCCTTTGCCACAACAGGAGTTTTGTCACCAGGGATGTTCTGCTGAGCTGCGAGTGGTTTCCTTTGATACACCCGGTGTTAAACGTGCTCACATCCCCCCGAGAGCCCTTCCAGAAGAAAGGCAGATGCTAATGAGTGTTGTTGGTTCTGCAGGCTTTCAAATCCGTGCTTTCTCCTTTGGTCAAAGGAAGTTCTTTCATCGGCAGCGTTTTCAGATGTGCTCTGCTCGTGCTGGAAGACTTTACAAGAGAGGAAATTTTATTAGCAGCTCCTCATGGAGGGCTGGGACTGGCAAATTAAAACCCAGTCCACACACTTCAGACAAACCTGCCAGTGATCTGCTGCCTTCCCTCCAGGAACTGCCTGCCAGAGCTGCCTCTGCCATACAAAGCAAGGGAGAGAGCGAAGCTCCCAAATCTCAGCAGCAGGGTAGGGATTTTTAACCATTTTTTATCTTTATAAAGGCTGGATCCAAACCACAATGAATTCTAAATCCCACTGGCCTCAAGGTTGTGCTGCAAAGTTGTTTGTCATGTGGTGTTTTTAGGGTTTTGATCTAGGTAGAAACACCTCCCCGGGTTTTTACTTTGATATTTTCCCTCCGTCTCCTCAGAGCTCTCCCTGCCCAGCTGCACTGGCACAGGCACCTTCCAGCTGCTTCCCAGTGGGAATTTTCAGCTGGAAACAGCTCCAGTGTTTCCAGAAAGCAGGATACTCACAGAGGGGGGACGCCTGACCTTCCCTGCAGCCCTGGGGCTGATTAATTTGGTTTTTCACCAAAGCCCTCCAAAGAAATCCAGCGGATCAGACCCGGGAGCATCCAGCCCTTGTGGACAGGACTTCAAATGTTCCCATCCCAGAGCCCTAAACCCCCTTTAGATCCCTCTGACCACCACAAGGACACTTGGGAGTGTCCATCCCTTATGGCAAGGACTTTAACTGCTCCCATCCCAGAGCCCAAACCCCCCTGGATCTCCCTGGGCACCCCAAGGAGCTCTGCCCTGCCTGGGAAATCAAAACCCCAGAGCTGCACATCTGAGCGAGCCCAACCAGGGGCTGCAGCCAGGAATTCGTGTTTTGGACGACAGTTTGATTGGATTGACTTTAAATGGATGTTTCCCTCCCCGTTCATAATGAAGTGAAGGAAGCCAGAGGCAGAAATTATAAAGCCAGCCTGCCCATTGCTTTGGAAGCAGCTTTAAATATTTCCCTCCCACAGCCAGTGCTGGATCTGAGTAACAAATGACAGGCAGAAGAGAGCAGATGAGTATCTATTTATGCAGGAAAATGAAATGTATGAATAGTTATTTTGAGGACAAATGTATTTTGACAGGTATCTAATTTCATTCTGTTGATAAAATGCACTTTCTTGCTTTCTGGAGTTGATGACTGGTTGGGTTGGGTTTTTTTTTTTTTTATTTTATTTGCAATCGTTGTCAGTAGAAAAAAAGATGGGGAAAAAAACCCACCCTGAAAATTATATTTGTCAAACATCAGAAAGCAATTTAATTTATTGTCATCACAAATGTGCTTTAAAAAAAAATAAAATCAAATAGCCAGGCACTATTTATTCAGCACAAACCCCAAATTAACAGGGAGTGGTGGTGAGGCACAAACACCCAGGGGAGGACCCTGTGTAATCTGGCCATGGAGGAGAGCCCAAAAATGTCTTCCCAACCTGGAATTCCAAACAAAAGAGAGGAGAAAAGCAGCACTAAAGCTGAAATCAGCACTCAGCTCCCCACATTATCAGAGATAATGCCATCATTTAAATACCGGGGCCAGCTCTCCTCTGCTGGAGCTGCTTTGCTTGTGGTGCTGGAAGTGGTTTTGTGACTGCCTGCAGTATTTCCTGTGGCTGCTTCCCTTTGGGAATATTTTTTGGAGGATACCACACCCCCAGAAACATAAAATCCCCGCTCTTTGTGGGACGTGCACCATTCCTCACCCCTGAACAATTCTGGGAAGCCCCAACAAGCAGAGCAGAAAGGGCTCAGCTCCTGAGCCCCTGTGCCCAAACCCCCTGCACGGGGCCAGCACCATCCCTCTGCTTTCCAGAGCTGATTATCTCTGAATTCTCACCGTGCCTCTGTGCCGTGGCTGTTTCCCTGACATCCTGTGGGAATTTAATGGATTTTAGGAGCAGGACAAGGTGTTTACTGCCAGGGAAATACTGGCCTGGGGGAGCTGAATTTAGTGAGAGAGGCTGTAGGGGGCTGAACCTGGATTTCTGTGGAGGAATGAATGCCTCAAAACCAATTTTACTTCAAAGTTAACGAAAAAAAATCACAGTTGGAATAAAAGCCAATGACCAAATATTATCTGCCATAAAAAAAAAAAAAAAAAAAAAAAAAAAAAAAAAAAAAAAAAAAAAAAAAAGAAAAAAGAGAAAGGAGCAGCATTTCTCTGATTGTCAGTCCTCCCACACCCCTTCCTGGCTGTCCTGGGCTGCCTTGTGTCCTGAACTCCCTTCTTGTCCCTTAAACCAGGCTGGATTTCCTGCTGAGGCCCATCCTTTACAATTCTGGGACAAAGTAGGCAGGGATAACAACCCCCAGCCCCTGCAGGACTGCGCCCTGCCAGGTGAGAAGGGAGGGATGCCGTGCGAGGGTGAGGCTGCAGGAATTTGGGGACACACACCCGACTGAGGAACTCCCAGAGTCGCCCTGACAGATTTGATGGATTAGAGGGCACCTAACAAACTCCGAGTTCATTGTGAGAGACAAAG
Source organism: Vidua macroura (assembly GCF_024509145.1). Taxonomy (NCBI): domain Eukaryota; kingdom Metazoa; phylum Chordata; class Aves; order Passeriformes; family Viduidae; genus Vidua; species Vidua macroura. The sequence continues at coordinate 1,693,874 of NC_071592.1, forward strand.
GGGGCAAAGCTTTCCAGGTGCTGCCTGGATTTATTCCCGTTTTTCCCAGAAAAATCAGGCTGCGCCTTTCCAGAACCCACACCCAGAGCAGCTCGCGCTGATCTCCCCGTCCTGAAACCCCACGGAGCATCCCAGCCCCACAGCCGTTCCCTGCCGGGGCTTTTCCGAGGAGAGGGAAGCCAGGAGGGCTCAGAGCAGCCGTGCCGGGCCGGAGGGGAGGCAGGTGAGGGCAGGGATGCTGTGCAGGATCGCGCTGTTGCTTGGCAACCCCGCAGCTCCCGGGATGCGCCGGAGCCTCTGCTGGGGCTGGAGCGGTCACTGCCGGCCGCGAGTGACCGCGAGTGACCGCGAGTGACCAGGGCCAGCCCTGCCCTGGCTGTCCCAGCAGCTCCACAGCCCAGGGCCGCCTGTCCTGCCCGAATCGGGGCTCGCCCGGCAGCGCAGCCCCGTGTCCCCGCAGCCGGGGCTGCTCCTCCGTGCTCCCCGTCAGGCTTTGGGTTTCCCCTCGCAGGGCAGATCCTGCTCTCAGCTCCGGAGCTCCCCTCCCACGACGGCTTCGAAAGCAAAGCGGGGTCAAATCTACGAGCTGCTCTGAGTCCAGATGCGAGTGGTTAAACCGGCCCTATCCCCCCCTGCTCCCAGGTTTTGGGATTCCCGTCCCTATTCCAGCCCTCTCCCGGCGCATCTGCACTGCTGAGAGCAGCAGGCTCCCCTCAGCCACCCCTGCAACACTCCAGATGGACAGCCAGCCACTCCCCTCCTCAGCACTGATCCAGATTACTCTCCCCTTCTGGGTTTAGCGCTTAATCCCAAACATTTATCACATTTTACTCCGAGCCTCCTACTCCCGTGCGTGCTCGTTCTTCCCAAAAGCTCCTTTTTCTTCGCGTTCTCTTGCATGATCTGCTCTGCAGCAGCGTCTCCAGCTGGTCCCTTCAGCCCTGCTGCGCTGGCTGTGCCTCCCTCCGCAGCAGGAGCTGTCCCCGGGCTGGGGCAGGGAGGGAGGATGGCTGTGACACCCTCGGGAACATTCCGTGCCCGGAGCCGCGTCCTGGCAGCACCGCACTTCAAAGGGATGCAAAGGAGACTCCTCCGTTCAGAGGGTGGACGGGAAGGATGCTGTGGAGAGCTGGCTTAGGCACCCACCCTCTGCCACCTCAGGCACCTTTCCTGGGGAGCAGGGACGGGCAGCTCCGCTGGCACAGCCCCCGTGGCTCCCCGCTCGCTGCCAGCTCGCTCTGACCTCATTCCCATCCCTGATTCCCCACTTTTCCTTGCTCTTGGGGCCGTTCCCCGGGACAAGCAATAAGGACCTGATGCTGGTCAGAGCAGGGAGTGTTTCTCTGTGGCAGTTCCAATGGCTTTGACCCTGCAGGAGCAAGGACACGATTCCCTTTTCTTCACCAGAAGAAAAACCCAGAACAAATCTCCTGCTTTGCTTTCAGGACAACACGGCTCGTGTAACCACTGCCTGCTCGGCTCCCCTGCAGTTTTATTGCTCTTCTGGCCAGGATTTCTTCATCCAAGGGCTGACAATCAGGAAAATTCCACTTCTTTTTTTTTTTTTTTTTTTTTTTTTCCTTTTTTAAGAAATAACTGCAAAACAAAACCAAAGCAGTGGTGGTTGCAAAAGCAAACGCAGGGGATCCTGGGACACATTTGGGCTGCTGAGCCCCTGCTCAGGGCGATGTGAGAAGCCTCCAGGATCCCAATTCCCGATTTCTGTCCCAGAAAAGGGCTGTACCCGGCTGCCGGGCGTTGCCATGGTTACCGCACGGTGTCGCGTAGCAACGAGCTAAGCCGAGCATCACCGAGGCGGTTTTGCCTCTTCTAAATTCCTTCCCCTCGCGTATTCAGCAAGTGAGCTGGATTGATCTCCAGCCCCAGCACAAACACGCAGCGGGGAGCAGCCACCGATTGCTTTTGGAGCCGCGGGGGATGAGGCAGGAGCGGGGAGCTGCCCCAGGAACCAGGGGTGGGACCCACCTGGGCGGGTGGGATGGGCTGGCACAGCCCCGGGGGCACGGGGATGGGAATTCCAGGGGGATGGGGATGGGAATTCCGTGGGAGTGGCCACAGACTGGAGATCCCGTGTGCAGCAGGGCCAGATCCCAGCTGAAACCACATTTACACCTCCACGTTGCACGGGCAGCTCCTCCTGCCGGGCCCAGGGCCACACAAAGGTGTCCAACACCCTCACAGCACTCCTCAACCATTCTTCCTTGTGCTTTTGAGGCTTCAGAGCTTCCCAGCATTGCCATTCCTGGCCAGGGCAGCATCCATCCGCTCTCCTCCTGCTCCAGGAGGGGACTGGCAAGCGTGGAGAATTCAGGAATTCAGGCCGGGCTGTGCCGGGGGAGAAGCTGCTGTTGTCACCAGGATTTGTACCCGTGCTGTCCCCTGCTCTGACACCCCCCACCCCTCCCAGTCCCCCAGATTCCTGCAGTCCCCCTGTCCCCAGAGATGCCCCAGGGCCGTGCTGGGCACACCTGCAGTGCTGCAGGGCCATCCCTGCCCTGGAGCCTGCCCCAGGGTGTGTCCCCAGCTCGGTCACTCAGTGTGGCACTCAAGGAGCTGCTGTGGGAGAGGTTTTTGTCCCTTCTCTTGGTGCTGGGTCTGTGAGGGGCTGTCCCAGCAGGTCTGACTCGAGGATAAGGGTGAGCCCAGCGTTTAGAGAGATATTTCCCATGCAGTTCACCTCTGCTGACCTCCAGCCCTCTCCCCTCAGCCAGAATCGTGCTCCACTCTCCCTGAGCCGGCTGTTTGCTGTAGTGACTCTTTTCCATCTCTTCTCTGGGAAATAAAAAGGGGTAAAACTTCTTGCTGAAAGATTGACATGGAGAATCAGCTGCTGCTTTCATGTGCTGTTGGTGGGAGGGGGATTAAGTTCTGGGGGTACTGGGCGGTCAGGCACGGGGGGAAAAAAAACAACAAAAAAATATCCACAAAGCCATTCGAGTCAGAAAAGTCCCCCTGCGGATTCAGCTTCAACCACAGAAGTGAAATTTTCCCCTCTTTTCTTATCAAACACAGAACTGACTGGGCAGAAGTCCCTGAAGGGGGCTGCGAGCTTTGGATACCTCCCTGGATCTCTAAAAGAAGTTTTTATACAAAACTTGAGCTCTTGGGGCTCTTGGCACCTGCTCTATGCAGCACAGACAGACATCAGAAAGGTTTTTGCGGGAGACCTCGGGTTCAGCTGCCCAAAAATGACAAAAGAATGAAAACATCAGAAAGGAGAGAAGCAAACCAGGAGCAGCAGGGCTGAGGGACCCCACTGGGAGCAGAACAAAGGCAGATTTTGTGTTTGATGAGCACTGGTGGCTTCGGGAGTGAAGGATTCAGGGGTTTCAGCCTCACCCTGAGCTCACAGGAAGCACCCCAGGACCACCAGAGCCGGGGGCATCCCAGCCCTGGGGAGCACCGAGACCTTTCTCCAGCCTGCTGCACACCCAGCGCCTCAGTGACAGCATCATCCCCACCCTGTGTGCCCAGAATGGCTCAGACACCCAGAGCAGGGGGCTGCTCCCCATTCTTGCTCCTGGATTGATCCAAAAAGCACTTCCAGGCAGCACAATGAGCTGTGACTACAAGCTCTGCATGGATTTCACAAGAATTCCTTTTTCAGGGTGATTTGGGACATCCAGGCTGATTTTCTTTGCACGGGGATGCAGCAACATCAGCTCTGTCTGTGCTTTTATTTTAAACAGCTCCTGACACTTCTCCTGCCTGCAGCTCCACTCAGCTTCCCCCACCAGAGGCTTGGGGCTCGTTTTGTCACCATCTGGGAGCTGTCACTTGGCTGTGTGACCCCAGGGCTGCAGGAGCCCCATGGCTGGGTGGTGGCTGGCACAGGTCAGGCTGTGCCACAGAAGGGAGGCTGTGCCCTCCTGGGTTAAACCATCCCCTCCACCCTCCTTCCCAGAAAAACCCCATTATAGCACCTGGGAAGCTGAACTCAATGTGTGTCTGCTTCCCAGAGTGGAGAATTTCCCCCCAAAAAAATCTGGTTTGGCATCACTGGTTGAGCAAGGACTGCGCTTCAGGACTCCCCATTGCCCCAAGATAATATTTAAATCCAAGCCTTTCCTTGGCAGGTGAGCCTTTGATATCCTAAATTCCTTTTTTATTGTGGGAACTCCATTGCTTCTGGCACCCAGAACAGGTAGAACCACTCCAAATTTCAAGCTGGAACTGAGACAACAATGTTTGCATTGTTTTTTCCTCTGACAGATCATCTTCCAGATTAAAAAAACAAAAACCACAAAAAAAACCCCACCACAACAAGAGAAACAAATTGTTACAATCCAGCCAACAGGTGGCAAGGGAACAGCTTGCCTTAAACTCTTACTCGTAACTAAGGAAATCTCCTGGGATTAGCGCTGTTCTTGCCAATATGAGAATTTATCTGTGATTTTCCGTCCTCACGGGGACTGAGCTGCGTTAAAGCCACCCCGCAGCTATTGTTCCGTGCTCCCAGCCCCATCTCCTTGTTCAGTGCTCCCAGCCCCGCTGTAAAACCCCGGCCGGGAGGGATCCGTGCTGCCGATCTCTGCTGATGGCACAGATCAGCCGAGGCTCTGAGCACGGCACAAGGCTCTGGGAGCCCGGGATCTGCCGGATCCAGAGGAAATCTCCAGGCTCCAGCCAGGCAGAGACACTCGAGGGTGGCAAACCAACCACGGGCAGCTCAGCTGGAGCAGATTGCACAGGAAAAGGGGGGGGGGGGAAAGAAAAAAAGGGCAAAACCCCGGCTGTTTTTCCCTGGGGGCTGTGGCTGAACTCCAGGCTGAGCAGCCTGGCACAATCATGGCTTAAATCCCATTAGTGGGGAAACGTTCAGAGCTCTTTTCTAGAGCATCTCCAGCCTGGAGAGCACTGACAGCAGCAGAGGGAGTCTTCCCCAGGGAAAGGTTCTCAGGCTGGGAGCTGTCACATCACCTTCCCGGAGAGGAGTGGAGTGGGAGGAGAAATCGAGCATCATCCCTGTCTGCCCAGGGACCTCCCCTGTCCCTGCAAATGCTGGTGACTTTCCCTTTTGCTAAAGGTCCAGAGGTGAGTTCTGGGCACCAGCTGTGCCCAGCACATCCCTGCCCGAGCCCAGACAGTGCTGGGGGCATCTCAAAGGACATCCTGAGGGCAGGGCCAGCCAGGGAAAAGATGATTTGGGCAGCAGAGCTCTCTCACTGATCCCTAACAAACCTGTCCCTAACAAACCCATCCCAAACTAACCTGTCCTTAACAAACCCATCCCAAACGAACCTGTCCCTAACTAACCCGTCCCTAACTAACCTGTCCCTAACTAACCTGTCCCTAACTAACCCGTCCCTAACTAACCCGTCCCTAGCAAGCCTGTGCTGGAGCAAATCAGGAATTTTAGGGGACCCATGGAGCTGCTGACGAAGAAAAGCTGGTGTGTGATCCCCTGGAGTCACAAGCTGTCACTGAGCGCTGCCTCACGCTGCCAAAAAAATCTGATTTCTCAGAGCTCCTCGCTTATCACATTATCAGGAGACTGGGCAAGTTTCTGGTGGTTCATTTCCACTGATTAGTGGGGAACAGCAGAGCAATAAAGAATATCCAGAGACAGCTTCCACCACCAGGCAACATCACAGAATGAGAGCTGATTAATGAGGTCGTTGGGGTAAGAGGAATTACTGCTCCATCCCTGTGCTGGAGATCACTGGAGCACTTGGCTGATCCTCTCCTTTTATCAACAGCAGTTCCTCTTCCCTTCAGAGGCTCTTGTAGGGTTCACCCTCTTTAAACAGTCTTTAAACACTCCGTGTCCTGCCTTTCCAGACTCCTTCTCATCCTCCAGGGGTTTTGTTAACTCCTCTTTGTGTCTCGTGGGCACAAACCCCACCAGGTGAAGCCGTGCCAGCTCAGAGCTTTGATTTCTCATTGCTGGCACCTTTATTAGGCAGCAAATCAAGGCACTGAACCACTGAACTACAGCAAAACATGGAGCCTGTTTTATGCAGAACCCAAAATTTATGTTCCACTCAACAGCAGAAAGCCAAAATATTCTGTATAATCTGGTCACCAAGCAGGTTCCTGCTCTCGCCTTACTCTGAGCAGGGTGTTCCAGCTGCTCAGCAGAGCAGAGCTGATGCTATTCAGAAAA